>NC_134355.1:437275635-437587243 GCF_048569485.1 Anomaloglossus baeobatrachus
GGAGGGAGTGACATCTACATTCAGGAGGTATTCAATCTGTCACTGGGAATACGGATTATATAGGCACCCCTGCGCTGACCCTGTAACTAGGGACCCTGTACTCGCCCTCATCTCCTGTCAGCCCCTGCAATAATATCCCCATACCATACCCCACCCAGGGCAGGGAAAAACACAGAGTGACAGAAAGAAATCTACATTCAGGACAGGAAATAATGGGGTGGGCTTACGTGGACACAGTGCTCCACAGACAGCACACAAGTCCACCCTATATATCAGCTTATATTCCTAATAATGGGCTTGGACAAGCCATTTTTACAGACCGGTAAAATACACATAGTGTAGTTGCTAGATTCAGAATTACATCTCTTGAAATCATCTCAATATCACATCCTGTACCTTAAATCAATTCTCATCTAATCTCCCCCCTTGGTGTCAGAAGTGGGATCCTGGACAAGCCCCCATGAAATAGAAACTAACACTTCTCTTTTTTTTTTTTTTTTCCAATTTCAACCCTACGGTGTTCCACACCAAAAACTGCATACATTATACATAAAAATATCTTCCAGGAAAACCTAGAGCACCAGTGTCACTTAGGTGATAATAAGGTACACGCACCATCACTGTAAACCTGCAAACCTGGCTCCATTACTGGCCAGAAAGAATCCCCAGCTTTAATTTGGGTGAGCCCATACAAATCAGCATATGTGGCAGAGTGGGTTTTCTGGATTTGGCACATCTTCCTATAGAAAGGCATGGGATGCAAATCAGGATCAGGGAGAGAATTCACAATACATACACCTCCATGAGGATGCTCCATCCAATACTCAATAATTCTGATTAAGGCCAAAATTTAGGGTTCTTTCCCAATGTATTCAATTCTAGGTAAGAATACATTGACATCCACTAAAACAAGACCAGTGAGTATGCATACAATGTTCAACTCACTATGAATAAGATCAAGGACAAAGGGAAAAATTGCAATATCATAGTAATAATTTCATCTACTTCCCTTTATGTATGGAAAAATAAATGGAATAACTCCATCAACAGACTGCAAATAATGTATGAGTCCCAAAAGAACCACATACACATAGGAGTGTAAATTTCCAAAAATACATCAATTTTTATTAAAGATTTACATATACAAAAATCTAAAAACACTTGATTCATTAATCAGAAGGTATAAGGAGGACCTCTACCAAACATCCACCCCCCACAAAAGTGGAGCAGTGTGTCTAGCTAGCATAGAAATATGGGACAAATAGTAGATTAAGCCCCATATCTTAGTTACAGCTCCCAGAGGTGTAAGCTGTCACTAGACAAAAGGTAGCTCCCAGCTACTGCAGGGAAAATGCCGTCTAACAGGATCAAACAATTAGTATAAGATAAGATTCACGGCTTACCCATAGAGTAAACAATAGTAGGAGCTGACACAAAGCTGAGGGGGGAAGGAATGCAGCTCTCAACCCGGACGCGTGTCGCTTAATGCTTCTTCAGCAGGATGAAGGCAAGGGCGGAAGTGCGCTCATTCCCCAGATGTCCGTACTAAATACCCATGTGTCAACTAATTAAGCATCAGGTGATATGTGCGTGTCAGCGTGGGGTGCACACAGTGAACGGCCCCAGGTGTTTGTGTGGAACAAGCCACAGCATTCCTACTCAAGCACACAGACTCAGGGAGAAATCTCCCACTGACGTCACCGAGCATGTGCACTGGATCAACGGAGGCTGTGAAGTGTCTCATCACCTAGGGACTATCAGAGAGCGCGCGCCCAGAGACGCACACATCACCAGGAGGTAAACAGGGGCTCATGAAAAACAAGATCACATCACACCTATATTCAGAACGTCCAATCTATATTAATCAACAGATTATAAACCATGTACATAGCATAGAGATAGTATCAAGCATGCAAATTTGCAGTCCTACCACATACACACTGTAACGGAACCGCATCAATCAGATAGAAATATCACTTAAGACATAATTAAATCTTTATGATACAGTTTAATCCTTCAATAGTCCCAGATATAGCTACCATCCAGAGACAGCCCAACATAATATATACAATGTTTCATTGTTACAATTGCCTGGAGGTTACATACATCTCAATTAACAGCCCTAGGTTTTATTTTAGTCTCTCACCAGGGTTTAGGAATACAAAAGGATTACAGAATGACTCTGCATTCATTTTTCTTCGTCTATATGTATAAATCTATAGACACCCCCCCCCAAACACCCCCCACCCAAACCCCCCCCAGGCAATTGTAACATATTAACCACCAGTACATGGTTATAGCAATAAATCCATAAGGGTCAGTTCCCCGACTCTTCCAAATCCAGGGGCCGTTTTCCACATGGTAGACTTTAAAGTAATGGTCAGATGGTGTGTATTGAGATCAAGTTTCACGATGCACCGCAGAAAACCACCGATCACGACAAGACACATGGGTACCAATTCATCAGATGAATAAATCACTATTAAAATAAGGAGAACAAACAAACACAATTAAAAAAAGGAATCAAAGAACACCATAGAAAACACCCTAAAAATGTGTTGCACTGATCATCTATAAAAAGGGGGCAAAGCTAAGTTTTTCATTTAGCCCCTTAGGCACCATTGTGCCCAAAGTGACTATCCACCGGCACTCAACCTGTGCCAATAGCTTCTTCCAGTCACCCCCTCTGATACCACAGTGCAACACATCAATACCCTTAAGTTTCAACCCCGAGGCATCACAACCATGAAAGGTCTTAAAATGCCTCGGGATTGTCCTAAGGGTCGTATCATCAACCACCTGTTTTGAATTACGAATGTCACGAACATGTTCCCTCGTCCTAGTCCGAAGCTGCCTAGATGTTAATCCAACATACAGCTTCGGACAAGGACAGGTTGCCAGATATATGACAAAAGAGCTCTTACACGTAATATATTTCTGGATTTTGAAATACTTGCTGCCGTCCGCCGATCGAAAATCAGATCCTGGAATAAGATTGTGTTCTCTACAGGCCAGACACTCCCCGCATACAAAGCAACCCTTTCTCTTAACTGGTTCATTTAATAGGAATGGATTCGACACTGGTGCCACATAATGACTGTCAACCAGAATGTCCCTGAGATTTCTCCCTCGCCGAGGTGTCATCAAGGGATTCTCAGAGACACTTTGGGACAGGGTCCTATCTGTCTTAAGGATCGCCCAGTGTCTTTTCAGGCACTCTCTCATTTTATCCCACTGGCAATTGAATGTTGAAATGTATCTAATCTCATTCCCTTTATTTTTATCTTTCTTTGTACTGGTTGCACTATACAAAAGCTGTTCTCTCGGAGTGTGTCTGGCTCGCAGGTAACCCCTCTTTATATTGCGGTTACTATAACCCCTTTGCTGGAAACGTACCCTCAGATTTTGTGACTCACTTTCAAAGCTCTGGTCTGTCGAGCAGACACGTCTCGCCCTCAGAAACTGCCCCGTCGGGACGGCCCTGATCGTGGACCTAGTGTGAGCCGACGACGCATGCAACAGAGAATTCACGGAAGTTTCCTTCCGATGAATATCAGTGTGCAATGCGCCGTCAGCCCCCACTTCAAAATGAATATCTAAAAAATCCAATTGTTTTTGACTAGCAACATAAGTTAATTTGATGTTTAAATTATTCCTGTTTAAATAAATCATAAATTCATCTAACAGAGACGCGGCACCCTGCCACAGGAACAGCACGTCATCAATATATCTGTGCCAGCATATCACATGTTGGGAGAAGAGATCGTCCTCATGGAATAATCCCCTCTCCCACATGCCCAGAAATAAATTTGCGTATGATGGTGCACATGCCGCCCCCATGGCGGTGCCACGTCTCTGCAGATAATACCTGTCCTTAAATAAAAATGCATTGTGAGTCAAAATAAAATCCAAAAGTTCCAAAATCAGTCCACGAGTAGGTCCGTCCAGACGGCTGCCATCCAAAAAGAGACGCACCGCCTCCAGACCATCTTGATGCGCTATGCACGTGTAGAGGGACTCCACATCGGCTGCCACCAACCACATGTCTGGCTCAATGTGGAGTCCCTCCATCTTGGCAAGCGCATCAGTAGTGTCACGTATGTATGAGGGCAGATCCTGTACAAGGGGCTTAAGGTAAAAATCCACAAATTTACATATGGGGTCACAGATGCCACCAATCCCCGAGACGATTGGACGTCCAGGAGGGTTGGTGGCATCCTTATGGACTTTCGGCAGCAAGTAAAAAGTTGGAGTCCTGGGGTGCTTAACAAAGAGGCCATCCATCACCTTCTTGGGAATAGTTCCCCGTATACAGGCCCTGTCCAGGATCTCCTGTAATTCCAAGTTGAATTCAGGAATAGGGTTATGACTTAAACGCGAATAAGTTGTTTTATTATTTAATTGACGAAATGCCTCGCGTTCATATAGATTTACTGGCCAGATAACAACGTTGCCCCCCTTGTCGGCATTTTTGATCACAATATCCCTCATTTCTCTTAATTCTCCCATTGCTTTCCGTTGACAATTAGAGAGATTATCCCCATGAGTAAATCTAGGGATTCCACCAAAGTCCTCCATGACTAATTTGGTAAAAATTTCAATTTGTGAACATACCGACAAGGGGGGAAAGGTCAACGATCTGGGCAGCAAAGTCATCGGAAATCGTGGTACAGGGTCTGTAGTCTGTTCGCTCAATAGTTCTTCCAGAGTGTGGATAGCCTCTTGTTCCTCCTCAGTCAGACACACGCCAGGCTCCTCCCTCCTACAGTGTAACTTCCTTAATATTAACTTGCGGGAGAAAAGAAAAAGATCTTTGACTGCCGTGAAGTAGTCAAAGGATTTACTGGGCACAAATGTAAGACCTAACTGCAACACCTGTTTCTGGGCCTCAGAGAGGACACGAGATGACAGGTTAATTACCTCTGGTTGTCCTTGTTTTCTTTTCGTTTCTTGTGCAGCCCCAGGAGATATATTTTTCCTCTTTGCCGGGCCTTTACCTTTGTTGATTTTGGAGGTATCCTTGGGTCCTCCTCTATATGAATTGAAGAGACTTAGTCCAGTTCTTGAGCCCTCTGTATCAGATCCCTCACCTGACGTGACTGAGGAAAAGGACTGAGACCTTGACCTATTTTTATGGTAGAGGGGGAATTTTTTACTCCTCCACAGAGCCATACATAAAGGGAAGTAGATGAAATTATTACTATGATATTGCAATTTTTCCCTTTGTCCTTGATCTTATTCATAGTGTTTGCATCTGTGTTTTTCACAGCCTGTGATCTCAGAGACATGGATTTTAGAGCCAGGGATCAGTCATGGCTCTGTCAAATAAACGAGGTATTTAAGGAGGATTCTAGTGGGTGTTTTAACATGAATCACAAGGACCATTCAACCCAGACAAATCACCTCAAAACACTGCTACACAGACGTATCAGAACATGGTGGAACAAGGGATTTCTGGAAAAATACGTCACAAGGGGCCTTATCCCACGTGGCCTACGGATTCAAGTATTCCCATCCTTTTCTGTGGAGGATGAGTGGTTCAGAAGGGGATGGGAAGAAAGTGCCAACCTTTGTTCAAAAAAATTCATGGAATTATTGATTAAGCTGAATGAACAAACAATTCAAGAATTGGAGAACGAGATTGAATCAGTCCAAGATATTCTTAAGAAAGAACTGAGCTCTGCTGAATGGGTTAAATTAAATGCAGATATTGAAGTTGATCTGACAAAATGGGAAGGGGAATTGAAATCTGTTAAAACAAAAAAATTCCAAAGAGATGTAACTGATCAACAGAATAATCAGATCTACAGGTGGAGGAGTAAAAAATTCCCCCTCTACCATAAAAATAGGTCAAGGTCTCAGTCCTTTTCCTCAGTCACGTCAGGTGAGGGATCTGATACAGAGGGCTCAAGAACTGGACTAAGTCTCTTCAATTCATATAGAGGAGGACCCAAGGATACCTCCAAAATCAACAAAGGTAAAGGCCCGGCAAAGAGGAAAAATATATCTCCTGGGGCTGCACAAGAAACGAAAAGAAAACAAGGACAACCAGAGGTAATTAACCTGTCATCTCGTGTCCTCTCTGAGGCCCAGAAACAGGTGTTGCAGTTAGGTCTTACATTTGTGCCCAGTAAATCCTTTGACTACTTCACGGCAGTCAAAGATCTTTTTCTTTTCTCCCGCAAGTTAATATTAAGGAAGTTACACTGTAGGAGGGAGGAGCCTGGCGTGTGTCTGACTGAGGAGGAACAAGAGGCTATCCACACTCTGGAAGAACTATTGAGCGAACAGACTACAGACCCTGTACCACGATTTCCGATGACTTTGCTGCCCAGATCGTTGACCTTTCCCCCCTTGTCGGTATGTTCACAAATTGAAATTTTTACCAAATTAGTCATGGAGGACTTTGGTGGAATCCCTAGATTTACTCATGGGGATAATCTCTCTAATTGTCAACGGAAAGCAATGGGAGAATTAAGAGAAATGAGGGATATTGTGATCAAAAATGCCGACAAGGGGGGCAACGTTGTTATCTGGCCAGTAAATCTATATGAACGCGAGGCATTTCGTCAATTAAATAATAAAACAACTTATTCGCGTTTAAGTCATAACCCTATTCCTGAATTCAACTTGGAATTACAGGAGATCCTGGACAGGGCCTGTATACGGGGAACTATTCCCAAGAAGGTGATGGATGGCCTCTTTGTTAAGCACCCCAGGACTCCAACTTTTTACTTGCTGCCGAAAGTCCATAAGGATGCCACCAACCCTCCTGGACGTCCAATCGTCTCGGGGATTGGTGGCATCTGTGACCCCATATGTAAATTTGTGGATTTTTACCTTAAGCCCCTTGTACAGGATCTGCCCTCATACATACGTGACACTACTGATGCGCTTGCCAAGATGGAGGGACTCCACATTGAGCCAGACATGTGGTTGGTGGCAGCCGATGTGGAGTCCCTCTACACGTGCATAGCGCATCAAGATGGTCTGGAGGCGGTGCGTCTCTTTTTGGATGGCAGCCGTCTGGACGGACCTACTCGTGGACTGATTTTGGAACTTTTGGATTTTATTTTGACTCACAATGCATTTTTATTTAAGGACAGGTATTATCTGCAGAGACGTGGCACCGCCATGGGGGCGGCATGTGCACCATCATACGCAAATTTATTTCTGGGCATGTGGGAGAGGGGATTATTCCATGAGGACGATCTCTTCTCCCAACATGTGATATGCTGGCACAGATATATTGATGACGTGCTGTTCCTGTGGCAGGGTGCCGCGTCTCTGTTAGATGAATTTATGATTTATTTAAACAGGAATAATTTAAACATCAAATTAACTTATGTTGCTAGTCAAAAACAATTGGATTTTTTAGATATTCATTTTGAAGTGGGGGCTGACGGCGCATTGCACACTGATATTCATCGGAAGGAAACTTCCGTGAATTCTCTGTTGCATGCGTCGTCGGCTCACACTAGGTCCACGATCAGGGCCGTCCCGACGGGGCAGTTTCTGAGGGCGAGACGTGTCTGCTCGACAGACCAGAGCTTTGAAAGTGAGTCACAAAATCTGAGGGTACGTTTCCAGCAAAGGGGTTATAGTAACCGCAATATAAAGAGGGGTTACCTGCGAGCCAGACACACTCCGAGAGAACAGCTTTTGTATAGTGCAACCAGTACAAAGAAAGATAAAAATAAAGGGAATGAGATTAGATACATTTCAACATTCAATTGCCAGTGGGATAAAATGAGAGAGTGCCTGAAAAGACACTGGGCGATCCTTAAGACAGATAGGACCCTGTCCCAAAGTGTCTCTGAGAATCCCTTGATGACACCTCGGCGAGGGAGAAATCTCAGGGACATTCTGGTTGACAGTCATTATGTGGCACCAGTGTCGAATCCATTCCTATTAAATGAACCAGTTAAGAGAAAGGGTTGCTTTGTATGCGGGGAGTGTCTGGCCTGTAGAGAACACAATCTTATTCCAGGATCTGATTTTCGATCGGCGGACGGCAGCAAGTATTTCAAAATCCAGAAATATATTACGTGTAAGAGCTCTTTTGTCATATATCTGGCAACCTGTCCTTGTCCGAAGCTGTATGTTGGATTAACATCTAGGCAGCTTCGGACTAGGACGAGGGAACATGTTCGTGACATTCGTAATTCAAAACAGGTGGTTGATGATACGACCCTTAGGACAATCCCGAGGCATTTTAAGACCTTTCATGGTTGTGATGCCTCGGGGTTGAAACTTAAGGGTATTGATGTGTTGCACTGTGGTATCAGAGGGGGTGACTGGAAGAAGCTATTGGCACAGGTTGAGTGCCGGTGGATAGTCACTTTGGGCACAATGGTGCCTAAGGGGCTAAATGAAAAACTTAGCTTTGCCCCCTTTTTATAGATGATCAGTGCAACACATTTTTAGGGTGTTTTCTATGGTGTTCTTTGATTCCTTTTTTTAATTGTGTTTGTTTGTTCTCCTTATTTTAATAGTGATTTATTCATCTGATGAATTGGTACCCATGTGTCTTGTCGTGATCGGTGGTTTTCTGCGGTGCATCGTGAAACTTGATCTCAATACACACCATCTGACCATTACTTTAAAGTCTACCATGTGGAAAACGGCCCCTGGATTTGGAAGAGTCGGGGAACTGACCCTTATGGATTTATTGCTATAACCATGTACTGGTGGTTAATATGTTACAATTGCCTGGGGGGGGTTTGGGTGGGGGGTGTTTGGGGGGGGGTGTCTATAGATTTATACATATAGACGAAGAAAAATGAATGCAGAGTCATTCTGTAATCCTTTTGTATTCCTAAACCCTGGTGAGAGACTAAAATAAAACCTAGGGCTGTTAATTGAGATGTATGTAACCTCCAGGCAATTGTAACAATGAAACATTGTATATATTATGTTGGGCTGTCTCTGGATGGTAGCTATATCTGGGACTATTGAAGGATTAAACTGTATCATAAAGATTTAATTATGTCTTAAGTGATATTTCTATCTGATTGATGCGGTTCCGTTACAGTGTGTATGTGGTAGGACTGCAAATTTGCATGCTTGATACTATCTCTATGCTATGTACATGGTTTATAATCTGTTGATTAATATAGATTGGACGTTCTGAATATAGGTGTGATGTGATCTTGTTTTTCATGAGCCCCTGTTTACCTCCTGGTGATGTGTGCGTCTCTGGGCGCGCGCTCTCTGATAGTCCCTAGGTGATGAGACACTTCACAGCCTCCGTTGATCCAGTGCACATGCTCGGTGACGTCAGTGGGAGATTTCTCCCTGAGTCTGTGTGCTTGAGTAGGAATGCTGTGGCTTGTTCCACACAAACACCTGGGGCCGTTCACTGTGTGCACCCCACGCTGACACGCACATATCACCTGATGCTTAATTAGTTGACACATGGGTATTTAGTACGGACATCTGGGGAATGAGCGCACTTCCGCCCTTGCCTTCATCCTGCTGAAGAAGCATTAAGCGACACGCGTCCGGGTTGAGAGCTGCATTCCTTCCCCCCTCAGCTTTGTGTCAGCTCCTACTATTGTTTACTCTATGGGTAAGCCGTGAATCTTATCTTATACTAATTGTTTGATCCTGTTAGACGGCATTTTCCCTGCAGTAGCTGGGAGCTACCTTTTGTCTAGTGACAGCTTACACCTCTGGGAGCTGTAACTAAGATATGGGGCTTAATCTACTATTTGTCCCATATTTCTATGCTAGCTAGACACACTGCTCCACTTTTGTGGGGGGTGGATGTTTGGTAGAGGTCCTCCTTATACCTTCTGATTAATGAATCAAGTGTTTTTAGATTTTTGTATATGTAAATCTTTAATAAAAATTGATGTATTTTTGGAAATTTACACTCCTATGTGTATGTGGTTCTTTTGGGACTCATACATTATTTGCAATGTTCAACTCACTGCTTAGCAGGAAAACCGTACCAGGTAACAGTCAGGGCTCTTTCACCCACTTTTATAACTCTGCACCAGTACCTTTAAAATCCCCCTTTCAAATCCTCTTTCCGTCGAGGACCAGGCTCTCGGGCCTTATCAAACATCAATTATTGATGACACGTCACTCATAGGTGTATATATCTCAGTGTTCCTTCACAAGGACTGCAGCCTCCTGAGGCTTCCATGTCACATATTTAGGGCGTTCTTGTCCGGGACTATAGGAATAATGGTGCGATGCCATGTGTGGGCTGACGTCCCCAAATAAGGACAGCACCTGTGGTTTATCTCTATAGCTGGAGATTGTGTGTTTGGTCTCTGCTGGGGACAGTTTTGATGGTGGGGTGGATCATTGTTAAATCACTTGGGACTTGTCTGGAGAGGCTAGGGAGGGCGTTTGGTGGGCAGAGGGACAAACTACACAAGTCCAACCCTCTGGGGACGACTTATAAGGAAGGGGGCATTGCTTCCTAATGGGCTTGGCCATTTCCTGAGCTGCCATTTTCTGAGCTGGTGCAATATAGAAATATCTACTATCTCCATCCCATTCCTCTTTCCATGCCAATTTTCTAACATCTTTTGACGTTCTATACCATGCCTCAGCATCCATAAGGAGATCTTTATCTTTCAAAATCCCTCGCTTATTTAACAAGACATCTTTCTATTCTTGATCCTCTAATCTCCCTCTTGGCAGTGATCCCTGCCACCTTCAGGAGCGAGTTCATATTTTTAACATACTTTTTACCTTTTTGCTCGCTTACTAATTCATCTGCCGTTAACTTGACAGGTGTGGACTGATTAGACCCCATGCTTAAAGGGTACACGACCTAAAACTAATACGTCAACCTGGATGTCTGGTCTGTGCCGTGGTGCACTTCCTCTCCTGGACCAGCAACTATACACATCCACAGAATACACAGATTTCTCTCTCAGTCCTACCAGGAAGAAGTGTCACGTTGGTGATAGAAACTAAATTCACCCTCACTATATCTTACTTCAAGTACTAGTAACCGCTGTTCACACTATATACACCTTATTTGAACGGTCCGTCCAGAACATCAATAACACTGATTAAAACCAAAGTCAAGGGATTCTGCCAATGTTCCTCCTACCTAGGATTGCGGAGAACACATTCCACCAGATACAGTCAGGGCTCTTACCATAAATCTGTACTGGTCAAAACCAAAGTCAACCCCCCTATCGTCTCCTCTCTATGGGAGACGTACCAGGATACAGTCAGGGCTCTTACCATAACTCTGTACCTGGCCCTCAGCCTTATCAACTACTGACTATCGACCGGACATGTCACACACCAGTGTATCTCGCAGTATACACAGCAGTATACATAAACAGTTAACCTTCTCAAAGTACAGCTTCTGAGTTTTGTTGTTTTTTTTATTTTCCACTCAAAAGACAGCTCTCACTACATTATCATGACACTTCCCCTTTTTTTGCCGTAACTAAACAAAACAGAACATCCCGTTTCTCGTAAGCCAGCAAGTACTCCGCTTGCTGCAAACAGTCAGACATTTCAACAGGTAGACACAGGTAAACACAATGACATAACAATAAGGACACTATATATACCATCCAGGTGGCTGATCTCACCTGCAGATATAACCATATATATCCATATAACCAGCGTATATAACAACTTCCTCATTTTCCCCCTACCGTTAATTCAGAGAAAAATGAAACTTAGAACTTCTGCTTTCTCCCAGAGCAGACAAAAACCCAAAACCACATTACATTTCATGTGATTTAGAATTACATTTATACAGACAGCTTAAGGTGAACCTGACCACCTTGGTGTGGGATATCTTAGGACGGCTTATCTCATGCGAGATGGTGGTCATTAGGTGTCTAGACTGGAACAGCCCAACCCCCCTTTCGAAATGCAAGTACACGCATGAGGATTGCAAGGTGAGATTATACAAATGTTTTCACCTGCATTTGGAGTGCGCATCTCCATCCCCTTTCACGTAGTTGCCTTTCGACCACATTGGGCGCCACTGTTAATGTTGGCCATAAATTTACTTTGATGCAATCTAGTCATGCATCCCTCTTAAACTGTCTGCAGTCCAAATTATGAGTCACTTGTGGTAGCATGCATACCACTCTCTTTCACACACACCAGAGACGTACTCGGATATGAATAGAAAGTAAGACTGATTTAATCCGGAAGTGAGAATACATTTAAACGGACTTATTGGCTAAAAGCCAATAATACGTAACACGTCTCCTATTGTATAAAGTAGAACAGCTTATTCTGTGATATACAATATACTGTAATGTGCTTGCTTCCTCATTTATATTAAGCAATGTCAGCATGATTCACTCATCACATGAATAGTTCAAGACTGTCTGAGTCTTATGTCAAAATGCAGAACTAGGTGCGGTACACAGTCTGAAACAGCATCTTAAATCCTGGTTTTTGGATATCTTCATATATACTCCTAATAGTTCATAATCTTGTCCTGAACAGCAACATCATAATTTGTGGGAGGTTCTGTAGCTGTGTCATACTTTGTTGTAAGCAATGTGAGGTCATCATCATACTGTGGGTGTAGGAGGCGAGACTGTGAAGTTAAATAATGGACAAAGAATGAACTGTACAAGCATCATGCAATGTGTTGGGGGCATTTTGGGGAGCATCATACTCTGTAAATGCCATTAAAGGGGTATAGTAGTGAGTAAGGACAAAAAGGGGATTCAAGTACTGTGCACATGCTGCTGTAGATGTAATTCTCCCTATTTTTTTAAGTTGTGAGGTATGACTGCCTACTTATACACAGTTTTTCAAGGGAATCTGAGAAGGAGGGTGGCCCAATTAGGACTTTTGCTTTGGGATCCTACTATTTCTATGAATGCTCCTGGCCACATTGATTAAAACTTTTCCTTCCTAGAATCCTCAGTATGACATCCTACATTTCTGGAAACATATCTAAAAAAAATTAATTTCTTTGCAGTGCCAACCTGGGAAATTAGCCATTACATTCTGTCTGCCTAAATCAGTATGTTGTTTGTCAATAGTGGTTCCTTAAGACAGAAAGATGATATTATCACCAGTCTTCATTTTTATTAATTGATTAGGATCCTAAAGGAAGTCTGTTAAGAAAGTCTGTAAGATCAAACTGAA
Source organism: Anomaloglossus baeobatrachus (assembly GCF_048569485.1). NCBI lineage: Eukaryota > Metazoa > Chordata > Amphibia > Anura > Aromobatidae > Anomaloglossus > Anomaloglossus baeobatrachus. The sequence continues at coordinate 437,288,740 of NC_134355.1, forward strand.
GTATACAATAAGCATACAGGGGGATATTCATTAGCTCCTGATTGATTATTTTTTTGTATTTTCCTCCTTTTTTTGCTTGCACTAAATTCATCTTTCTATTTGCGTCTTTCTTTAAAGGCCCCATCACACACTACGATATATCTAACAATATGTCATCGTGGTCACGGAATTTGTGACGCATATCCGGCATCGTTAGAGATGTCGTAGCGTGTGACACCTCCGATCGACTGTTAACGAGCAAAAATACTCACCTTATCGTTGCTCGTTGACACGTTGTTCATTTTCATAATGTCGTTCCTCCTTTCCTCCTTCTGCGCGGTGGTTGTTCGTTGTTCCTGAGGCAGCACACATCGCCACGTGTGACAACCCGGGAATGACAAACACAGCTTACCTGCGTCCCAACGGCAATAAGCAAGGAAGGAGGTGGGCGGGGTCTTCCGGCCGCTCATCTCTGTCCCTCCGCTTCTATTGAGCGGCCGCTGTGTGACGTTGCTGTGCCGCCGAACGTCTCACCCCCTTCAGGAAGAGGATGTTCGCCGCCCACAGCGACGTCGTTAGGGAGGTAAGTACGTGTGAAGGGGGTTAACGGCATTGTGCGCCACGGGCAACGAATTGCGTAGCGTGTAACGCCGCCTTTAGTCTATTTTATGTGTGTTCACCTGTTTTGTTTTAAGTTACCACCATGGGCAAGATTTTCAGTTTTCAGATGTTTTTGGCTAATTAGTCATTTGTAAATAATCAAAAAGTCTCCACCCCGGAGTGATTTTATAAGCACAAGAAATAATTGAGCAATTTTTGTGACATTTTGAAAACATGAACTTTTTTGCTCTTAAAAGTTATGAAAATGGTTAAAGACAAAAAGAAATAGCCTTTTTGACTTTGTGTAAAACTCCAACTCTGTGAACTGTTTAACCCCTTCACGACCACGGGCAGTAAAGTTATGTCCTATTTTTACGCGACTTAACAACCAGGGACGTAACTTTACTGCCTAAAGTTGATTTGATTGCCGTTGCCATAACAACAGCTTTCAAATGATGTCCCCTGCTGTTTCTTACATTGACAATCATTGTGATTTGCTGTTCAAATCTGAACCGCCAACCACATCGATCGCACTGGTTTTGGCTAAAACAATGCCTGAATCAGTACATTCCTGTGAGATCCTGCTATGAGGTGCTGCAGCAGTTGCAGCAGATCATAGCAGGAGATCAAACATGACGCCCCCCAGCCCCTGCAGCACTGATTGGAGCAATCGTACTATGATGCACAATCGCTCCAATCAGCGTGCAGTGGGGCGGTCTGATCTGGAGGTGACTGCCCTCCCCAGGCTTGTGTTGGCCTGGGGAGCCCTCCCCCAGCATGTCTGCAATGTGAACTGGCTGGTACTTTTAGTACCACGCCGCCACTGCTGCCACCGCTGCCGCTGCTTTCTGGTTGCCACTCCTGCTTCCCCCGTGAGTATTGCACGCTCCCCCTGATGGCCTCTGGACGCTCCTATAATGGCTCCTGCATGCTTCCGTGATGGCCCCTGCTTGTGGCGATGTGTTCCCCTGCTAATGTGTCTCCCTTGTGATCTTCCCTCCCACGATCTCTATTCTGCTCCCATTCTTCTGCCTCTGCTTCTCCGGTCTCACCCTCCCCACACTCCATCTGCTGTCCCTCTCCGACATCCCCTACCTACCTTCACTGGGTCGTCCGAGATCTTCACTGGCCGATCACATCTGCCTCCATCCCTGGGTCCTTCCTGGGTCCTTCCTGGGTCTCCAGTCATAAGCTTTCCAACTTCCTGCCTGCTGCTCCTGTAATAAGCTGTCCATCTTGCTGCCTTTCATTCCTCCTGCAGTTCCTCTGGTCAGTGATCCTCCTGCTAATCCTCTGGGTACTGTGAGTATCACTGCATGGCGTCTGCATTTGAAAAGTCAAATGGCGCTCCTTCTCTTCCAAGCCCTGCTGTGCGCCCAAGCAATTACTTTCCACAACATATGGGGTATCTGCGTATTCAGGAGAAATTGCACAATAAATTTCATGGTGCATTTTTTCCTGATACCCTTGTAAAAAATAAAAGCTACCTGGTTGAAGCAAAAACTTTGTGGTAAAAAAAAAATAATAATTTTCACTGCTCAACGTTATCAACTTCTGTGAAGCCCCCATGGGGTTCAAAAGGCTAACAAAATATCTAGATAAATTCCTTGAGGGGTCTAGTTCCAAAATGGGGTCACTTGTGGGGGAGCTCTACTGTTTTGGCACCATAGGGAGTCTCCAAACGTAAAATGGCATCCGCTAATGATTCCAACCAATTTTCCTGTCAAATGGCGCTCCTTCCCTTCTGAGCACCACCATGCGCCCAAATAATTACTTTCCACCACATATGAGGTATCATCATACTCAGGAGAAATTGCACAATATTTTTTATGGTGCATTTTTTCTTGATATCCTTGTGGAAAAAAAACTACCTGTTCAAGTAACAGTTTTGTGGTAAAAAAAAGAAATATGTATTCATGGCTCAACATTATCAACTTCTGTGGAGCCCCTGGGGGTCAAGTGTCTCACTAAACATCTAGATAAATTCCTTGAGGGGTCTAGTTTCCAAAATGGGGTCTCTTGTGGGGGAGTTCCATTGTTTAGGCACCTTAAGGGGTCTCCAAACCCGACATGGCATCCGCTAATGAGTCCAGCTAATTTTGCGTTCAAAAATACGAATGGTACTATTTCCCTTTAGAGCCCTGCCGTGTGCCCAAACAATTCATTTTTATCACATATGAGGTATCAGCGTACTCAGGAGAAATTGTACAATAAATTGTATGGTGTACTTTCTCTTTCCTCCCTTGTGAAAATGTAAAGTTTTATGGCTAAAGTAACATTTTTGTGTAAAAAAGTAAAATTTTCATTTTTTTCCTTCCACATGGCTTTGGTTCCTGTGAAGCACCTAAAGGGTTCATAAACTTCTTAGATTTGGTTTTGAGCAGTGTGAGGGGTGCAGTTTTTAGAATTGTGTCACTTTTCGGTATTTTCTGTCCCTTAGGCCTCTCAAAGTCACTTAAAATGTGATGTGGTCCCTAAAAAAATGGTTTTGTAAATTTTGGTGGAAAAATGAGAAATTGCTGATGAACTTTGACCCCTTCTAACTTCCTAAGGAAAATAAAATTTGTTTCAAAAATTGTGCTGCTGTAAAGTAGACAAGTGGGAAATGTTAGTTAGCAACTATTTTGTGTGACATATTTCTCAGATTTATAGGCATAAAATTTCAAAGTTTAAAAATTGCAAAAGTTTCAAACTTTTTTCCAAATTTTTGAAATTTTCACAAATAAACGCAAAAAATATCAACCTAAATTTACCATGAATTAAAATATGCTACAAAAAAACAATGTCAGAATCGCCAGGATCCGTTGAAGTGTTCCAGATTTATAACCTGTCAAAGTGACACTGGTCAGAATTACAAAAAATGGCCCAGTCATTAGGGTGTTTTAGTGGCTGGGGGTGAAGGAGTTAAACTAATTTGACGCAAAAAAAAAAAAAAAAATCAGTGAATACCACAGATTAAATAGGGAAATTTTACTTAAAAAACTTCAAATAACGAATAATCCTGATAACAGAAAAACTTTCAACTCCTGGAGATGGTGTAGCGGGAAGCCAATTGAATGACAGTGGTAGTAGTTTCCCTCTGTAAAACTCCTTACATGCCACCATCGCTATTGATCTTTGCATGTAAGTGGTTAATTAAGCCATTGGAAAATGCGAAGCAGTTATTTAAGAAACATATTTATTAGGAAATGTATAAATTCTTAGTTGACATAGTTCATTATTTTTACATCGGAAAAGTAAATTCTGAAAGATTGTGCCATAAGAAGCTGCAATACCATCTTATCAGGCAACTTTCTATGTAAAACGAGTGTTGAACAGTATTTATACTTTTTCTGATTCATAACAGAACCTGATGTAGTGAAAAATCTCATGGCTGAGGACATCACCACCACTTCTATATCTCTGAGCTGGGAGAAACCAGATGGAAATGCAAGTTCTTATGAAATCCAGATTCTGGGACACCCAACTTTCAACGAATCTATGACATCAACATTTTATACAATTGAAGGCCTGACACCGGGAAATTATTACACATTGCTGGTCACTGCTGTTGTTGGGGAAAAAAATGTGACCGGAAATAGTTCAGAAATATCTGTGTATACAAGTGAGTATTCCTTATTTTATTCATTACATGGTGTCAGTTTACAGTTTTTAGTCTATAAAATTTGGAATGGGACAGATCGTATAGATGGAGAGTTGGCTTTTCTGATCACTCGTCATTCTGGCCATCAGATGAAGATCATAAAGAGAGAAAATGACCCTCTGCTGACATGGAATTCTCTATTAGGTTTATATCTATTGTTTTCTTTAGACTAAATTGCCCCTTTGTTTAAAATTTTATTATGCCAGATGAGCATCAAGCTAATCCAAAGATGACAACCAATATGGCAGCACTTCCTGTGTCTCTGGTGCAAATATTGGTGCTGCAACGGAACAGAAAAATGGTCAGATTTTTCTGCTGAAAAGAAAACTAATTTCCAGCTTAATTGTTGCTTTTATTCTTAATTTACTAATATGTAACCATGCGATCTTGCATTTTTGACACTGTAAAACAAAAATCATTGAAGTCCACATTTATTGATATTTCTATTAGCTAAGGAGGAATCACGGCCCCACTGTACTGTAGAGAAGGAGATTTAAAAATTCAGTTCTTCTTTTACAAACATCAATGTCATATACTGATATTAATTATGATGGATAACAATTCTAGAAATGTTTCCAAAGTATAGATGAATCTCAACTAAAACAACTTTAATTGATTGTACTGAAGAAGAAAATTTTGACTCATTTCTTTCAGAAGCAACACCTCAGACACTGATGTGAATACGTTGTTAGAGGTCAGCTCCATTTACTTTAATGGGGCCAAGTCACTTTAACCAGACATATTAACTAAAGAATGTATGTTTGGAACACCAATGGTGTGAACATGGTGCAAGACTCAAAAAACATATACAGTGCCTACAAGTAGTATTCAACCCCCTGCAGATTTAGCAGGTTTGATAAGATGCAAATAAGTTAGAGCCTGCAAACTTCAAACAAGAGCAGGATTTATTAACAGATGCATAAATCTTACAAACCAACAAGTTATGTTGCTCAGTTAAATTTTAATAAATTTTCAACATAAAAGTGTAGGTCAATTATTATTCAACCCCTAGGTTTAATATTTTGTGGAATAACCCTTGTTTGCAATTACAGCTAATAATCGTCTTTTATAAGACCTGATCAGGCCGGCACAGGTCTCTGGAGTTATTTTGGCCCACTCCTCCATGCAGATCTTCTCCAAGTTATCTAGGTTCTTTGGGTGTCTCATGTGGACTTTAATCTTGAGCTCCTTCCACAAGTTTTCAATTGGGTTAAGGTCAGGAGACTGACTAGGCCACTGCAACACCTTGATTTTTCCCCTCTTGAACAAGGCCTTGGTTTTCTTGGCTGTGTGCTTTGGGTCGTTGTCTTGTTGGAAGATGAAATGACGACCCATCTTAAGATCCTTGATGGAGGAGCGGAGGTTCTTGGCCAAAATCTCCAGGTAGGCCGTGCTATCCATCTTCCCATGGATGCGGACCAGATGGCCAGGCCCCTTGGTTGAGAAACAGCCCCACAGCATGATGCTGCCACCACCATGCTTGACTGTAGGGATGGTATTCTTGGGGTCGTATGCAGTGCCATCCAGTCTCCAAACGTCACGTGTGTGGTTGGCACCAAAGATCTCGATCTTGGTCTCATCAGACCAGAGAACCTTGAACCAGTCTATCTCAGAGTCCTCCAAGTGATCATGAGCAAACTGTAGACGAGCCTTGACATGACGCTTTGAAAGTAAAGGTACCTTACGGGCTCGTCTGGAATGGAGACCATTGCGGTGAAGTACGTTACTTATGGTATTGACTGAAACCAATGTCCCCACTGCCATGAGATCTTCCCGAAGCTCCTTCCTTGTTGTCCTTGGGTTAGCCTTGACTCTTCGGACAAGCCTGGCCTCGGCACGGGTGGAAACTTTCAAAGGCTGTCCAGGCCGTGGAAGGCTAACAGTAGTTCCATAAGCCTTCCACTTCCGGATGATGCTCCCAACAGTGGAGACAGGTAGGCCCAACTCCTTGGAAAGGGTTTTGTACCCCTTGCCAGCCTTGTGACCCTCCACGATCTTGTCTCTGATGGCCTTGGAATGCTCCTTTGTCTTTCCCATGTTGACTAAGTAAGAGTGCTGTTCACAAGTTTGGGGAGGGTCTTAATTAGTCAGAAAAGGCTGGAAAAAGAGATAATTAATCCAAACATGTGAAGCTCATTGTTCTTTGTGCCTGAAATACTTCTTAATACTTTAGGGGAACCAAACAGAATTCTGGTGGATTGAGGGGTTGAATAATAAATGACCCTCTGAATAAACTTTTCACAATTTAAAAAAAAAAATAAAAAAAGAAATAACATTCTTTTTTGCTGCAGTGTATTTCACACTTCCAGGCTGATCTACAGTCCAAATGTCACAATGGCAAGTAAATTCCGAATGTGTAAACCTGCTAAATCTGCAGGGGGTTGAATACTACTTGTAGGCACTGTAACTATACAATAGGATAAAGAGTTGCACACAAGTCACAATGTATATGGGAATGATGAAAAGCAAAACTGCTATGGGAATACTAGACTGAAAAATACAATGAACTATCTGACAAAATGAAAAAACATGAAAAATGGAATATGCATAACTGCTATTAATAATAGGAATATAAGAGATATTTAGCCATTGTATTGATCAATGCAAAAGAGCCCCCAAACCAACGCCAATGTAATCTCTATTTTTGGGGTCTCTAGCCCATATGTAACCTCACCGGCAGTTAAAAAACTTGCTCTGTATGGGAAGCAAAGGACCAAGCTATATATGTGAAGTGAAACAAATGGCTGTGGGTGGGGCAGGGATCTCAGACAAAGAGTGCATACTAACTAAAGAATGTATGTCTGGAACACCAATGGTGTGAACATGGTGCAAGACTCAAAAAACATAACTATACAATAGGATAAAGAGTTGCACACTAAAAAGTTACTATGCACTTGTGCCGCCCCCACGTCAGCAGCCAAGCTGCTCAGATCCAGACCCGCGGTGGCTCGAGGGGCGTCCGGACCCGGGGATCATGCAGCCACTCCAATAAAAGGGGAAGTATTTACAGGGGATAGTGTCTAAAGTTCGTGATGCCACCCATGGTGTGTGGTAAGGTGGAGTACCACGGCTGCAGCTGGGAGTACCCGGGGGCTATGGAGTGGGCAGCGAGGTGTTTAACCCCTCCACGGGTAGGGGGAAATGCCCTGGGACTCGGTGATGGTGACGGGGACGTGCTGTTGGGGAGGTAAGGGTCACTTGCGTACTCACTCAGTCTATAGAGCTGACACCGACAACTTAGTAAACCAAAGTTCTGGACACCGCTGCTGCTGAGGGGAGCACGGTTGGGTCCCGTTCTCACTGGTGTTGCCTGATGATTTGTGACCTTTCCCTTGGCACCTTGTTTTCTTCTTAATTGGCCCCTATATTATTATTATTATTATTATTTATTTATAGAGCACCATTAATTCCATGGTGCTGTACATGAGAAGGGGGTTACATACAAAATACGTATACAAGTTACAGTAGACAGACTAGTACAGAGGGAAGAGGGCCCTACCCTTGCGGGCTTACATTCTATAGGATTATGGGGAGGAGACAATAGGTGGGGTGTAGGTCAGGCGGCGGCTCCGCACGGTGGTCGGGCGGCAGCTCCGCACGGTGGTCGGGCGGCAGCTCCGCACGGTGGTCGGGCGGCAGCGAGTTCATTGTAGATTGTAGGCATTTCTGAACAGATGAGTTTTCAGGTTCCGTTTGAAGTTTGCAAGGGTAGGGGATAGTCTGACGTGTTGAGGCAGCGAGTTCCAGGAGACTGGGGATGCTCGGGAGAAGTCTTGGAGTCGGTTGCGTGAGGAGCGAATGAGAGAGGAGGAGAGGAGGAGATCTTGGGAGGACCGGAGGTGACGTGTTGGAGTGTAGTGGGAGAGTAGTTCGGAGATGTACGGAGGGGAAAGATTATGCACAGCTTTGTAGGTCAGTGTTAGAAGTTTGAATTGGATACGGTGGAAGATTGGAAGCCAGTGGAGGGACATGCAGAGGGGAGAAGCGGGGTGGTATTGAGGAGAGAGGTGGATAAGTCGGGCAGCAGAGTTAAGGATGGACTGGAGAGGGGCGAGCGTGTTGGCAGGGAGGCCACAGAGGAGGATGTTACAGTAGTCGAGGCGGGAGATTATGAGGGCATGCACTAGCATTTTAGTAGATTGCAAATTGAGGAAAGGGCGGATTCTGGAAATAATTTTGAGTTGAAGACGGCAGGAGGTGGTGAGGGACTGGATGTGTGGTATGAAGGATAAGGCAGAGTCAAAGGTCACTCCGAGGCAGCGAACTTTGGGTACTGGCGAGAGCGTGGTGTTGTTTATTGTAATAGATAGATCAGGTGGAGAGTGTAGGTGAGACGGAGGAAAGATGATTAGTTCAGTTTTGGCCACATTGAGCTTTAGGAAGCGAGAGGAGAAGAAGGAGGATATAGCAGATAGACATTTCGGGATTTTGGACAGCAGAGATGTGGCATCTGGGCCAGAGAGGTAGATCTGGGTGTCGTCGGCATATAGGTGGTATTGGAAGCCATGGGACTTTATGAGTTGTCCTAGGCCAAATGTGTAGATAGAGAAAAGTAGGGGTCCTAGGACAGAGCCTTGAGGGACGCCAACAGAGAGATGGTGGGATGAAGAGGTTGTGTGAGAGTGGGAGACACTGAAAGTGCGATTTGAGAGGTATGAAGAGATCCAAGAGAGGGCAAGATCTCTGACACCAAGGGAAGAGAGGGTCTGTAATAGGAGGGAGTGGTCAACGGTATCGAAGGCTGAGGACAGGTCTAGGAGTAGGAGTATAGAGAAGTGCTTGTTCGCTTTGGCAGTAAGCAAGTCATTTGTGATTTTAGTCAGGGCAGTTTCGGTAGAGTGATGTGGACGGAAGCCGGACTGTAGGTTGTCAAAGAGAGCGTTAGAGGAGAGGTGGGAGGAAAGTTCAGCATGGACATGCTGTTCCAGGAGTTTTGAGGCAAGTGGGAGTAGTGATATGGGGCGATAGCTGGTAGTAGAGGTTGGATCGAGGGAAGGTTTCTTTAGGATAGGTGTGACTGTTGCATGTTTAAAGGCAGAGGGGAAGGTTCCAGTCGTTAAAGATAGGTTGAAGAGGTGGGTTAAGGCTGGAGTAAGGATGGTGGTGAGGTTGGGAAGGAGGTGGGATGGCATGGGGTCAAGTGCGCAGGTGGTGAGGTGCGCTTTTGAGAGAAGACGTGCAAGCTCTCCTTCGGTGATGGTGGGGAGGAAGTTTATGGGAGAGGGGCAGTGGTCAGCTACCTGAAGGGGTTGTGGTGGCTGAGCAGAGAAGACTTGCCTTATTAGGTCGATTTTTTCTTGGAAATAGGTGGCAAAGTCTTCTGCAGAAATGAGGGAGGTTGGAGGGGGCAGTGGTGGGCGAAGGAGGGAGTTGAAAGTGTTGAATAACTGTTTGGGGTTGTGTGTTAGAGAGGATATGAGGTTTCTGAAGTAATCGTGTTTAGCGGAGGTGAGGACTGAGCGAAATGTGTGAATTGCATTTTTGAATGTGGTGAAGTCTTCCTGGGAGTGCGTTTTCTTCCACCGCCGCTCTGCAGCCCTAGACCTTTGCCGAAGTTTTTTAGTGAGGTTGTTGTGCCAGGGCTGTCTATTGATTCGTCTCACTCTGCCATGCACAAGGGGAGCGACTGAATCAATAGCTGATGTGAGGGTGGTGTTGTAGAAAGTGGTGGCGCTGTCTGTGTCGTGGAGGGACGATATGGAGGACAGTGGGAGGATAGAGTCGGCGAGGGTGTGCATGTTGAGGTGTGCAAGGTTTCTGCGGGGATGTGCTAGGTGCTGGACAGGGGGGGTAGGTGAGGAGGACAGGGCTGAAAAGGTCAGAAGATGGTGGTCAGATAGGGGGAGGGGGGAAGTTGTGAAGTCAGAAAGGGGACAGAGGCGGGTGAAGATAAGGTCTAGTGTGTGTCCATCTTTGTGGGTGGCAGAGGTGGACCACTGGGTTAAGCCAAACGACGAAGCAAGGGAGAGGAGTTTGGAAGCAGCTTGTTGGCGAGTGTCAGTGGGGATGTTGAAGTCACCCATGATGATGGTGGGAATGTCAGCAGAGAGAAAGTGTAGAAGCCAGGCAGAAAAGTGGTCGAGGAAGGCAGTGGTGGCGCCCGGGGGTCTGTATATGACAGCCACTTGGAGGTTGGAGGGAGAATAGATTCGGACAGAGTGCACTTCAAAGGAAGGCAGGTCGAGGGAGGGTAGAGGTGGGATTGGATTAAAGCTGCAGTTGTTAGAAAGAAGGAGGCCCACTCCTCCACCTTGTCTATTGCCAGGGCGAGGAGTGTGGGAGAAGTGCAGGCCACCGTAGCATAGTGCAGCTGGGGAGGCAGAGTTGGATGGTGTCAGCCATGTTTCGGTGATGCCCAGAAAGGATAGATTGCTGGAGGTAAAGAGATCATGAATGATGTGCAGTTTATTACACACTGAACGGGCATTCCAGAGCGCTCCTGAGAGAGGGGGCGGCGGAGTCGGTGAGAGGGGAATAGTTTTTATGTTGGATAGATTGCGGTAGTTACTATTATGTGGAGAGTGGTGGGTGGGTGATAAAGAGGGGTGTACCATCCATGGGGGGCCAGGATTGGGGGCTATGTCACCAGCAGTGAGAAGGAGTAGAGAAAGGGAGAGCAGGTGGGAGAAGGAGAGTGGACGGCATGGTCTGCGCGATATTAGGAGCGATCTGAGGTTCAGGAATAGGTCAGCAGATGAGGACAGATGAGAAGGCAGGAGGGACGGGGAGATGAATATTTGCTTAGAGGGTGCTGGGGTGTGGGGATAGCGAAGGAGAGTGAGGAGGAGAGGGGCAAAGACTGTGAGGGCATAGGTGAACATGGTGGGAGTAGTGTGGTAAGTATATGATTTATAGCTTGAAACTAATCGGGTCCCACTCCCAAGTGTGTCTAACTGAGGGAGCTTGCTCTCAGGGTTCACGCTTGGGATTTCCTGGACCGTTTTAGTGGATAGTCCTATCCCCCTTGTTGAGCTAGTACCCCAATTTTGGAGCGAGTGGAGAGCGCATCTTGAAGGCTCCGTTCTCGTTGGGTAAATTGTCAGGTTGCCTGAAGCTACTCCCTTACCTAGGGTCCACGTTCCCCGTCGTGCCCTGGTCCCGGCCCGGTGATGGTACAAGGCCGCCGGCTATCCTCCATGGCAATACCGTGCCCCTTGTCACGATCCTCTGCGACCGGGGGTCCAGCTCCTACCAGGCCCAAACCAACGTCTGCTACCTAGTACTTCCAAGGAGCCCGGCTCCTGACCTCCTATCTCCTTCACTTCCAACGCTACAGTGGCCCCCTCCTGACACTCCTGACCTCCCCTTAACCGACCCTCCAAGTAGGTGACCCTATTCCACTCAGGCCGTACACTGGTGTGTCTGATGGGTGTGGTGCAGAATGTTCCTAGGATTTTGATTAGCTGGTTTTGGCAACACCATTGGTTAGGGAACCCTAACCAAGGAGGAGGTGGATACTGCACAGAAGGGCAGATTGCACAATACCCTGTGACGACCTGATAGGCCAGGGCGTCACACAGTTTTTGTCTGAGAAACCTGCCCCACCTACAGCCATTTGTTTCACTTCACATATATAGCTTGGTCCTTTGCTTCCCATACAGAGCAAGTTTTTTAACTGCAGGTGAGGTTACATATAGGCTGGGGACCTTAAAAATAGAGATTACCTTGGTGTTGGTTTGGGGCTCTTTTGCATTGAGCAATACAATGGCTAAACATCTCTTATATTCCTATGATTCATATGCTGTTTTAGAAGGAAAGCAGACATAAGTTTCTAATCTTGGACAACCATTTAAATTCCTGAAAAAAAAGTCTAGAAAATGTAGAAATTTGTAGCTGACAACTGAGAGATCTATAACCGCTCTTCACTATAGCTATGAAATGAGGATCTTAAATTATGAGTCACCTTCTGTCAACAGAGTTCCCTATACTATACTATAATAATGATTTTATAACGTCACAACGAATCCTAATTATGAAGGGTTGACTATTGCACTTCAAATTATGCATGCCCCCTTCCATTGTGATTTGTTGCTGTGACTGACCCGACATCATGCCAATCTTCTATTTACTCCTGTGCTTCTGCAGTTCCCCTAAGCTTCCTAGGCATGCGCTCTGTGTGTCCCTTTTCCTTTGGGAGCACAGAGATACTCTTAGCATGTGCGCTCCCAAGGAGACGTGATAAAGCCGCGGGCATGTCCACTGAATCTGGATGTGCATCCTCAGATTCATTTAATTTGCGCGAATGCTCTGGGCTGTATCACGTCTCCTTGGGAGACTACACGCTAAGAGTGTCTCTGCTCCCACCGCTCTGCTGCTACAGCAACATTAAGGAGAAGAAAGAAGAGGGGCACGCAGAAAGCACACCCCGGGAATCTGAGGAAAACTGTGCAAGCGCAGGAGATAATAGTAGACTTCCTTGATGTCAGGCCAGTCATGGCAATCAATCACAATGCGGGGGTCCTGCATAATTTGAAGATGGAGCATAACTGACCATGACTGAACCGAAGGCAAGGGCCACCTCTATGACTGAAACAAAAGGTATGTAATATATTGACATGAGCATAGAAAGTGTTTTTTTTATGATAAATATAGGGAACTTTTCTTTAAAAAGAATATTAGTGATGCACATTGTATCACTAACAAGACATTAGGAGCAGTTTACTATCAGAAAAAATGTAACCGGTTAAGTGTATTCACATCAGGGCACCTCAGTGCATTGTATTCTTGTCACAACCATCTCCCTGTTTTTGGAGACTAGTGGTAGCTTGAGGACTGGAGCCCCCTTATCTCTATCTGGGACTCTACATTTAAATGTTGTTTTGTTTCCTTTGGTTCTGAAGTAGTTAATGTAAGTTTTTTGCTAGCAGCTCTCCTCCAGTTAGGGTCAGCTGCACTTGCTCAGTAGCAACACTCCCTTGTGTTTAAATAGCTAGAACTCCCAGCAAGCTTTGCTGACTATACAAAGCCATTTGTATGCAAGCTGATTTCGTGGAAGGAGCTACTGTGGATTCTCTTGAAGTTGTATCTTCTCCATTTTGGCTGTTTATCCCCTGTTTGTTTCCCCTACTCTCTTATCTTATTAGTGTAGCGATGCCTATAGTGAACCTCACCTGCCTCTCACTAGCCAGGGCATCTATACAGTTTCCCAGGAACTCTGGGAGCTGCTCGGTGACAGTTGCGGAGACTGTAGAGTAGGGACAGATACAGGTGAGGCTAGGAGCTGTCCACCTACCCTCTCATTATTCCAAGGGCCCACCCCTTGTCTGTGATTTTTTTTGAGGTACGTTTTTTGTTGTGCAACAGAATTCAGTTGGTCTTAATGCACTCACCATGCTTGTTGCATGACAATTCTATTGTTTTGATTTTTGTTATTAAAACCTGTAAAAAAAATAAAATACATAATTGCTGAATAAGGAACTGGACAAATAACAAACAAGCTTCAGCATAATCTGCTACAGTATCAGCTCTGCTACATCTCAATAAGACAGTCAGATGTAAAAGATAGAGATAGAGAAAGATTGAACTTACCAGGGAAGTCTTCAGCTCTTCAGTGCTAAGAGTGTAGCTGAGAGAGGGTCCATGCATTTGGCTGGAAATCCCCAGCTTCAGTGGGCTTCTTCAATCAGTGAAAGAAGCTGCTATCACTGTAACCCAAGCATTCTAATGCTCGATGCAGTAACGAGCAGTGCTGAGCACACTTGTCCATCACAATTAAACAGAAAAAAATAACATTTTTGACTTTGTGCAAAATTTCTGAACTTTGTGCGCTGTTTAATTAACTTGATGCCAAAAACGTCAGTAAATACATGTTAAAAATTGAAGCGTTTGTTAACGAAACCAAAATATTGAATCTTCCTGATGACAGAATAACTATCAACTCCTGAAGATGGTGTAGCAGGAAGCCAATTGAATGACAGACGTAGTAGTTTCCCTCTATCACGTGCCTTACATGCCATTATCGCTATTGGTCTTGGCATAGAAGTGGTAAATTAAGCCATTGGAAAGCGCTGACAGCTCTTATATTTTGCTTTTCTGTCTGTACTGGCTGTGGAAGAGGAAGACCTGAGATCCCTATCTCGGGGTAAAGATATAATAAGAATGAAAAAATTTAATAATTTATATAGCACTATTAATTCCAAAGCACTTTACATACATCAGCAATAGTGTTGAATGAGTAGTTAACTATCCATACTCGCTATGCTGTAAGTGAGTACTGTCTGCTACTCGCATATTCGTTACGAGTAGTGGGCACAATGTAAGTGTAACGCCATGGCAAAACCAGGTAGTCACAAATAGGCCCCCGCACAACACCGTTCCCTCATTAGGAAACACACAGCGCAACCATTAAACCCTAGTCACCCCCCTTTAGGGACAGTTAGACACACCAGTGGGCGTGGCCAGGTGGTTGGTGCACACCCACCCAGGGGTTTAGACAGCCCGGGGGCGGGAAAGTAAATTCTATTCAGTTCAGTTGGGAGAGGGAAAGTGGGCTGGAGCTAAGTGTAGCTCCAGCAGGGAAGTTCAAGTTGAACGGTGCCCAGGGTAGGAGCCCTGGTGCCACTGGCTAGGAGGCAGGCGGTGGTCTCCTGCAGCAGGAGACGGGAAGACGGTTTGGCAGAACCGAGGTGGACCGGGGCAGGGTTGTAGCCCGCTGGGTACCGACACGGGGAACCAACCCGGAAACCGTAGCACAAAGGGGGGTACTCGGACCCTGAAGCCAGAAACTGAAACCAAGTGGACTGGTTAATTCATCGATTGAGGCCAGGACTAGAGGTCCTGTCAACCCCAAAGACTCTCATAGAAGACAACAGTCCACCGATTAGGGATAAGAATTCACCGCCAGGGCCCATAGATCCCACGGGCCAGCGTCTGCGGGCACGGCTCCTTAGGCCACATCCAGCCGGGAGTGGACTCCTGAGTTTCACGCTAGGAAGTCCACCTTACACAAAACAGTGCAGAAAAAAGGATAGAGACCACCAGCCGGGTGGGGGACCCGAACGCAACCGGCCGCGGCACCGGCCACCACCACCTTGGTTTACTAGAGACTTGTGTGTGTTTTTAACTGTGAGTACACCAGCACCCCCCTGCGGTCGCCATCCCCTGCACGCACCAACCGGGTCCCGGGGCCACCACCCCTGCCGACGGAGGGGTTAACAACTCACTGCACATCCTCCCCGGGTGCCCCGTCACAGCAGCGGTGGTGTCCTACCTCACCAAACACCGTGGGTGGCGTCACAAACTCAATACAGCCCAGTCCGTACATATACGACCCCCCATTTATTTGGCGTGTCCGCGAGACCGCCGGGTCCGGAGACCCTCGAGCCACCTCCCCTGAAGGCTCGGACCCGAGCAGCGCCGGCTGCTGGCACGGGGGCAGCACATAAGTCAATGGGAAATACTCGCTAATTAGTGAGTAACCTGAAAGCCGTACAATTCGCTACTTGCATGAAAGTACAGCTTTCGGGTTACTGACTACTTAGCGAGTATTTCCCATTGACTTACATTGTGCCAGCTACTCGTAACGAATATGCAAGTAGAGGAAAGTACTCACTAACAGCATAGTGAGAACTAATAGTTAACTACTCGCTCAACACTAGTCAGCAACACTGTCTCCATTGGATCTCACAATCTAAGGTCTCTATCAGTATGTCTTTGGAGTGTGGGAGGAAACCAATAAAAACCCATGCAAACAAAGGGAGAGCATACAAACTCCTTGCAAACATCCTTTGTGGGATTTGAACCCAGGACCCCAGCGCTGCAAGACTGCAGTGCTAACCACTTAGCCACTGCGCTTCCCCAAGATGCACTACTTTTTACAGCCTGATGGAAACGGGTACATTTTATTAGGATTTCAAAAGGCAGGAGGGAAGTGGGTAGTTAAAAAATATGTATTTATTAGGAAATCTATCAATTCTTAGTTGACATATTTCATTATTTTGACCTCATGAAAGTAAACTATAAAATATTGTACCATAAGAAGCTGCAATACCATCTTATCAAGCAACTT
The DNA here is from genome assembly GCF_048569485.1 of Anomaloglossus baeobatrachus. Taxonomy (NCBI): domain Eukaryota; kingdom Metazoa; phylum Chordata; class Amphibia; order Anura; family Aromobatidae; genus Anomaloglossus; species Anomaloglossus baeobatrachus. The sequence continues at coordinate 437,304,969 of NC_134355.1, forward strand.
GCTATGTAAATCTAGTGTTAAATAATATTTCTACATTTTCTGATTCATAACAGAACCTGATGTAGTGAAAAATCTCATGGCTGAGGACATCACCACCACTTCTATATCTCTGAGCTGGGAGAAACCAGATGGAAATGCAAGTTCTTATGTAATCCAGATTTTCGGAGATCCAACGTTCAATAAAACTGTGGCTTCAACTTCTGATACAATTGAAGGCCTGACACCGGGGAATTATTACACATTGCTGGTCACTGCTGTTGTTGGGGAAAATAATGTGACCGGAAACAGTTCAGAAATATCTGTGTATACAAGTGGGTATTTCTTTGAAACTATGAAAATTTGGACCATAAGAAGCTGCTATATAGTCTTAATAGTCTAATTTTTATCTAAACTCTAGCATTTGACATTATTTATATATTTTTTAATTTGGTATAGAACCTGAACAAGTGAAGAACCTTACAACCGGTATTATCACCACTACTTCTATATCTCTGAGCTGGGAGAAACCAGATGGAAATACAAATTCTTATGAAATCCAGATTTTGGGAGATCCAACTTTCAATAAAACTGTGACTTCTACTTCTGATACAATTGAAGGCCTGACACCGGGGAATTATTACACATTGCTGGTCACTGCTGTTGTTGGAAAAAATAATGTGACCGGAAACAGTTCAGAAATATCCATGTATACAAGTGAGTATTCCTTATTTTGTTCATTATATGGTGTCAGTTTACATAAATCAGTCTAGAAAATTTGGAATGGGACAGATCGTATAGATGGAGAGTTGGTTTTTATGATCATTCTTCATTCTAGCTGTCAGATGAAGATTGGAAGGAGAAAATCACCCTCTACTGACTTGGAATTCTCTATTAGGTTTATATCTATAGTTTTTTTAGATTAATTAGTCCCTTTGTTAACTATTATAATGCCAGATGAACATCAAGAAGCTAATTCAAAGATGACAACCAATATGGCAGCACTAATAATAATAATAATAATAATAATATTTATTCATTTATGTACTTCCTGTGGTCTCTGTTGCAAATATTGGTGCTGCAATGGGACAACAAAAAGGTCAGAATTTGGTGATGAAAAGAAACCTGATTTCCAGTTTTGTTGTTGATTTTATTTTTTCTTTACTAATATGTAACCATGCGATCTTGCATTTTTGACACTGTAAAACAAAAATCATTGAAGTCCACATTTATTGATACATCTATTAGCTAAGGAGAAATCACGGACCCACTGTACTGTAGTTAAAGAGATTGAGTTCTCTTCTTACAAACAGTAATGTCATATACTGAAATTTATTACGATGGATAATAATTTTAAAAAATGTTCTTAGGTGTAGATTACTCTCAACTAAAATATAACTTAATGTGATTGTCTTTAAGAAGAAAAACGTGACTCATTTCTTTTAGAAACAGCAACACCCCTGACTCTGTGGTGAATGTGGTCTTGGAGGTGATCTCAATTTATTTTAATGGGGCCAAGTCACGTAAGCCAGACACCACCAATAGTTAGAGATGTCTCTGTTTCAGAAAAAAAGCAGTCATGTTTTTCTAATCTTGTACAACACTTATAATATCAGAAAAAACATAACAAGAAAACGTAGAAATTCTTAGCTCAGAATTCTTAGCTATATACCCGCTCTTCTCTATTGCTATGAAATGAGGATCCTAAATAATGGAGCACCTTCTGTCAACAGAATTCCCTATACTATACTACAATAATGGTTTTAAAACGTCACAAAGAAGCTTAATTACAAAGTTTTGACTACTGCATTTCAAATTATGCATGCCCCCTGCATTGTGATTTATCGCTGGCTCGATATCACGCTAATCTCCTATTTACTCCTGTGCTTGTGCAGTTCCCCTCAGCTTCCCAGGTATGCACTCTTTGAGTCCCTCTTTTTTCGGGAGCACAGAGACGCTCTTATTGTACATGCTCACAAGGAGACGTGATAAAGCCCCAGTCATGTTCTCTAAATCTGGGTGTACATCCCCACATTCATTACATTTGTGCACAGGCTCTGGGCTTTTCAGGTGTCCTTAGGAGTGTGTGGCGCCGCTGAGGGTCCAGTCGCCACAGAGGTACTGCACCTCAGCCAGAGATATGATACCTCATTCCCTGGTAAGGAGGAGGTCACAGACCACAGCACACACACACTCTTAGTATAGCTACACTTCATCAGGCCATGGATAGGGCGAGTTGCTCATTAGGGAGAGCACAGTCCTGGAGCCAGTCTGGAGGTTGAGTTAGTTAGTAGGTAAACACTTAGAACGGAGTGCAGAACAAAGTAGAACACGAAGGGGAGAAGTCCTGGGGACAGGAGCTGGAGGAGCTCATCCTAGGACAAGGAGGAAGACAAGAAGAAGGGGTCTTAGAGCCACAGAACCGGCCCCTAGACTAGTGCAGAACAACCAGGCTCAGTTAGCAAAACCGGAGGTGGAGGTGCCGAAGCCACAACTACACACTAATCCACTGAAAAAGTGACCACAGAGGGTCAGAGGATTAGGCAGAAGAGCCTCCCAAAACAGGTTCATTGGACACTGGCTCAGGGCACTGTGTGTGAGACGCAGGGCAGGAGGGTGAAGCCAGAGTAGGAAGATGACCAGGAAAGGGACACAGAAAGGTACACCTGTCTTGTGCCTCCAAATTACCTGGGGATCGGCTGAATCCCATCACCGCAGGACTCAGCACTCCAGGGGCAGCATTTGACCATCTGGACGTGATAACCTGATACTGAGAACTGTGAGTAAAGAACTTGTGACCGCATCCCGCTGTGCCCTGGACTCATTGCCTGCGCCGCCAGCCCTGCACTATTCAAACATCCCACTGGCTAACAACTGCCTACGGTTGCCCTGGGGTCCCAGCTCCACATGTGGGGAACTGTACCATTTTAGCTGCGTCACCATCTGCCCCAGTGGTCCCGTCCAGCAGCGTCGGCCCTACCTGGCCGAAGACCACAGGTGGCATCATGATTCATTATTCCGGTATCTTTATTAATTATTATTATTATTATTAATGACACCGCCAGGGACACGAAGTCGGGCCCTGCCGCCATGACCTCCCTAAGACCAGAATCACGGCCCAGTTCCGAGTGTCCCCCAGATGGTCCTGGTGTGGCGTGTCAAGTGCACATACTAAGTGAATTGGTGTTACCGCCGCTCTGCTTCTGGGAGTTAATAAGAGATTGCCATGATGTCAGCCAGTCATGGCAATCAATCACAATGCAGGAGTCATACATAATTTGAAGATGGAGCTTGACTGACTGTGACTGAACCGAAGGCAATCGCCATGACTAAAACAAAAGGTATCTAATATATTTACATGAGCAGAAAAAGTGTTTTTTATGATAAACACATTGAATTTTTCTTTCAAAAAAACTTGCTATTGATGCCCATTGCATTACTAACAAGTAGAGTTGAGCGCGGTTCGAGGTTCGAGGTTCTCCAGTTCTAGGCTCGAGTGATTTTGGGGCCTGTTCTAGATCGAACTAGAACTCGAGCTTTTTGCAAAAGCTCGATAGTTCTAGAAACGTTCGAGAACGGTTCTAGCAGCAAAAAAACAGCTAATTCCTAGCTTGGTTTCCGCTGTAATAGTGTAAGTCACTCTGTGAATCACACTATTATGACATTTCAGTGTATAGTGTGCGTGAACAGCGCCTTCAGATCACTGCTGTTTCTATAATGGCGATCGCCATTTTTTTTTTTTTTCCTTGTCTTCCTTCCCTAAGCGCGCGCGTGTAGTGGGGCGGGCCAGCATGTCAGCCAATCCCAGACACACACACAGCAAAGTGGACTTTTAGCCAGAGAAGCAACGGCATGTGTGATAGGATGTCCATGTCACATGTCCCTGCATTATAAAACCGGACATTTTCCTCCAGGACGCCATTATCTCTTCTGCGTCTTTGGTGTCAGACATCACTGTCGCAGCTCCGTCCTTTGTCCTATCGCTGATACAGCTGTATGCGCTCCATACACAGCGCTGGACAGCTTAGGGAGAGCACTTTTTAGCAGTCCTTTTAAGGGCTCAAACCGGCAGGGTCAGAGTTAAGGTGACAGGTCCTGCAAACAGCGACAGCGTCTGTGTAGCCCAGGTCAGGGATTTCCTCCCTGCATTTCCCTATTAGGAGGGAATAGAAAGGCAGGCTTCCATTCCTCTACCCAGAGCCCCACAATCCTGGCACTGTACCCTGCTGTCCTCTGCACACTCCAACTCATTATAACTAAGCCATTATACTAGCACACACTCAGTGTACCTAGTGGCATCCTAAACGTGGCTATTGTACTTTGCTATAGTCCCACTAGTGCAAAGACATTTGCAGAGCACGTCTGCCTGCATTGCACACTCCAACTCATGATAACTAAGCCATTATACTAGCAAACACTCAGTGTACCTAGTGGCATCCTAAACGTGGCTATTGGACTTTGCTATAGTCCCACTAGTGCAAAGACATTTGCAGAGCATGTCTGCCTGCATTGCACACTCCAACTCATTATAACTAAGCCATTATACTAGCAAACACTCAGTGTACCTAGTGGCATCCTAAACGTGGCTATTGGACTTTGCTATAGTCACACTACTGCAAAGACATTTGCAGAGCACGTCTGCCTGCATTGCACACTCCAACTCATTATAACTAAGCCATTATACTAGCAAACACTCAGTGTACCTAGTGGCATCCTAAACGTGGCTATTGGACTTTGCTATAGTCCCACTAGTGCAAAGACATTTGCAGAGCACGTCTGCCTGCATTGCACACTCCAACTCATTATAACTAAGCCATTATACTAGCAAACACTCAGTGTACCTAGTGGCATCCTAAACGTGGCTATTGGACTTTGCTATAGTCCCACTAGTGCAAAGACATTTGCAGAGCACGTCTGCCTGCATTGCACACTCCAACTCATTATAACTAAGCCATTATACTAGCAAACACTCAGTGTACCTAGTGGCATCCTAAACGTGGCTATTGGACTTTGCTATAGTCCCACTAGTGCAAAGACATTTGCAGAGCACGTCTGCCTGCATTGCACACTCCAACTCATTATAACTAAGCCATTATACTAGCAAACACTCAGTGTACCTAGTGGCATCCTAAACGTGGCTATTGGACTTTGCTATAGTCCCACTAGTGCAAAGACATTTGCAGAGCACGTCTGCCTGCATTGCACACTCCAACTCATTATAACTAAGCCATTATACTAGCAAACACTCAGTGTACCTAGTGGCATCCTAAACGTGGCTATTGGACTTTGCTATAGTCACACTAGTGCAAAGACATTTGCAGAGCACGTCTGCCTGCATTGCACACTCCAACTCATTATAACTAAGCCATTATACTAGCAAACACTCAGTGTACCTAGTGGCATCCTAAACGTGGCTATTGGACTTTGCTATAGTCCCACTAGTGCAAAGACATTTGCAGAGCACGTCTGCCTGCATTGCACACTCCAACTCATTATAACTAAGCCATTATACTAGCAAACACTCAGTGTACCTAGTGGCATCCTAAACGTGGCTATTGGACTCTGCTATAGTCCCACTAGTGCAAAGACTTTTGCAGAGCACGTCTGTCTGCATTGCACACTCCAACTCATTATAACTAAGCCATTATACTAGCAAACACTCAGTGTACCTAGTGGCATCCTAAACGTGGCTATTGGACTTTGCTATAGTCACACTAGTGCAAAGACATTTGCAGAGCACGTCTGCCTGCATTGCACACTCCAACTCATTATAACTAAGCCATTATACTAGCAAACACTCAGTGTACCTAGTGGCATCCTAAACGTGGCTATTGGACTTTGCTATAGTCACACTAGTGCAAAGCATTTGCAGAGCACGTCTGCCTGCATTGCACACTCCAACTCATTATAACTAAGCCATTATACTAGCAAACACTCAGTGTACCTAGTGGCATCCTAAACGTGGCTGTTGGACTTTGCTATAGTCACACTAGTGCAAAGACATTTGCAGAGCACGTCTGCCTGCATTGCACACTCCAACTCATTATAACTAAGCCATTATACTAGCAAACACTCAGTGTACCTAGTGGCATCCTAAACGTGGCTATTGGACTTTGCTATAGTCACACTAGTGCAAAGACATTTGCAGCACGTCTGCCTGCATTGCACACTCCAACTCATTATAACTAAGCCATTATACTAGCAAACACTCAGTGTACCTAGTGGCATCCTAAACGTGGCTATTGGACTTTGCTATAGTCACACTAGTGCAAAGACATTTGCAGAGCACCTCTGCCTGCATTGCACACTCCAACTCATTATAACTAAGCCATTATACTAGCAAACACTCAGTGTACCTAGTGGCATCCTAAACGTGGCTATTGGACTTTGCTATAGTCACACTAGTGCAAAGACATTTGCAGAGCACGTCTGCCTGCGTTGCACACTCCAACTCATTATAACTAAGCCATTATACTAGCAAACACTCAGTGTACCTAGTGGCATCCTAAACGTGGCTATTGGACTTTGCTATAGTCACACTAGTGCAAAGACATTTGCAGAGCACGTCTGCCTGCATTGCACACTCCAACTCATTATAACTAAGCCATTATACTAGCAAACACTCAGTGTACCTAGTGGCATCCTAAACGTGGCTATTGGACTTTGCTATAGTCCCACTAGTACAAAGACATTTGCAGAGCGCGTCTGCCTGCATTGCACACTCCAACTCATTATAACTAAGCCATTATACTAGCAAACACTCAGTGTACCTAGTGGCATCCTAAACGTGGCTATTGGACTTTGCTATAGTCACACTAGTGCAAAGACATTTGCAGAGCACGTCTGCCTGCATTGCACACTCCAACTCATTATAACTAAGCCATTATACTAGCAAACACTCAGTGTACCTAGTGGCATCCTAAACGTGGCTATTGGACTTTGCTATAGTCACACTAGTGCCAAGACATTTGCAGAGCATGTCTGCCTGCATTGCACACTCCAACTCATTATAACTAAGCCATTAGGGTATGTGCGCACGTTGCTTTTTACCTGCTTTTTACCTGCTTTTTTGCTGCTTTTTCTTCTGCGCTGTTTAATGCCAAAATGGATGTGTTCTTCTATTCAAGCAAAGTCTATGGGAATTTGGGTTTCTTGTTCACACTATGTTGTTCAAAATGCTGCCTTTTTGTGGCAGAACTTTGGTCAAAAACTCAGCTTTGCAGTGCAAAACCCAAATGGCAAAAACAATTGACATGTTGCTTCTTTGAAAAGCTGAGTTTTTGACCAAAGTTCTGCCACAAAAAGGCAGCATTTTGAACAATATAGTGTGAACAAGAAACCCAAATTCCCATAGACTTTGCTTGAATAGAAGAACACATCCATTTTGGCATTAAACAGCGCAGAAGAAAAAGCAGCAAAAAAGCAGGTAAAAAGCAGGTAAAAAGCAACGTGCGCACATACCCTAATACTAGCAAACACTCAGTGTACCTAGTGGCATCCTAAACGTGGCTATTGGACTTTGCTATAGTCACACTACTGCAAAGACATTTGCAGAGCACGTCTGCCTGCATTGCATACTCCAACTCATTATAACTAAGCCATTATACTAGCAAACACTCAGTGTACCTAGTGGCATCCTAAACGTGGCTATTGGACTTTGCTATAGTCACACTAGTGCAAAGACATTTGCAGAGCGCGTCTGCCTGCATTGCACACTCCAACTCATTATAACTAAGCCATTATACTAGCAAACACTCAGTGTACCTAGTGGCATCCTAAATGTGGCTATTGGACTTTGCTATAGTCACACTAGTGCAAAGCATTTGCAGAGCACGTCTGCCTGCATTGCACACTCCAACTCATTATAACTAAGCCATTATACTAGCAAACACTCAGTGTACCTAGTGGCATCCTAAACGTGGCTATTGGACTTTGCTATAGTCACACTAGTGCAAAGACATTTGCAGCACGTCTGCCTGCATTGCACACTCCAACTCATTATAACTAAGCCATTATACTAGCAAACACTCAGTGTACCTAGTGGCATCCTAAACGTGGCTATTGGACTTTGCTATAGTCACACTAGTGCAAAGACATTTGCAGAGCACGTCTGCCTGCATTGCACACTCCAACTCATTATAACTAAGCCATTATACTAGCAAACACTCAGTGTACCTAGTGGCATCCTAAACGTGGCTATTGGACTTTGCTATAGTCACACTAGTGCAAAGACATTTGCAGAGCACGTCTGCCTGCATTGCACACTCCAACTCATTATAACTAAGCCATTATACTAGCAAACACTCAGTGTACCTAGTGGCATCCTAAATGTGGCTATTGGACTTTGCTATAGTCACACTAGTGCAAAGACATTTGCAGAGCACGTCTGCCTGCATTGCACACTCCAACTCATTATAACTAAGCCATTATACTAGCAATTTTTGCTGCCAGTTTAAGGGCCGTAGTTGCATTGTCAGGGATATTTATTCTTTATTATTCTGCTGTTAATAAAGCTAGACCACCACTGCAATCTACACCACCTCTCAATTTTTACTACCACATTTTAAGTCCACAATCTTGTCGCAATCAACATGAGTGGCAAAATGACAGATGCTGGTGGAAAGGGGAAGAGGCGTGGTGGAAAAGGCAAAAAAGGTTTTGTCCGTGGGGAAGGTGGCAAAGCTCCATTATCATCTGCTGAAGATAGACCATCTACCAGCAAAAGTAAGATGTCTACTACTTACCGTGGACAATCCGATGTGCTCCCTTTTTTACGGACACGAACAACAGGAACAAAGGTAGATGATGGGCAAAAAAGGAAAATGCTTGAATGGATCTCACGTGGTCCAACAAGTGCCCTCTCAGCCACTTCAAGTACCGCATCCAAAAAACACCAGTCCTCTGAGTTGTCATCCCAATCAAACTTGATTTCTCCCAGCTCTGAAGTCTCCATCAGCCCTGCACAGTATGGTGGAACTGAGATGGCTGAGTCTGCAGAGCTGTTCAGTCACACTATAGCCTGGGAATCAGAGGTCTGCTCCCAAGCTACAGTGCGTACAGAACAGGAAATGGTCTGCAGTGATGCCCAGAACCTTTGTGACTCTGATTCAGGCCGTGAGGACCAAGTTTCGGAGCATAATGTTGACCCTTTGTCACAAACTGTAACACCTGTGGTTATAGACAATGAGGAACATACTGATGAAGATGAGACTCAGATACCCGATTGGGATCACAACTTAAATATTCGGTCAGGGCAAGAAGAGGCTCGGTCTGAGGGGGAGGGGAGTGCAAACACAACAATTGATGATGAAGTTCTAGATCCCACCTACTGTCAACCCACAGTCAGGCACTCGAGGAGGTCAACAGAGGTGGTGGAGGAGGATGCAACTGATGACGAAGTTACCTTGCGCCTTCCTGGACAGAGTCGGAGTACTGGTAGCACGTCTACAACTGCATCCTCAGCCACCACTCTGCCTCTGAGCATTATTCGGGGTGGATCAACAGGTCGCATGGCCTCTAAGCCTTGCCTAGCCTGGTCCTTTTTTGACATAGAAAAAGATCGCCCAAATTATGTGATCTGTAAAATTTGTCATGGTTCTCTTAGTAGAAGTCAAAACCTCAGCAGTTTGACAACTTCTTCCATGAATCGTCACATGAATAAATATCATATGGCCCGGTGGGAAGCTCACCGTGCTGCAATGCGGCCTAGCGGAGCGAACCATCCACCGCCTGCCCCTTCCAGTGCATCCGCACGCTCGTCATCTTCTAGGACTGTGGGGACAGCTGTCACACCTGTTTTTCCACCCACAACTTCCACCACTGTAACCGCAACAGGCAGTTTGCTTGGTAGGTCGTCAGTTGGTTTGGAAGGGGAAACAAGTGAGTGTGTACAGCTCTCTCAGACATCGATAGCACCAACGTTGGATGAAGGCAACATCATGTCTCCGCCTGCACTTTCCTCACAAACCTGCATTTTTCCAGGGACACCCTACTCAACACCGTCTACACACAGCAGCCAGATCTCTGTCCCTCAGATGTGGACAAATAAAAGGCCATTTCCTGCGACCCTTGACAAAGCTAAGAGGTTGACTCTATCCCTCTGTAAGCTGTTGGCTACCGAAATGCTGCCTTTCCGCCTAGTGGACACACAGGATTTTAGAGACCTTATGTCTGTTGCTGTGCCCCAGTACCAGATGCCTAGTCGCCACTACTTTTCTAAGAAAGGTGTGCCCGCGCTACACCAGCATGTCGCACACAACATCACCGCTTCATTGAGAAACTCTGTGTGTGAACGGGTGCATTTCACCACCGATACTTGGACCAGTAAGCATGGACAGTGACGTTACATGTCGCTCACTGGGCACTGGGTAACTATGGTGATAGATGGTGAAGGGTCTGCTGCACAAGTCTTGCCGTCCCCACGACTTGTGTGTCAATCCTCTGTCTGTCCAAGTTCCGCCACTGCTTCTGCATCCTCCACCTCATCTGGGTCCTCCACCTCCGCCCCAAGCCTGCCTGGTCAGGCCACCAGCGTTCTCACTGCGCAGAAGGAATCACGCACCCCTCATTACTATGCTGGCAGCAGAGCGCAACGGCATCAGGCGGTCTTTAGCTTGACATGTCTTGGGAATAAGAGTCACACAGCTGAGGAGTTGTGGTCAGCTCTGCGGTCCGAGTTTAATAAATGGTTGTCTCCACTCAACCTGCAGCCTGGTAAGGCCGTGTGCGACAATGCTGCAAACCTGGGTGCGGCCCTTCGCCTGGGCAAGGTGACACACGTACCTTGTATGGCTCACGTGTTGAACCTTGTCGTGCAGCAATTTTTAACACAGTATCCCGGCCTAGATGGCCTTCTGACCAGGGCACGAAAACTGTCTGCTCACTTCCGCCGTTCAAGCGCCGCAGCTGAGCGACTTGCATCGCTCCAGAAGTCTTTCGGCCTGCCGGTTCATCGCCTGAAATGCGATGTGGCGACATGCTGGAATTCAACTCTCCACATGTTACAGCGACTGTGGCAGCACCGCCGTGCCCTGGTGCAATACGTCATGACGTATAGCCTGGGCCAACGAGATGCAGAGGTGGGGCAGATCACCCTGATGGAGTGGTCTCAGATCAAGGACCTATGCACCCTTCTGCACAGTTTCGACATGGCGACGAATATGTTTAGCGCTGACAATGCCATTATCAGCATGACGATTCCAGTCATTTACATGCTGGAACACACGCTAAACACTATTCGGAGTCAGGGGGTGGGACAACAGGAAGGGGATGAACTACAGGAGGATTCATATGCGCAAGACACAACAACATCACCAAGGTCCAGACGTTCATCATCACCAAGGCGCCAGGCATGGGAGCATGGGGGACAGGGATCAACAAGGGCGCATGGTAGCAGGCGAGATGTTGAGGAAGGTGCAGGAGGACATGAAGAAATGGAGGACGAACTGTCCATGGACATGGAAGACTCAGCAGATGAGGGAGATCTTGGTCAAATTTCAGTTGAAAGAGGTTGGGGGGAGATGTCAGAGGAAGAAAGAACGGTTAGCACCTCTATGCCACAAACACAGCGTGGACTTGGTCCGCATGGCTGCGCAAGACACATGAGTGCCTTCTTGTTGCACTACCTCCAACATGACCCTCGTATTGTCAAAATTAGAAGTGATGATGACTACTGGCTTGCCACACTATTAGATCCCCGGTACAAGTCCAAATTTTGTGACATAATTCCAGCCATAGAAAGGGACGCACATATGCAGGAGTTTCAGCAGAAGCTGTTACTCGATCTTAGATCCGCTTTTCCACCAAACAACCGTGCAGGTGCAGGGAGTGAATCTCCCAGTTGTAACTTGACAAACATGGGACGGTCTCGTCATCTTCAACAGTCTACACGTACCAGTAGGACCGTATCTGGTGCTGGTAACAAGCAATTTTATGGAATCTTTTCATAATTTTTTTAGACCCTCCTTTGCAAGGCCACCAGAGACAACAAGTCTGACACATAGTCAACGGCTGGAGAGGATGATACAGGAGTATCTCCAAATGAACATCGATGCCATGACTTTGCAAATGGAGCCTTGCTCCTTTTGGGCTTCAAACCTAGAAAAATGGCCAGAGCTCTCAACTTACGCCTTGGAGATTTTGTCGTGTCCAGCTGCCAGCGTTGTCTCTGAACGTGTCTTCAGTGCTGCTGGGTGTGTGCTGACAGATAAGCGCACGCGTCTGTCCAGTGACAATGTGGACAGACTGACGTTCATCAAAATGAACAAGTCATGGATCCAGAAGGAATTTACAACCCCTGTGTCATCCTGGGGAGAGTAAATGCTTGTGGATTTGGAATGTGCTTGATGCAAATCTAGCTGTGAAGTGTACAACTAGGGCACAAGTGCTGCCACTGAATGGGTGGGTGTGTGTGGGGCACAATTTTTGGAAAAAAAGGGAGACTCCGCTTGGAGTAACCCTTGCTTACATTGTTTTTAAAAGAAGCCAAGATGAACAAGTCATGGTTCAGCAAAGACTTTATCTACCTACCCCGGTGTCATGCTGGGGACGGTTAATTATGGCGTATTTTTGAATGTGCTTGATGCAAATCTAGCTGTGAAGTGTACAACTAGGGCACAAGTGCTGCCACTGAATGGGTGGGTGTGTGTGGGGCACAATTTTTGGAAAAAAAGGGAGACTCCGCTTGGAGTAACCCTTGCTTACATTGTTTTTAAAAGAAGCCAAGATGAACAAGTCATGGTTCAGCAAAGACTTTATCTACCTACCCCGGTGTCATGCTGGGGACGGTTAATTATGGCGTATTTTTGAATGTGCTTGATGCAAATCAAAACATCCTGTTTGCAACTAGGGCCCAAGTGCTGCCACTGATGGGGTGGGTGTCTGTGTGGCCCAATTTTTGGAAAAAATGGAGACTCCGCTTGGAGTAACCCTTGCTTGCTGTGTTTTTAAAAGAAGCCAAGATGAACAGAGCTGGGATCAGGAAAGACTTTGCTACCTACCCCGGTGTCATCCTGGGGATGGATAAGAACGGCGTATTTTTGAATGTGCTTGATGCAAATCAAAACATCCTGTTTGCAACTAGGGCCCAAGTGCTGCCACTGATGGGGTGGGTGTCTGTGTGGCCCAATTTTTGGAAAAAAGGGAGACTCCGCTTGGAGTAACCCTTGCTTTCTGTGTTTTTAAAAGAAGCCAAGATGAACAGAGCTGGGATCAGGAAATACTTTGCTACCTACCCCGGTGTCATCCTGGGGACGGATAAGAACGGCGTATTTTTGAATGTGCTTGATGCAAATCTAGCTGTGAAGTGTACAACTAGGGCACAAGTGCTGCCACTGAATGGGTGGGTGTGTGTGGGGCACAATTTTTGGAAAAAAAGGGAGACTCCGCTTGGAGTAACCCTTGCTTACATTGTTTTTAAAAGAAGCCAAGATGAACAAGTCATGGTTCAGCAAAGACTTTATCTACCTACCCCGGTGTCATGCTGGGGACGGTTAATTATGGCGTATTTTTGAATGTGCTTGATGCAAATCAAAACATCCTGTTTGCAACTAGGGCCCAAGTGCTGCCACTGATGGGGTGGGTGTCTGTGTGGCCCAATTTTTGGAAAAAAGGGAGACTCCGCTTGGAGTAACCCTTGCTTGCTGTGTTTTTAAAAGAAGCCAAGATGAACAGAGCTGGGATCAGGAAAGACTTTGCTACATACCCCGGTGTCATCCTGGGGACGGATAAGAACGGCGTATTTTTGAATGTGCTTGATGCAAATCAAAACATCCTGTTTGCAACTAGGGCCCAAGTGCTGCCACTGATGGGGTGGGTGTCTGTGTGGCCCAATTTTTGGAAAAAAGGGAGACTCCGCTTGGAGTAACCCTTGCTTTCTGTGTTTTTAAAAGAAGCCAAGATGAACAGAGCTGGGATCAGGAAAGACTTTGCTACCTACCCCAGAGTCATCCTTGGGACGCTTAAGTATGGCGTATTTTTGAATGTGCTTGATGCAAATCTAGCTGTGAAGTGTACAACTAGGGCACAAGTGCTGCCACTGAATGGGTGGGTGTGTGTGGGGCACAATTTTTGGAAAAAAGGGAGACTCCGCTTGGAGTCACCTTGCGGTGTTTTGCATGACTTTAGAAGGGCGTGCCATGCCTATATCTGTGTCTCATCCTCTTTTTCCTTGTCCAGCTCTTTTGTTTTTGCATAAGTATATGTCCTTGTCACTTTCCCATGTGTTTGTGTTGTGTTGTGAGTTGCTTGTGACCTTTTGGACACCTTTGAGGGTGTTTTCTAGGTGTTTTTCTGTGTTTGTGATTGCCTGCCATTGTTTCCTATGCAGTTCGAGTTCGGTTCGTCGAACGTTCGACGAGCCGAACTCGAACGGGACCTCCGTTCGGCGAACCGACCTCGAGCCGAACCGGGACCGGTTCGCTCATCTCTACTAACAAGACATTAGGAGCAGTTTAATATCGAAAAAGGATGTGAAATGATAAGTGTCTTCACATCAGGGCATCTCAGTGCATTGTATTTTACTGTTGAGATGTTTAAATTTTGTTGTTAAACCTGTAAAAGAAAATAAAACTCAATAAGAAGCTGAACAAATAAGATACAAATTTTAGCATCATATGCCACTGTTTCTGCTCTGCGATATCTAAGACAGACAGATATAAAAGATAGAGAGAGAGAAAGAAAGAGAGATTGAACTTAGCCAGGAAGTATTCAGCAGTAAGGGGCACTTTGCACACTACGACATCGCAAGCCGATGCTTGCGATGCCGAGCGCGATAGTCCCTGCCCCCGTCGCAGCTGTGATATCATGGTGATATCTGGCGTAGCAAACATTATCGCTACGGCAGCTTCACATGCACTCACCTGCCCTGCGACGTTGCTCTGGCCGGCGACCCGCCTCCTTATTAAGGGGGCGGCTCGTGCGGCGTCATAGCGACGTCACATGGCAGGCGGCCAATAGAAGCGGAGGGGCATAGCTGGTGTGAGCCGCAGGACGCAGGTAGGAGATGTTCCTCGCTCCTGCAGCTTCACACACAGCGATGTGTGATGCTGCTGGAATGAGGAACAACATCCTAACATCGGTCATATTGAAATTATGGAAATGACCGACGCTACACCGATGATACGATTACGACAGTTTTGCCCTCGTTAATCATATCAAAAAGGCTTTACACACTACGATATCGCCTGCGACGCCGGATGTGCGTCACTTTCAATTTGACCCCACCGACATCGCACCTGCGATGTCGTAGTGTGCAAAGTGCCCCTAAGAGTTAATCTGATGGAGGAGACCCTGCACTTAACTGGGAAATCTCCTGCTTCAGTGAGTGGCTGCAATCAGTAAAAAAAGAAGTATCTATCACTGTAACCCAAGCACTTGAGCACCATGTAGTGCTTGACACTACTCGTTACTCAATTGAGCACCCTAATGCTCGATTGAGTAACGAGCAGTGCCGAGCACATTTATGAATAACTATTAAAGGAAATCTGTAACCGGGACTGTACAATGTAAGCTGAGGACAGCATGCTGCGAGGGTTAAAAAAAGTAAAGACATCCCTGATTGTCTTGAGTGCCAGCTATTGTTTACCAATACTAAAGAGTTTATTGCTCTGTGATTAACATTGATGTTAAGGCCCCGTCACACTAAGCAACATCGCTAGCAACATCGTTGCTAACGAACAACTTTTGTGACGTAGCAGCGATGTTGCTAGTGATGTCTCTGTGTGTGACATCCAGCAACAACCTGGCCCCTGCTGTGAGGTCGTTGGTTGTTGCTGAATGTCCTGGGCCATTTTTTAGTTGTTGCTGTCCCGCTGTGAAGCACAGATCACTGTGTGTGACAGCGAGACAGCAACAACTAATGTGCAGACAGCAGGAGCCGGCTTCTGCGGAGGCTGGTAACCACAGTAAACATCGGGTAACCAAGAATCCCTGTCCTTGGTTACCCGATATTTACCTTCGTTACCAGCCTCCGCTGCTCTCACTGTCAGTGCCAGCTCCTGCTCTGTGCACATGTAGCTGCAGGACACATCGGGTTAATTAACCCGATGTGTGCTGTAGCTAGGAGAGCAGGGAGCCAGCGCTAAGCATTGTGCGCTGCTCCCTGCTCTGTGCACATTTAGCTGCAATACACATCGGGTAATTAACCCGATGTGTGCTGTAACTAGGAGAGCAGGGAGCCAGCGCTCAGTGTGCACTGCTCCCTGCTCTCTGCACGTGTAGCTCCGTGCGCTGGTAACCAAGGTAAATATCAGGTTGGTTACCCGATATTTACCTTAGCTACCAAGCGCAGCATCTTCCATGCGGCGCTGGGGGCTGGTCACTGGTTGCTGGTGAGCTCACCAGCAACTCGTGTAGCGACGCTCCAGCGATCCCTGCCAGGTCAGGTTGCTGGTGGGATCGCTGGAGCGTCGCAGTGTGACATCTCACCAGCAACCTCCTAGCAACTTACCAGCGATCCCTATCGTTGTTGAGATCGCTGGTAAGTTGCTTAGTGTGACTGGACCTTTACTCAGTGCCTTGTGCAGACCAGTCTGTCACATCCCCTGCTGTGATTGACACCTCATAGTCAATGCACAATCTCTATTGAGAGCCTGGTGTGGGCAAGGAAGCTCACTCAACTCTGCAACACTCAATTCTGAGATTATGTTAGAAGGGCTGCAGACAGTGATCTAAGATAAACATGGTAAGTTTCAGAATCTCTTTGCCCACAACATGCTGCTCTCAGATAAAGTAGCAAAAACCTGGTGATAGATTCCCTTTAAAAACAGAAAAAAATACAATTTTTGACTTTGTACAACTTTTAGGAACTGCGTACGCTGTTTTAATGAACTTGACACAAAAAAGGTAAGTGAACAACACATGTTAACAACAATGGAAAAGTTAGTTAAAAAAACAAAATAGCATATCTTCTTGATGACAGAATAACTGTCAACTCCTGCAGATGGTGTAGCAGGAAGCCAATTGAATGACAGAGGCTGTAGTTTCCTTCTGTCACACTGCTTACATGCCACCGTCGCTATTGAGTTTGGCATGTTGGTGGTTAATTAATCCTCGGAAAGTGCTGACAGCTGTTATCCTTTGCTGCTCTGTCTGTACCAGCAGTGGCAGTGAGTGCTGTACGAGAAACACCTGAGATCCCTATCCCAGGGTGAAGATGCACTACCGTTTACATCCTAAGGCCTGTGCTACATGGGGGACTACTGCGATAGTCGCATGACACTCGGCTCATGCTGGCAGCACAATATTATTATTATATTGTTTTTATATATATATATATATATATATATATATATATATATATATTCTTTGTTATAGAACCTGAACTAGTAAATAACCTTGTGACTGGGATCATCACCACCACTTCTATATCTCTGAGCTGGGAGAAACCAGATGGAAATGCAAGTTCTTATTACATCCAGATTCTGGGAGACTCAACTTTCAATAAAACCGTGATGTCAACTTCTGACACAATTGAAGGCCTGACACCGGGGAATTATTACACATTGCTAGTCACTGCTGTTGTTGGGGAAAATAATGTGACCGGAAACATTTCAATAATATCTGTGTATACAAGTGAGTATTCCTTATTTTGTTCATTGCATGGTGTCAGTTTACATAAATCAGTCTAGAAAATTTAGAATAGAACACATTGTGTAGATGGAAAGTTGGCTTTTTTTGATCACTCGTCATTCTAGCCATCAGATGAAGATCGTAAAGAGAGAAAATCACCCTCTGCTGACTTGGAATTCTCTATCAGGTTTACATTTATAGTTTTTTTTAGACTAAATAGCCACTTTTCTAAATATAATAATGGAAGATGAACATCAATGATGACCAATTTGTCAGCATTTCCTGTTGCCTCTGTTGTAAATATCGGTGACATGAAACAAAAACTAATTTCCAGTTTGAATGTTACTTTTATTTTTAATTTACCAATATGTAACCATGTGTTCTTGCATTTATGCCACTGTAAAAGTTGTTGATGAACATTGCATTACTAATAAGACATTGTGGGCAGTTTAATATCAAAAAAGGATGTGACAGGTTTCTTTTAAGTGTATTTACATCAGAGCACCTCTCTGCATTGTATTTTATTGGTGTGATTTTGATTTTTGTCAATTCGTAATATCAGAATATAAATAATTTCTGAATAAGAAACCAACTTCAGCCCCGAATAAGAAACTGGACAAATAAAAAAGCAACTTCAGCACCATCTGCCACTGGCTCAGCTCTGTGACATTTGAATGAGACAGTCAGATATAGCAAAGGAGAGACATAAGTAAGAGACAGATAGAGTAGAGAGAAAGAGAAAGAGAGAGATAGAGGTCGAGTTACCTGCAGGTCTTCAGCACTAAGAGTCCAGCTGAGGGAGGAGTCCCTGAACTTAGTTGGGAAATCCCCAGCTTTATTGGGTGGCTCCAATCAGGGAAAGAAGATGTTTTATCTGTGACCGGAGCACTTGAGTACTACACAGTGCTCAGTGCTGACCGTTACTCAATTCAGCATCCTAATGCTCGATCAAGTAACGAGCAGTGCTTAGCACACTCGCCCATCACTATTAATGACAGAAAAATATAACCATTTTGACTTTGTACAAAATTCATGAACTGTTTGTACTGTTTCAATTAACTTGAAATGGAAAAGTAAGTTAAAGCGTAACTGTTGTTTAAATTTTTATCTAATAATAATGTAGAGCAAGCGATTTTAAGAAACTTTCAATTATAATTTATAAATTAAATCAGGAAGTAAAACTTTCAAAAACCTCTTGGAAGATGGCCCTTTAGGCTGTTTCTGAACCAGACATAACCTTGTTGTCAGGGAAAATCCGTATTCAGCTCCACACATATTAAATATGGCCTTCTGATGGTGGGGGTGGAGCCTACACAGTGTCCAAGCTCCCACCAGCAACTGATCCAGTGTCAGCTTACCTCAGGCTTCCGCACAGTGGTGAGTTTTGTCAGGGTGTTAGCACAAGGTTCTCTGCCCTTCCTCACACAAGTTTATCTGATTTGTCTTCCTGCTCTGCAGTGACTTTTCAGTACTTAAAAGAAAAAGGTATTGGTACCGTGTTAGCCAGTTGAAAAATGATTGATTGCGCTCAGTGAGAGAAACAAAATTAAAATTTCATAGTTGTGATACCTTTTAATGGCTAACTAAAAATAAAATAAAAAAAAAATGTAGCTAGCCATTAAAAGGTATCACAACTACAAAATTTTAATTTTGTTTCTCTCACTGTGAGCAATCAATCATTTTTCAGTACTTGGTACACAGCCCCCCTGCACTGTGCACACAGCCCCCCCATGTGCACAAACTCCTTTGAAGTCATCTAGCATCTGTTCAGTAAAGTGCCACTTCTCAGCTGCTGCTTCCTGTGTTGTGACTGTGATGCAATTTGAGCCAATGCCCCAGCACACTCAATAAACATATAATGCACTACACACTACAACTCTGTCCAGCAGTCCACAGTCTGCTAAAATTAGAAACAGATTTGATTTAGATAGATATGTCTGTACATATCTATCTATAGATATCTGTGTTATCTATCATATTTATCTATAATCTATCATCCATCTATGCACCTATTGATCTACTGTACATCTTTTTTTTATCTGTATGTCTATTACATATAATATATATCTCATCTATCTATCAATCATCTGTCTGAGACATAGATAAAATATTAAATAACTGCATACACAGCCACCTTGAACCAGCTAAATCCCTGGCCCAGGCGCCTTAGATTTTATTCCCACGGTCCCAGTTCTGGCATCTACTCCGTACCGCTGTACTATGTGTCCTCATGGTAGGGTCAAGAGCATGCGCACACATATATATATTTTTTCCCACACTTATGCCCGCTAATAACCTTAAGCTCGTTGATACTATGATCCTCTTTGAAAAAGAAAAAGTAAATATCACATCCTCTTTAACACACAAACAAAGAATATAACACACATTATATTATAAATTTTTATTCACATATATTTATATACACATCACTTTGTACTCCTGGGTGAAAGAATTTTTATTCTGTATAAAAAGTTCACAGAAAATTATGCATTTTTATTATCATTTTATTTCATCTCTTTCCTTTATCATTTTTTCTATATTGAAATGTTTTTAATATATTTATTAAACATATGTTTTATTTAATTGTACGCATATATCACAACCTTGTGAACATAACTTTAGGGATACACAGATTTTTGAGAACTACTGGTGGCGTACACCACAAAAATCGAAGGCTACTTTATGGGCAACTTTCTTGGAGTTCGTGTCCTGATTTTTGACTTTTTTTCTTTCCTTTTCTTTTTATTTTATAATTTTCCAATTTATGAATGTGTATTTCTCATATAAATTCTTTTTATGACCAGTATAATAGCATTCTACAAAGTATATGATATCTGTGAAAAACGCTGTATCATGCATGCAGATTTTTTTTTTTTTTTTTTTTTTTTTTTCTTTCCCTTCTGACTTTTTTCAAAGTGCCGGGAGGCGGTACTTTGTGGTTACCACAGGTATAAAAGAGCTTCATTTGTATGTACATGTAGTGTTGATTTACTGGTCCTGAAGAAGAGGTCACAGACCTTGAAACGCGTAGACCCATGGAATAAAAGAATGTTCTGAATTATCAACATCTCCTCTGAATTTATCTGGCGGATTGCGCGGGTTTAACCCCTTCTCCTTCTCCACTTTGATAGATAAAATATAGATATGGAGTGAAATAGCAATATGAGATATGTACAGGAGAGAGAGATAAAATATAGATATGCCATATTTTTCGGTTTATAAGACCCACTGACTTATAAGATGCACCCCAAACTTAGAGGGAAAAAATCTAAACAAAAGGGGTCCGTCTTACAATTTGGTGGAGTTTTACCAGAAGCGGGTGGCATCCGTGGTTGAGTGGGGATCACAGGAGGCAGGATCGGTGGTGTAGTAGGGCGATGCTGTGGGCGGTGCGGGGATGTCCCAGATACTCGCTGTGGGCACAATGAGACAGGCAACTTCTAAAAACTGTTGGCAGTGTGTGCTGAAAAGAAATGGCACCTGAAGTTGATGCGTGCACAGATAGAGCTCTCGGCTCAAGATCTCATCTGCACATGCACCACCTCTGGGCGCCATTTTCCTTATGTCAGCTTCTAGGAAAGCAAAAGGCTAGAGACGGCGCATGCGTAGATGACATCTTGAGCCAAGAGACTCACTAAGCATGCGCCAACTCCGGGTGCCATTATTGGAAGTCTGCACCACCAACATTTTCAGGATCGTGCCCGCAGCCACAGCACAGCACAATGCCCACAGTTGTCATTCACAGCAAAGCACAGCACAGCCTCCATGGCCAGAATCCAAAGCACAGCACAGCGCCTGTGGCCCACAGCCCCAGCACAGCACAGCGCCCACGGCCTGCAGCCCCAGCGCAGCACAGTGCTTGCAGCCCCAGCATAGCACAGTACCCACAGCATTGCTCATGTAACTCCTCTCCACAATCCCCAGTAAGCAACATTTGGATTGTAAAATGCACCCCTCATTTTCCTCCCAAATTTTTAGGAAGAAAAGTGTGTCTTATGAGATGAAAAATCTGGTAAATAAGATACATATGGGATAGAACAATATATAGATAGAGGGCAATGCATTATGGGAGGTGAGGGAAGCTGTGTAAATAAGGAGTGCTGACCACGCCCACAGAGTCCTCAATGGCAGCTTTTAAAAAACAACCAAAAAATAGACAAAATATGTCATATGGCACAAAAAAGAATAATCTTAGCTGCCATATGATCCATCACTACCAACCAGCATAGTCATGGTTTCTTTGGGGTTTTTTTTTTAACAAAATTATATTTACACTTTAAAAAATCAAAATAATGACTTTTTCTGATAACAGAATAACTATCAACTCCTTTTTAATGTGAGTAGCTATCAATGTAAATTTTTAGTAGGGTCCATACATGTTTTTTGATCCTAAAAATGTTTGTCTTTATTAGAAGTTTATGATTAAAACATTTTTGAATACAAATTTTATGAATCTAAGTATGTGCTTATAAATATGTAAAGAAAAAATACTATAAGATGTGTGATTAAAAAAGTGAATAATTAAAAAAAATATATGTGTGTATTTATACCTTTTCTGATTCATAACAGAACCTGAAGTAGTGAAGAACCTCATGGCTGAGGACATCACCACCACTTTTATATCTCTGAGCTGGGAGAAACCAGATGGAAATGCAAGTTCTTATGAAATCCAGATTCTGGGAGATCCAACTTTCAATGAATCTATAACATCCACTTTTTATACAATTGAAGGCCTGACACCGGGGAATTATTACACATTGCTGGTCACTGCTGTTGTTGGGGAGAATAATGTGACTGGAAATAGTTCTGAAATATCTTTGTATACAAGTGAGTATTTCTTTGAAACTATGAAAATGTGAGCCATGAGAAGCTGCTGTATAGTCTTTTCAGTCTAAGTTTTCTATTAATCTTAGTGTTTGACATTACTCATATATTTTTTGTTTTGCTATAGAACCAGAATTAGTGAAGAACCTGAGTACTGGGATCATCACCACCACTTCTATATCTCTGATCTGGGAGAAACCAGATGGAAATGCAAGTTCTTATGAAATCCAGATTCTGGGAAACCCAACTTTCAATAAAACTGTGACTTCTACTTCTGATACAATTGAAGGCCTGACACCGGGGAATTATTACACATTGCTGGTCACTGCTGTTGTTGCGGAAAACAATGTGGCAGGAAACAGTTCAGCAATATCTGTGTATACAAGTGAGAGTTCGTTATTTTATTCATCACATGATGCCAGTTTAAATGAAACATTCTATAAAATTTAGAATAAGACAGGTCGTTTAGATGGAGAATTGGCTTTTATGATCTTCATTCTAGCCATCAGATGAAGATCGGAAGGAGAAAATCACCCTCTGGTGACTTGGTATTCTCTATTAGGTTTACATCTATAGTATTTTTAGACTAATTAGCTCCTTTGTTAAATATAGTATAATCTTAGATGATCATCAAGAAGCAAATTCAAAATAGACAACCAATATGTCAACAGTTCCTGTTGTCTCTATAACAAATATTGCTGCTGCAACAGACCAGAAAAATGGTCAGAATTTGGTGATGAAAAGAAAACTAATTTCCAGTTTAATTGTTGTTATTATTTTTAATTTCCAAATATGTAACCATGTCTTCTTGCATTAATGCCGCTCTAAAACACAAATCATGCAAGTCCAACATTTATTGCTTTTTCTATTGGCTAAGGAGGAATCACGGCCCCACTGTTCTGTAGAGAAGGAGATTTCAAAAAATTCAGTTCTCCTTTTACAGACATCACTGTCATATACTGACATTTATTATGATGGATAAGAATTCTAAAAATGTTTCCAAAGTATAGATGAATCCCAACAAAAACAACTTAAAAGTTATTGTCCTGAAGAAGAAAAACACGACTCATTTCTTTCAATGTTCTCAGTGAGAGGAACAAAATTATAATCTTGTGATACCTTTTAATGGCTAACTAAAATAAAATAAAGTGATGTTACAAAGCAAGTTTTTGAGACATCTCAGGTCTCTTTATCATGCATGGTATGACAAAATATCTGAAGAAACACAAATATATACACAAACCATGCCTGATGAAGAGACCTGAGATGTCTCGAAAGCTTGCTTTGTAACATCACTTTATTTTATTTTAGTTAGCCATTAAAAGGTATCACAAGATTATAATTTTGTTCCTCTTACTGAGAACATTCAATAATTTTTCAATTGGCTAACACGGTACCAAAACCTTTTCACTTGTAACTAAAAATGGAGGATACCAGAATGTACCACACAACTTTGGAACTAAAAAAGATCTTCTGAAGAAACTGGCACAACTGGAGTTTGTGCATATATTTGTGTTTCTTCAGATATTTTGTCATACCATGCCTGATGAAGAGACCTGAGATGTCTCGAAAGCTTGCTTTGTAACATCACTTTATTTTATTTTAGTTAGCCATTATATGGTATCACAAGATTATAATTTTTTCCTCTCACTGAGAACATTCAATAATTTTTCAACTGGCTAACATGGTACCAAAATCTTTTCACTTGTAACTCATTTCTTTCACAAACAGCAACACCAATGACCTTGAGGTGAATGTGGTCTTGGAGGTCGGCTCCATTTATTTTAAGGGGGCAAAGTCACGTAAACCAGACACCACCTATTGTCAAAGATGTCGCTGTTTCAGATGCAAAGCAGCCATGAGTTTCTAATATTGAACAGCCATTTAAATTCCATAAAAAACATGACTAGAAAATGTAGAAAGTTTTATCTGACAACTCTGAGATTTATTATCGCTCTTCACTGTGACTAGAAAATGAGGATCATAAAGAATGGATCACCTTCTGTCAATAGATTTCCCAATACTATACTACAATAATGCTTTTATAACGTCACAATGAAGCCTTATTATGATGGATTTGACTATTGTTCTTCAAATTATGCACTCCCCGCATTGTGTTTTAGTGCCGTGCCTGGCCTA
The DNA here is from genome assembly GCF_048569485.1 of Anomaloglossus baeobatrachus. Lineage (NCBI taxonomy): Eukaryota > Metazoa > Chordata > Amphibia > Anura > Aromobatidae > Anomaloglossus > Anomaloglossus baeobatrachus. The sequence goes on from NC_134355.1 coordinate 437,329,476, forward strand.
ACACCATCTTTACCAGTCAACTTTCTATGTAAAGTAAGTGTTGAACATTATTTATACATTTTCTGATTCCTAACAGAACCTGATGTAGTGAAAAATCTCATGGCTGAGGACATCACCCCCACTTCTATATCTCTGAGCTGGGAGAAACCAGATGGAAATGCAAGTTCTTATGAAATCCAGATTCTTGGAGACCTAACTTTCAATGAATCTATGACATCAACATTTTACACAATTGAAGGCCTGACACCGGGGAATTATTACACATTGCTGGTCACTGCTGTTGTTGGCGAAAATAATGTGACTGGAAATAGTTCTAAAATATCTTTATACACAAGTGGGTATTACTTTGAAACGATGCAAATTTGGACCATAAGAAACTGCTAAATAGTCTTTATAGTCTTCTTTTTATATAAATTGTAGTATTTGAGATGATTTATATATTTTTTAATTTTGTTATAGAACCTGACCTAGTGAAGAACCTTATGAGTGGGATCATCACCACCACTTCTATATCTCTGAGCTGGGAGAAACCAGATGGAAATGCAAGTTCTTATGAAATCCAAATTTTGGGAGACCCAACTTTCAATAAAACCGTGATGTCAATTTCTCATACAATTGACGGCCTGACACCGGGAAATTATTACACATTGCTGGTCACTGCTATTATTGGGGAGAATAATGTGACTGGAAACAGTTCAGAAATATCTGTGAATACAAGTGAGTATTCCTTACATTATTCATTACATATTGCCAGTTTAAATCAAACAGTCAATAAATTTTACTATAGGACAGGTTATATAGATTAAGAATTGGCTTTTATGATCACTCTGCATTCTAGCCATCAGATGAAGATTTTAAAGAGACAATCCCCCTATTAGGTTTACATCTATATATTTTTTAGACTACTTAGCCCCTTTGCTAAATATTTTAATGCAAGTTGAACAACAATAAACTACTTCAAAGCTGACAACCAATATGGCAGCACTTCCTGTTTTCTCTTGCAAATATTGTTGCTGCAACGGGATAGAAAAATTGTCATAATTTTGTCATAAAAAAGAAAACAACTAATTTTCAGTTTGATTGTTGCTTTTATTTTTAATTTACAACTATGTAACCTGTGTTCATACAAGTCCAACATTTATTGCTACTTCTGTTAGTTAAGGAGGAATCACGGCCCCACTGTTCTGTAGAGAAGGAGATTTAAAAATTGAGGTTCTTTCAAACTTTGAAAAATTATGAGTCATTGCTACATAGACTTTTCAGTCTAATTTTTATATTAATCCTGCAATATATTCTTATGATGCTAATTTATATATAACAAATAGTGTTGAACAGTACTTATATATTTTCCGTTTCATAAAAGAACCTGATGTAGTGAAGAACATCATGACTGGGATCATCACCACCACTTCTATATCTCTGAGCTGGTTGAAACCAGATGGAAATGCAAGTTCTTATGAAATCCAGATTCTGGGAGATCCAACTTTCAATAAAACTGTGAATTCAACTTCTGAGACAATTGAAGGCCTGACACCGGGGAATTATTACACATTGCTAGTCACTGCTGTTGTAGGAGAAAACAGTGTGTCAGGAAACAGTTCAGAAATATCTGTGTATACAAGTGAGTATTCCTTATATTATTCACTACATGTTGCCAGTTTAAATCAGACAGGCTATAAAATTTAGAAAGTTACAGGTCGTGTTGATGGAGAGTTGGCTTTTATGATCACTCTTCATTTTAGCCATCAGATGAAGATTGTAATGATAAAATCCCCCTCTGGTGACTTGTTATTCTCTATTAGGTTTACATCTTTAGGTTTTTTTTTTTCACGAATTAGCCCCTTTGCTAAATATAATGCCAGATGAACATCAAGAAGCTAATTCAAAGATGACAACCAATATGGCAGCACTTCCTATTGTCTTTATTGCACATATCGGTGCTGCAACGGGACAGAAAAATGGTCAGAATTTGGTGATGAAAAGAAAACTAATTTCCACTTTGATTGTTGCTTTTGTTTTTAATTTACTATTATTTAATCTTGTATCCTTGCATTTATGTCACTGTAAAACAATAATCATTCAAGTCCAACATATATTGCTTCTTCTATTAGCTAACGAGGAATCATGGCCCCACTGTACTGTAGAGAAGGAGATTTAAAAATTGAGTTCTCCTTTTACAAACATCAATGTCATATACTGACATTTATTATGATGGATAACGATTCTAATATTTTTTCGTAAGTTTAGATTAATTGCAAATAAAATATAACAAAGCAGTTAAGAAAAACATGACAGATTTCTTTTAGAAGCAGCAACACCCCTGACCCTGTGGTGAATGTGATCTTGGTGGTCAGCTCCATTTACTTTAATGGGGCCAAGTCACATTATACAAACACCACTTATAGTCAGAGATGTCGCTGTTTCAGAAGGAAAGCAGCCATGTTTTTCTAATCTTGGACTACTGTTTTAATTCCAGAAAAAAAATCTGACTATAAAAATGTAGAAATTAGCTGACAACTCTGAGCAGTATAACTGCTCTTCATTATAGCTAGGAAATGAGGATCCTAAATTATGGATCACTTTTTGGCAACACAGAATTCCCCATATATTAATGGTTTTAAAACATCACAAAGAAGCATAATTACAAAGGTTTGACTATTGCTCTTCAAATTATGCACCCTCCCCCCCTCCGCATTGTGATTTATTGATGTGATTGGCTTGACATCATGGCAATTTCTTATTAACTCCTGGGCTTGAGAAGTTTCCCTCAGCTTCCCAGGCATGCACTCTGTGCATTCCTCTTCATTTAGGAGCACAAAGAGGCACTTATATACGCTCGCAAGGAGACATGATAAAGCCCTGGGCATGTTCTCTGAACCTGGGTGCACATTTATTTCATATGCGCGCAAGCTCTGGGCATGCCTGGGAAGCAGAGTGAAACTGCGCAAGCACAAGAATTAGTTGGAGATTGCCGTGACATCAGGCCAGTCATGACAATCACAATGCGGATGTTGTGCATAATTTGAAGACAGTACCTTACTGACCATCAATGAACTGAACGCAAGCACCACCCCTATGCCTGAAACAAAAAGTATGTTATACATTTACATAAGCATACAAAGTGGGGTTTATTTATGATAAATATGGGGAACTTTTCTTTGAAAAAAAACTGTCAGTGATGCAGATTGCATCACTAACAAGACAATGTGGGCAGTTTAACATTGAAAAAGGAAGTGACAAGTCACATTTAAGTGTATTCACATTAGGGCACCTCACTGCATTGTATGTTATTGTTGTAATTTTTTAATTTTGTTGTTAATTCATGAAAACAAAAAAATAAATAATTGCTGAATAAGAAACCAACTTCATCCCCAAATAAGAAACTAGACAAATAAGAAACTAACTTCAGCACCATCTGCCACAGTTTCAGCTCTGTGACATTTTAATGAGACAGTCAGATATAGCAAAGCAGAGACAGATGTAAGAGATTGAGAGAGAGATAGAGGTTAAACTTACCAGGAAGTCTTCAGCATTAAGAGTCCAGCTGAGGGAGGAGTCCCAGAACTTACCGTGTTTCCCCAAAAATAAGACCTCCCCTGAAAATAAGACCTAGCAGGAGGTTTCAGGGATGCTTAAATATAAGACATCCCCTGAAAATAAGACCTGGCCGATATCAATAATAAAGTGTCATGCAGCGGTAAAAAAGTTAAAGACACTGCAGGACACTTCATTATAGACAGCTGACACCCCCTAAAGAAAGAAGAAAGAAGAGAGAAGACCCTATCAATCATACTCACCAGATGCTGACCAGGAGCAGGTTAGCGCATCAAGGTCCTGCGGTGGAACACAAACATCAGATCACACACACACACAAACACATCAGATCACACACACACACACACACACTACAGATTGCATCCATACACTCACCACATTCAGCGATATCGCTTGCTTCTTGGCGTCAATACTGTGCAGTGCAGTGACCTTCCAGGACCTGCTGGAGGATCACATGGCCAGAAGCATGTGATATCTCCGGATGTTGTGAGTGTGTGCGCACGATTGTACCAGTATAAGCAATATGATGAGTGTGTGTGAGTGTATGTGATCGGATGTGTTAGTGTCGGCAGGAGGCAGAGGAGGACGGCGTGCAGCACAGCTGCTGGAAGCGCCCTCCAGAGAGCACAGGGAGGAATGATGTGAAAGTTGTGTGTGTGTGTGTGTATGCTGTCTGATGTGTGACTGTCTTCTGATGTGTGGCGTGTCGGCCAGACGCAAGGGAGCACAGCTGCTGGGAGATCACAGGGAGGAATGATGTGGAATGTGATGTGTGTGTGTCTGTATGAGTATGAGTGATTGTGATATGATCTATGCGAGTGTCAGCCAGACGCAGGGGAGGCATGTAGCACACCTGCTGGGAGATCACAGGGAGATCTGGGAGCCATACAGACACCCGGGGCTGGTTAGCATGACGATCCTAAGAAGGGGGAGTCTGCTTTTTGTGGGGGTAAACTTACCGCCAACCATGTCTTCTCAAGAATAAGACACCCCCTGAAAATAAGACCTAGTGCTTTTTTCAGGGCAAAAAAAAATATAAGACAGTGTCTTATTTTCGGGGAAACAGGGTAGTTGGAAAATCCCCAGCTTTAGTGGGTGGCTCCAATGAGGGAAAGAAGCTGTTTTATCTGTGACACGAGCACTTGAGTACCACACAGTGCTCAGTGCTGCTTGTTACTCAATCCAGCACCCTAATGCTCGATCATGTAACAAGCACTGCTTAGCACACTCGCCCATCACTATTAACCCCCTAAGGAGGAAGCCAATTTTGTCCCTAATGACTGGGTCCTTTTTTTCAATTCTGACCATTGCCACTTTATGAGGTTATAACTCTGGAATGCTTTAGCAGATCTCGGTGATTCTAATATTGTTTTTGTGACATATTGAACTTCCTGGTAAATTTAGGACAATATTTTTTGCTTTTATTTGTAAAAAAATCGGAAATTTGATGAAAATTTTGTAAATTTTGCAATTTTCAAATTCTTATTTTTTATACTCTTAAACCAGAGAGTTATGTCACACAAAATAGTTAATAAATAACATTTATCACATGTCTACTTTACATCAGCACAATTTTTGAAACTTAATTTTTTGGGGTTAGGAAGTTAGAAGGGTTCAAAGTTCATCAGCAATTTCTCATTTTTTCAGTAAAATATACAAAACTTTTATTTGGGACCACATCACACTTGAAGTGACTTTGAGCACCCTTGGTGACAGAAAACACCCAAACGTGACACCATTATAAAAACTGCACCCCTCAAAGAACTCAAAACCACATTCAAGACGTTTATTAACCCTTCAGGTGCTTCACAGGAACTAAAGCAATGTGGAATGAAAAAAAATGCATTTTACCTAAAAATGTTGCTCTAGACCTAATGTATTCACTTTTAGAAGAAGTAAGACATCAAAATGGACCCCAAAATGTGTTCTCCAGTTTCTTCTCAGCACGCTGATACCACACTTGTGGTCAGAAACCTCTGTTTGGACAAATGGAAGGGCTCATAATGGATTGAGCAATATTTGAATTTTGGAACACAAATGTGGCTAAAATAGATTGCGGGCACCATGTTGCATTTGCACTGCCCCTTAGATACCTAAACAGCAGAAACCTCCCACAAGTGACCCCATTTTGGAAACCAAGTCTCTCAAGGATTTTATCTAAGGGTACAGTCAGCATTTTGAACCCACAGGTACTTCCCAGAATTTGATACTCTAGAGTGTGGCTGCAGTGACCTGAGAATACTGCACTCACACTGCCCTGGTCCAACTGAGGGCTGGGTAACCTGAGTAACCTCATTCCATAATATGGGGGCACACTCAGTGAACGTATCCCCCATTTTCATGAAGAGCAAGAGCTCCATGTGAGGAGGGTTGCTGCAGTGACCTGAGAATACTGCACTCACACTCCCACACTCCCCGGGTCCCCTGCACGGCAGTGTGAATGCAGTAAGCTTCATGAAACTGAGTGCAGAGCCAGCTAAGAGCCACTGTCTGCACATGCGGCCAGTATTTCTTCTACCAACACGGAGAAGGAGTGGTGGTGGGGGATCGATGCTGCAAGAGATACCAATGGGACCGAGAAGACTGGGAATGATTTGACTGGACATGAAGACGACTGTTTTGCCTCATCTGACATGTCAGATGAGGTGAGGTAGGAATCAGAGGAGAAGAACGCGCGCAGCAGGCGCGCCTCACGTGCAGTGGCCATTTTTGGCAATCGTGCGGGGGAGGGGGAAGTGGACTGGGGTGTGGGGAACTTCACCATACCGGTAGACTGAGGAAGGAGATATATCTCCCATATGACATGTTTGATTATGCCAGATGGGAAATAAATCATTTATTGCCGGCGCTTCCATTTTCTGCATCGTGATCACGATTCTCCGGTGCGTACCGGTGATCACGTGACTGGGGACCAGAAAAAAAGCACGAATTGTTATCTCCAGGTTCTCAGTTACCCCTGGTAGCTGAAACCCCAGAGATTTTCTGATGCTGGTTGGCGCTATAAGTATAAGTACCCTATACCCTATTCTGCCGTGGTTTATTTTCATTTTAGGCTGTTGTAATGGGCTTAACCCCTTCAGCCCCCGGCATTTTGTGTATTTCCATTTTGTTTTTTTCCTCTTTTTCTTCCGAGAGCCGTAAGTTTTTTATTTTTTTGTCAATCTTGCCATATGAGGGCTTGTTTTTGGCGGGACGAGTTGTACTTTTTAATGAAACCATAAGTTTTACCATATAGTATACTGGAAAACGGCAAAAAAATTCCAAGTGCGGAAAAATTGCAAAAAAAGTGTGATCGTACAATAGGTTTTGGGATATTTTATTCAAAGTGTTCACTATATGGTAAAACTGAAAACTGATGTATCTATGTTATGCCTGAGGTCAGTGCGAGTTTGTAGATACCAAACATGAATACGTTTACTTGTATTTAAGGGGTTAAAAAAAATTCACAAGCTCTTCCAAAAAAAGTGGAGCACGTTTTGCGCCATTTTCCAAAACCCATAGTGTTCTCATTTTTCGGAATCTATGGCACAGTGACGCTTATTTTTTGCGTCTCGAGCTGACGTTTATAACGGTACCATTTTTGCGCAGATGCTACGTTTTGATCGCCTGTTATTGCATTTTGCGCAAAATTTGCGGCAACCAAAAAACATAATTTTGGTGTTTGGAATTTTTTGCCGCTACGCCGATTAATTGATTTTATATTTTGCTAGATCGGGCATTTCTGAACGCGGCGATATCAAATATGTGTATCTTTTTTATTTTTTTTAACCCTTTCATTTTCAATTTCAGGATAAAAAAAAAGTCCAGCGCAGTCCTCAAGTTGCAATTAAAAAATGTTTTTTCTTTTATTTGATAAATCCGTTAAAAATAAGTGGTGTACAAAAAAATAAAAAAACAAGAATAAAAAGATAACAATAAAACAAATGAGATAATACTACTCTATTATATTGACATTTGACTACTAAAAGAAATCTATTTATTTGTGTAGACAACTTTCTGCCACAATTTATATTATAGCCGCCCATATAGTTTTGCGAGGTTCCACTCAGATGTGTATATTTGTGGAACAAAATATTATTTTTTTTTTTTTTTGCAAAGTGCTTCTATGGTCCTATCTATTTGACTTAGATATGAGATATAACTTGGATTCGATACAATGAATATGGTAAAACTAGATTTTACTATCCATAAATTAAAATAAATATAAGAAATAGATGATAGGTCGGTTTTTACGGTGGTTTTTTTTTTTTGTGCTCCTTGCCCTGCTCTATAGGTCCATCACGGATAATAAATACATAATACTGTGCAACTTATAACGTGTATTATAAAGGATAATTATTTACTAAACGTAATCATTTACTGATTAATATTTTATATGTGGATTGGGATCAGACTGGCAGTTGCAGATAATATATATTTATGAATAATATATTAATTTGCAAATTACTCATATAAAATAGATCCTTTTAAATGTATAAATCTAATCTATATTGTATGCACCTGCCAGCGGCAGAAATATTTATCTGTATAAGATACATTTTAACAGCATTTTTTTATTTCATTCCATCACTCCCTTTATTTCATATATGCTGTTTTCCTTTCTTCTTTCTCTTGCCCTTTATTTTCCTTTCTCTTCCCCTTTTTCCATTTTTCAATATTTCTGCCTTTTATTTAACCATATTTTTTCTGAAAACCGCATTCCATGCACTTACTAATGTGAACATCTAATGTGATAGACTTCCAAATGTCGACATGTGCATGTAATTAAGGTGGGTGTGTGTTACACCTTATAGGAAACCGACACTCTTTCCTTTTCAGAACATGATTAAGACTATGTGTCGAAACGCTTAGTTCTGTGGGATTCCTCTCTATGTCCCCTATACTCTTCTAGCTGACCGTTTTGTACACCACTTATTTTTCACGGATTTATCAAATAAAAGAAATTTTTTTTTTTTAATTCCAACTTGAGGACTGCGCTGGACTTTTTTTTTATCCTGAATGTGAGACTGGCAGCCTAGCCTTCCGTGCGCGGATCCACATATACAGCGGATTACAGCAACTTGGTGAACTGATTTTCTCATTTACTTTAATTTTCAATGGGGTGAAAGTGGGGGTGATTTGAACTTTTAGGTTTTTTTTTTTTTTATTTTTTAAAACTTTTTTTTTAACTTTTTTTTTTTTATTTTACTAGTCCCCCTAGGGGGCTATAGCGATCAGCAATCCGATCGCTCTGCCCTATCTGCAGATCACAGCTACAGAGCTGAGAACTGCAGATTTGGTGCTTTACTTTCAATGACGGCTGTATTCCGGCATTGAGAGGAAGTGACTCATGTTAGCTACAGGTGTCATCACATGACCCTGTGCTACCATGGAAACCACCGAAAGTTATGTGATCATGTCACGTGACTTCCGATGGGGGCGGGGTAAGTCACTGTCATGGCGGCGCGTATATGCATCTCGCTGCCAGATTTTGGCAGCGAGATGTAAGGGGTTAATGGCCGCGGGTGGAAGCGATTCCACCCGCGACTAGCAGGCACACATTTCAGCTATTGAAAACAGCTGATATGTGCACGGATCGCTGCCGCCTGCCCACGGCAGGGGGCGGGGATTAACTGCACATGATCCATGACGTACCCAGTACGTCATGGGTCGTTAAGGGGTTAAAGACAGAAAGATATAGCCTTTTTCACTGTGCAAAATTCATGAACTGTGCACTGTTTTAATTAACTTGAAAGTTAGGTAAAGGGACCAAAATAACAAATCTTACTGATGACAGAATAACTATGAACTCCTGGAGATGGTGTAGCAGGAAGCCATTTGAATGACAAAGGCTGTAGTTTTCCTCTGTCACACTCCTTACATGTCACCGTCACTATTGATTTTGGCATGGTGGTGGTTACTTAAGCCATGGAAAGTGTTGACAGCTGTTATCCTTTGCTGCTCTATCTGTACCAGCAGTGGCAGTTAGTGCTGTACGAGAAGCACTTGAGATCCCTATGCTGGGGTGAAGATGCACTACTGTTTACATCCCGACGGAAACAGGTACATTATATTATTACTTGAAAAGGCAACCGGTTAATTAAAAACTATATATTTATTAGAAAATGTTTACATTTTTAGTTGATGTATTTAGTTATTTTTATGTTATAAAAGTAAACTATGAAAGATTGTACCATAATAAGTTGCAATACCGTCTTTACCGGGCAACTTTCTATGTAAAACTAGTGTTGACCTGTATTTATACCTTTTCTGATTCATAACAGAACCTGATGTAGTGAAGAACCTCATGGCTAAGGACATCACCACCACTTCTATATCTCTGAGCTGGGAGAAACCAGATGGAAATGCAAGTTCTTATGAAATCCAATTTCTGGGAGATCCAACTTTCAATGAATCTACAACATCCACATTTTATACAATTGAAGGCCTGACTTCGGGGAATTATTACACATTGCTGGTCACTGCTGTTGTTGGGGAGAATAATGTGACTGGAAATAGTTCTGAAATATCTTTGTACACAAGTGAGTATTTCTTTGAAACTATGAAAATCTGGGCCATGAGAAGCTGCTACATAGTCTTTTTAGTCAAATTTTTATATCAATCTTAGTGTTTGACATTAGACATATCTTTTTTTGTTTTACTACAGAACCAGAATTAGTGAAGAACCTTATGACTCAGATCATCACCACCACTTCTATATCTCTGAGCTGGGGGAAGCCAGATGGAAATATAAGTTCTTATGAAATCCAGATTCTGGGAGATCCAACCTTCAATAAAACTGTGGCTACAACTTCTGATACAATTGAAGGCCTGACACCGGGGAATTATTACACATTGCTGGTTTCTGCTGTTGTTGGGGAAAATAATTTGACCGGAAACAGTTCAGAGATATTTGTGTATACAAGTGAGTATTCCATTTTCATAATATGATATCAATTTAAATCATCAGTCTGTGAAATTTAGAATAGGACAGAGCATAATTGGAGAGTTTGTTTTTATAATCACTCTTCATTAGAGTTGAGCGCGGTTCGCGGTTCGAGGTTCTCCAAGTCTAGGCTCGAGTGATTTTGGGGCCTGTTCTAGATCGAACTAGAACTCGAGCTTTTTGCAAAAGCTCGATAGTTCTAGAAACGTTCGAGAACGGTTCTAGCAGCAAAAAAACAGCTAATTCCTAGCTGGCTTTCCGCTGTAATAGTGTAAGTCACTCTGTGACTCACACTATTATGACATTTCAGTGTATAGTGTGCGTGAACAGCGCCTTCAGATCACTGCTGTTTGTATAATGGCGATCGCCATTTTTTTTTTTTTTCCTTGTCTTCCTTCCCTAAGCGCGCGCGTCTTGTGGGGCGGGCCAGCATGTCAGCCAATCCCAGACTCACACACAGCTAAGTGGACGTTTAGCCAGAGAAGCAACGGCATGTGTGATAGGATGTCCATGTCACATGTCCCTGCATTATAAAACCGGACATTTTCCTCCAGGACGCCATTATCTCTTCTGCGTCCTTGGTGTCAGACATCACTGGCGCAGCTCCGTCCTGAGTACTATCGCTGATACAGCTGTATGTGTGTCGCCCTGGGCAAGCCAGGGGACACAGGTCACACACCACCACACCCTACATCCCAGGTAGGAACATCTAAGCTAACCAAAAATCCTTGTTGCCTTCCTCCAGAGGCTGATGATTCACACCAGGGGGTGGGCCAGGCGGTTGGCTCCGCCCACCGAGGAGGACACAGCTCTGGAGGCGGGAGAAACCAGGCAGCTTAGTTAGGGGAGTGAAGGAGTAAACAGCTAAGATGAGCTAAGGAAGTGAAAGTAGAAAGGTGGTAAAGGAGGAAAGCAAGTGAGGTGACAGGAAAGAAAGAAAGCCTGAAGGGTCCAGCTGTGTGTAGGACCAGGTCAGCAAGGTCAGCAACGGCGGTGACTGTCTGGAGGGGGACCGTTTGGAAGTTCCTGGAAGGACCCCGTTGGCTGTGTGCCCGGTGGTCTGGAGCAGTGTTCCGAAGGACAGTCAGCACCAGGACAGGTGCCTCTCGGACCCCGGCAAGGCTAGGAGTCGCCATAATTTGCCGAATCCGTCAGTGAAGGGGACGTAGATCCCCCAACAACAAAGTCCCGATTGAAGGCAACAGCCCAGCCAGTGTAGAAGAGACACCACCACCGCCAAGGCACCCGTTTCTTAGGGCCAGCGCCTGCGGGCAAAGAGTAGAGCTCCCCCGGTCCAGCTTGAAGCCGGGGAGCGGGTTACCGGTGGGGACCCATCGCAACCAACAAGTACACCAAGGTGCAAGGAAAAGGGACATCACCGTCACCTACTGGGAGAGCAAGTGCAGCCATCCGTGGGACCATCTATCCAGCCGTTTGGTTTACCGTAAAAACTGTGTCAACGTCTCAGGCTGAGTGAGTACCACAGTGCCGCAAGGCACAGTGCTGACCCCGTGTCCCTGCGCCCACCAGGCCCTGCACCTCCCTCACCATCACCGGGCCCCGGGATCACCAACTCCTACCCATGGAAGGGCAACACAACACCTGGCTGCTCCGCATCACCATCCCCGGGAGCCCCGTATAGAGCAGCGGTGGTGAAATCACCACAACCGTGGGTGGCGTCACGGACAATAATCATCCCCACACCCAACAAACCCCCTTTCACTCACGGGCGAGGAGTGCCGCTCGAGAAACCCCCGGGATCCGGCCCACCGCTCGAGCCACCACTGAGCAGCAGCCGCCGGACCCGAGCAGAAGGGGTAAGCGTAGTGTGCTGACACCCTCCTCCCCGCCCGCGACATATGCGCTCCATACACAGCGCTGGACAGCATAGGGATAGCACTTTCCATCAGTCCTTTTAAGGGCTCGTACGGGCAGGGTTAGAGTTAAGGTGACAGGTCCTGAAAACAGCGACAGCGTCTGTGTAGCAAATGTCAGGGATTTCGTCGCTGCATTTCCCCATTAGGAGGGAATAGAAAGGCAGGCTTCCTTTCCTCTACCCAGAGCCCCACAATCCTGGCACTGTACCCTCCTGTCCTCTGCACACTCCAACTCATTATAACTAAGCCATTATACTAGCAAACACTCAGTGTACCTAGTGGCATCCTAAACGTGGCTATTGGACTTTGCTATAGTCCCACTAGTGCAAAGACATTTGCAGCACCTCTGCCTGCATTGCACACTCCAACTCATTATAACTAAGCCATTATACTAGCAAACACTCAGTGTACCTAGTGGCATCCTAAACGTGGCTATTGGACTGTTGTCTAGTCACACTAGTGGAAAGATATTTGCAGCACGTCTGCCTGCATTGCACACTCAAACTCTTTTTAACTAAGCCATTATACTAGCAAACAGTCAGTGTACCTAGTGACATCCTAAACGTGGCTATTGAACTTTTGTGTAGTCACACTAGTGGAAAGATATTTGCAGCACGTCTGCCTGCATTGCACACTCAAACTCTTTTTAACTAAGCCATTATACTAGCAAACAGTCAGTGTACCTAGTGGCATACAAGAAGTGGCTGTTGTACTCCATTAGTGCCCCACTGGTGCAAATCTATGTGCAGCACCTCTGCATGACACCCTCCTGCTCTGTTTTTAATAAGCTTTAATGATAGCAAAAAATACTGCCATTTAGTGGCATCATAGAACTGGCTGTTGTATTCCATTAGTGCCCCACTGGTGCCAAGCTATTTCTAGCACCTGTGCATGACACCCTCCTGCTCTGTTTTTAATAAGCTATAATGATAGCAAAAAATACTGCAACTTAGTGGTATACAAAAAATGCCTGTAGGACTCCTTTATTGTGCCAAGCAATCTCAAGCACCTCTGCATTCTACCCTCATGCACATTTTGCTATGCTAATTTTATAGCAAACTCAGGGAATTCCTTGCTACATTTGATCATTAGGAGGGATAGAAAGTGAAGCTTCTTTTACTGTCCTGGTACCCACAGAACACGGCCACTGTACCCATCTGTCCACTTTTGCCACGCTATTTAATTTGCACAAAGAGCTGACTCTTTTTCTGCCTTCCTAAAATTGTCTGGAATACTAAGTTAGTGTTCCTTTTGCTGCCAAGCAAGGTACAACACATGTGCATTCTACACTCCTTTCCATTTCTGGAATGCAATTATTAACTGCAGGTAGTCCAGGCAATCTGTGACGAAGGTGCAGCCGTGGATATAATGTAGCCTGCATCCAATGATGGTTCTCTCGATGCCTGACAGCTCAACAATACCTTCTGTTTCCACTTCCAAAACAAGTGATGACCTGCCAATCACACTCCCTGTTGCGGGTTAAGGAGTGGAAGTTCAGTGTGAAAAACCATGTGTGACTGCTGTCCCCACAGTAACAGAGGATGAAGAGCACGCAGATGCACTTGATGGGGCAGGCGGTGGTTGCACAGGCACGCTAGGCCGCATTGTAGCACAGTGAAATTCACATTGCGACTTATGCTTCATTTTAAGTCGTGTACAGGGTGGGCTCCCCAGTATGCAGCAAAACCAGGCAACAGGAAAAGGACTCTAGGCAGTTGGGTTGATAAATGATTGTTTAACTTTACCAAAACAAACAATAAGAACCATGCATACAATTTAAATAATTGAACAATCTATTATGTTGCCTACTACCTGCTAATCCCTCTGTGTAGCAGTAATTGTGTGTTTTGTACGTGTGTGTGTGTGTGTGCGAACACGACCTACCAGTGGCGCATCACAAGAGCTTCCAAGTTATCTACCTAAACATAGACAAAACACATGACCCCCCCCCTGAATACCCTTGTTAGCTGAAGCCTCACAGATAATGCAGATGATAACAGTGTGAATGCAAACCACACAGCTCTGCAACACAGTCATGGAAATCTTGAAAAGCAACATTCAATGCAAACATGTGTTGCTGTCCCTCTATGATTTAAACTGTACGTGACAATTTGACAGTGCAGAGGCAGCAAGTCTTATTGTCTATATAGTCGACCTACCCAGAACAGATATGTGTTTTGCTAATAAAACAAAGTGTTGCGTGCACGCATTATTGTCTGGGCATAGTCTACCGTACCCGGGTACTGTGATGTCCAGTTGCCAGAAATACAGACTTTACGCTCCTCTCACGGTAAACAGTATAGACAGCACCGTAAGAATGTTGGTCTGTGGCACAGGATGCTGCTCACTGACGTTACAGTGCTCATCATCAAAGTACAACACAACTCCCCTCACAATTGAACGAAGTGTTTCCGCGGTGGCTCCTTGCTGTAACACACACCTTTAGCTTTTCCTTCTGTTCATAGACAGCCTCTCCAAGTCCACCCCGAAGAGCAATTTTCTATTGCTATAGTGACCAAAGGCAGATCCAAAAAACAGCAGCCCTTTGTGTGTAGTCTGCAACAATGCATGCAATGAACGGCAAATAAGCATATTGTGTTGACAGTTGCTAAAGCTGAGTAATACACCTTCACGCTGTCATTTTATATTTATGTGATACTTCATGGAGGAAGTACTCAAAAGTGTGAGTTTTTGCCTTCTACTTACAGATTGTTGACAAATCTTACAGATTACATGACTTTGGTGATCCTTTGCGATGTCCAAAAATTCACAGGCTAGGAAAGGCTTACAGCCCATGCGACCTGCATAGCCAACACGGCATCTGCTCAGAGTCAAAGTTGTGGTCCAGGATTCAGTTGTTGACGTGCTCCAGTACTTTGTCTCTGGCAAGGAAGACGCAACGTAACCTCGTCGTCAGTAGCATCCTCCTCCACCTCCTCTGCTGACCTCATCGACTGGCTGACTTTGGTTTGACACTAAGTGTTGTCTCCAACCTCATCAATAACCCTGTGTGTTTTCATTCCCCTCGTCCTGAGTCCTCCGAGACAACCTCTTCCTGCCCTGACCGAATAGTAAAGTTGTCCTTCCAATCAGGTATCTGTGCTCCTCATCATGTTCCCCATTGTCTCCACCAGGAGGATTTACTTTTTGGAAATGAGGGTGTAGATTAGGCTCAGCACCGCCTGGATCCCAGTAACAAAGCATCCCAGTAACAAAGCTTCAGGCTATCTGCTCAGATCATTTCCCCTGTCTCATGGAACTCGCTACCTCAACACGTTAGATTATCTGCTACACACGCAAGCTTTAAACTGAATCTTAAAACTCATCTGTTCAGAAATGACTATAACCTTCAATGACACCACCACCATACGTACTTGACGCTCAACCTAAACAACTCCTACTGTCTCCTCACAAAAATCCTTTACAATGTAATCCTGCAAGGGCAGGGCCCTCTTCCCTCTGTACCAGTCTGTCTATAGTTACTTGTATATGTATTCTGTATGTAACCCCCTTCTCATGTACAGCACCATGGAATCAATGGTGCTCTATAAATCAATAATAATAAAAATAATAATAACTTCCTTGTCTGTACTCATTGCAGCTTTGGAGCAGACCTCTGATTCCCAGGCTATAGTGCGACTGAACAGCTATGCAAACTCAAGCATCTCTGTCACCCCATACTCAGCAGGGCTGGTGGAAACTTGAGAGCTGTTAGGAAGCAAGTGCGATTGGATTGACACCACAGAGGAATGGATTATTTGGGATCTTGAAATTGGGGTGGAGGAGAGGCCACTTTATGGAGCAATTCAGATCCATTGAAGCAGCTGCTGATTTGGCCTCATCTACATTTGTTAGCGATGGTCGTGTCCAGGAAAAAAGGGATCATATCTGATTATCCATGGGAAGAAGTACACCTGTTCTTTTTGATGTTATTTGTTGTTACAAAACGGTGACACCTTAAACGCAAGCAGCCTGCTGTGGTTTCAGTTGCGCCCAGGCATCAGCTGCCATTTAGGCCTGTGCCTCGGGTTGTCCAGCTGGCTGCTTTCTCCTCCACGTCTAAGTGTGGAGAGGCAGCTAGTGCGCATGCGTGTGCCGATTTACCCCAGCCGCAGCCTAACTCCAGTGTTTCGCCTAGTGAGTATGCTCAGCCTGACTGTGCCATTCCTGAGGCTAAGTCTTCATTTCGGGCTACAGCGCATGCTCCCACACTTAGTGCGAAAAGCCTCTTTGCACAGGTACTTGCACTCCGTGCCGGGTCAAAGTCCTGTGTTGTGCATAGACACCATGCTAAAGCTGATAGTCTTTTTTCAGAGACTGTATTTCATGCAACTGACCATGGTCAGGCACTTACTGCATCAGAAACTAGGTCCGGTAATGAACTCTTTGGCCCTGCCCCTGATGTGGGGGGCCCATTTAGACCACAGGGCATCAGGTGTCCTGACGATGTGGCCAGGCCACTGCCAAATGGCTTGCAGAGGCCCGCCCCTATGACTTGTCACCTCATTATTGATGGTCAGACGATGACTGGTGAGGTGTTTGTGTCATGACAGCCATGAGGTCATCATTTAAGTTGCGGTTCCAAATAGGACGCTAGTTATGCCACTCATGACGTATCACTCTGCTTTTGTCTCCAGGAGGTGCATTGTGGTCCACCCTGGTTTGGGGCGGACCCAGGTTATAGAAGGGGCTGGAGACAACAAGGAGGTGCGCAGTCTTCTATTATGCTCCGAAAGAGCACACCTCCATGTGTTGAACCCATTGCGGCTTTAGGCCAGAGGTAGGCAGGGATAGGGCGTCGATGCAGGCCACCACCACAGTTGGTAACGCAGAACGGTTAAGACCAGCTCCTGTCCTACAAGTCCTGCTTGTGCAGCCCAGTGGCATTAACAGGCCTGCTGCTGCTGATGCGCCTGCTGTTCACAGGTGTGGTCCCAATGCACACGGTCAGCGTACTGAATGGCCCCTGTGATGTTAACAGGGAGTTCCTGGGCTGGGTGGGCGTGTGGACCCTGTGACGCTAACAGGGCTCCCACTCTCAAGATCCGAGTGGCGTCTAACTTGGTTCAGGCTACTATTAGTTTCATAGCCACACAGCTCTGTATCCTCCACCTAACCTTCCAGTTGCCAACCTCTCCTTTTCCATCTGGGAGCACGGTGGACACTGACTGCTGATGGGGATATATACCTTTCTCTTTCTTTTCTTATTAATTTTCGTTATATAGCGGTAACATAGTATATACCACCTTATCCAAATCTGCCAGTCCCACCGTAACAGATGGTGTTTCTTCATCAAATGTTACTTTTGCTTAACCACCAAACCCACGGACCAAAACTTTTTTCCCCTTTCCAACACACTTGTTCCCCTTTTCACCCGCATCTGTCCTTTTTCAACTCATTTTGTATATGACCAAAAGTGCAACTCTGCAGGGACACCGTACTCAATGGCATCTCAGCACAACAGCCAGCCCACGGTCCCTCAGATGTGGACAAGTAAAAGACCATTTCCTCCTATCCATGACAAACCGTTGAGATTCACTCTGTGCAGCACTGGTGTTTAGTGGAAAAGCAGATCGAAGATTGCGTAACACCTTCTGAAGATACTCCTGTACACGTGCGTCCCTTTATATGGCATGAATTTTTTCGCCAAATTTTGTCTTGTACCGGGGATCTAACAGTGTGGCAACCCAGTAGTTAGCTTTACTTCGAATTCGTACAATCCGAGGGTCATGTTGTAGGTAGTGCAGCAAGAAGACGCTCATGTGTCTTGTGCATCCAGGAGGACCAAGTCCTTGGTGTGTTGGTGGCAGAGAGGTGAGAATCGTGCCTCCTTCCTCTGCCCTCTCCCCCCAACCTCACACAACCGAAATGTGAGCAAGCTCTCACTCATCTGCTGAGTCTTCCATGCCCATCGCAAGTTCGTCCTCCATTTCTTCATGGCTCCTGCACCTTCCTCACCAATTTTTGCTGATACTATGCGCCCTTGTTAATCTCTATCCCCCAACATAACTGCTGCCTAGGTGCCGCTTACCGTATGGACCTTGTAGATCTTATTATGCCTTCTGCATATGACTCCTCCTGTACTTCCTCACCTTCCTCTTGGACCAATACCTGACTCCGAATAATGCTTACAGTGTGCTCCATCATGTAGATGACCAGAATTGTCACGCTGAGAATGGCATTGCCAGTGCTAAACATCTTCGTCGACATTTGGAAACTGTGTAGAAGGGTGCATAGGTCCTTGATCTGACACCACTCCAGCAGCGTGATCTGCACCACCTCTGGATCAAGTTAGCCCAGGGTATACGTCATACCGTATTTCAGCAGGGCACTGCGGTGCTGCCACACACGCTGCAACATGTGCAGATTCCAATTCCTGTGTGTCGGAACATCGCATTTCCGGCGTTTAACCGCCAGACCCTAAGACTTCCGGAGCGATGAAAGTTGTTGAGCTGCTGGGTGCGAAGGATGAAAGTGAGCACATAGCAGCGTGCCCGCTGCACAAGGCCATGTAGGCCGGGATGGTATTTTAAAAATTGCTGGAGAATCAGATTCAACACGTGAGCCATACAAGGCCCGTGTGTCACATTGCCCTGACGAAGGGCCGCAGACAGGTTTGCATCATTGCCGCACACGGCTGTTAAGTCACCAACGTAGTCCACTCAATCAATTTGTACTCTGGTCCCAATGGGAAGACACCACACCCTTTTTTAGGCCCCTCCTGTCTGCAGACCACTGCCAGACAAAGCTATGAACCTCTTGTTACTGTTACCCCCAGTTCAGTTTTATGAGTTTGTGTGCTTGTTACCTGACTACGTTTCCTGCTTGCTGTTTATGTACCTCGTTGGCCGATCCGCACTTCACCTCTGCTTGTTTTCTGATTAAGTCCTGGCCATCCCATTCTGTTCCTCTTCCTCAATTAATGATTTTGACCCTGCATGACTACTATTCTCTGGAACTGCAGCCTTCCACAGGTATTGATCAACTTGGGCCCTGTGTAATTCCAAATCACTGTATAGGGGTTAAAGGGTTTCAGGGTTCTGGGTGTCCAGCTTGGTGAGTGGCTTGCCTCTAGCCTATCCTTTACAGCCCATCTGAGTGTGTCGATCCAGGCAGGCATTACACCGTGCCCTCTGCATAAGGCCATGTAGGCCGGGATAGTGTTTTAAAAATTGCTGGACAACCAGGTTCAACACGTGAGCCATACAAGGCACGTGTGTCACATTGCCCTGAAGAAGGGTCGCAGACTGGTTTGCATCATTGTCGCACCCGACCTTCCCTGACTGCTGGTTGAGTGGAGACAACCATTGATGAAACTCGGTCTCACTCTCCAGAGCTAACCGTCCACAATTCCTCAGCGGTGTCTCACATTTCCCCTACATTTCAAAGTAAACATTTGACCGCCTGATGGCCTTGAGCTCTGCTGCCAGCATAGTAAGGAGGTGTGTGGGATTCCTTGGGCGCAGTTACAAGGAAGGGTGGCCTGACCACACAGGGTTTGGGCCGAGGTGGAGGACCCGCACGAGGTTGAGGAGGCAGAAGCAGTGGAGGAACTTGTACATACAGAGGAAGGATTGACACACAAGTCGTGGGGACGGCAAGACTTGTACAGCAAACCCTTCTCCATCTCTCACCATAGTTACCCAGTGCCCAGTCAGCAACATGTAACTCCCCTGTCCATGCTTACTGGTTCAAGTATCTGTGTTGAAATGCACCCTGTCACACACAGAGTTTCTCAAGGAATCGGTGAGGTTGTGTGCGACCTACTGTGGTAGCGCGGGCACGCCTTTCTTGGAGAAGGAGTGACGACTGGCCATCGGCTCTTGGGGCACTGCAATGGGCATAAGGTCTCGAAAATCCTCGGTCTCAAAAGGGTGTAAAGGCAGCCTTTCTGTTGCCAACAAGTTACAGATGATGTACTCAACCTCTTAGGCATGTCATGCCCTTCGAAAATCATGTAAAACATAGCGAGGGGACTCCAAACAGAGTCTCCCTCGTTGCCACTAACTGGGCCACACACACCCCACTTGACTGGCATCGGTTGACCCCCCCTTTTGAAAAAGAAAAAGATGCTTTGCATGAAGCACTCTCAAAAATACGCGTGCCTTTCCCGTCCCCTGGCTGACCCAGGGGAAGAAAAGTCCTCTGAGAGCCATGACTTGTTCATCTTGGTTCTTTTAGAAACACAGCGAGGGGACTCCAACCACAGTCTCCCTCGTTGCCACTAACTGGGCCACACACACCCCACTTGACTGGCATCGGTTGACCCCCCCTTTTGAAAAAGAAAAAGATGCTTTGCATGAAGCACTCTCAAAAATACGCGTGCCTTTCCCGTCCCCTGGCTGACCCAGGGGAAGAAAAGTCCTCTGAGAGCCATGACTTGTTCATCTTGGTTCTTTTTTCAAAAGCGAGGGGACTCCAACCACAGTCTCCCTCGTTTCCACTAATTGGGCCACACACACCCCACTTGACTGGCATCACTTGATCCCCTTTTTCAAAATGAAACAGATGCTTTGGATGAAGCACTCTGAAAAATACGCGTGCCTTTCGCCTCCCCTGGATGACCCAGGGGAAGAAAAGTCCTCTGAGAGCCATGACTTGTTCATCTTGGTTCTTTTTTCAAAAGCGAGGGGACTCCAACCACAGTCTCCCTCGTTTCCACTAATTGGGCCACACACACCCCACTTGACTGGCATCACTTGATCCCCCTTTTCAAAATGAAACAGATGCTTTGCATGAAGCACTCTCAAAAATACGCGTGCCTTTCGCCTCCCCTGGATGACCCAGGGGAAGAAAAGTCCTCTGAGAGCCATGATTTGTTCATTTTGGTTTTTTTAGAAACACAGCGAGGGGACTCCAACCACAGTCTCCCTCGTTGCCACTAATTGGGCCACACACACCCCACTTGGCTGACATCAGTTGATGCCCCTTTTCAAAATGAAAAAGATGCTTTGCATGAAGCACTCTCAAAAATACGCGTGCCTTTCGCCTCCCCTGGCTGACCCAGGGGAAGAAAAGTCCTCTGAGAGCCATGTCCACATTGTCAGTGGACAGACACGTGTGCTTATCTGCCAGCAGACCCCCAGCAGCACTGAAGACAGGTTCCGAGAGAACACTGGCTGCAGGACACGACAAGATCCCCAAGGCGTACGTGGCGAGCTCAGGCAATTTATCCAGATTGGAAGCCTAAAATGAGCAGGGCTCAAGTTGCACAATAATGGAATCGATGTTTCCTTGCATATACTCATATATCTGTGTGTCCTCCTCTTTTTCCTTGTCCAGCTCTTTTGTTTTCGCATGAGTATATGTCCTTGTCACTTTCCCACGTGTTTGTGTTGTGTTGTGAGTTGTTTGTCACCTTTTGGACACCTTTGAGGGTGTTTTCTAGGTGTTTTTATGTGTTTGTGATTGCCTGCCATTGTTTCCTATGCAGTTCGAGTTCGGTTCGTCGAACGTTCGACGAGCCGAACTTGAACGGGACCTCCGTTCGGCGAACCGACCTCGAGCCGAACCGGGACCGGTTCGCTCATCTCTACTCTTCATTCTAGCCAACTATGAAATTTTGGACCATAAGAAGTTGCTGTACTTTATTTTCATGCAAATTTCTATATAAGTGTGTTGAACCTTATTTATATCTTTTCTGTTTCATAATATATCTCCTACATATATATTAAATTTAGAGCCTATATATTTACTGACTATCTTCATCCAACATGGCTATACTCTAGTAATTTGGAAATAAAATTGATAGTCAATGTTTGGACACTATGGCCCGATTCACTGCAACTGACATTTTGTATGCCACTCTTAATGAAATGAGCACTGGCGCAAGATGCTGATGGTTTTTCGACTCATTTTAAACCCCAACACTTGAATTATCTAGGTCAAGCTTCCTCAAAAGTGGTGAGAACACATACGTATCTTGTGCCCTTTTTGATCTTGATCCATTCTGTATCTTCATAACTGGTTTGCACTGTAGTTTGTTGATCATTGTGGAGTGACCTGATTGACCTAATACAATGCTCCACGGGGTGTGAGGGGATAACAGGGTGCCAAGGCTCCTAGACTGGCCCTCAGGCCTGGGTCCCTAGCTGTCCCTACTCCAAAATATACATCTAATTGTGATGATGTCTGGGCCGCCTTCATGATGTCTGGCCAGCCCTGGTCTAATCCCTCTCTCTCCCACCCCAGGGGAGGATCAGGAGAGTAGTTGTTGAACCCACAGCAATGGACAAATGAAGAAACCAAAACTCTTTTACACAGTTAGCACACACAGAGATACAGTATATGACAATACATGTTCAGGAGGAAATAAAGAGCAGGGAGGGAATAACTAAACAAGAGGATTTCCAGAGCACACCAAGTAGCATGCAACAAATCACCAGAAACTAGAGCACAACAGCACAAGGACTGGGTTAGCAAAAGTTATATTCAGCATGGGAAGACCAGCTCCACCATGTTAAAAAGGCGAGTGGTAACTGTGATAGGTCTCCCACAACATGTCATCCAAGAGGTAATCAGCAGGCTAGCAGAAATTAACTCCTGCAAGCCTGATCACTAATGGTCACACAGCTGGACGATGCCCTAGCCTGTTTGTGCAACTCCGAAGCACCAGAGAAAGCATAATGTGGAGTGTCAGAGTCTGCAGTGTGAATAGCATCTGATGCCGCCACGACCCTTGGTGATTTTAGAGCAAAACACCATGTGACAGTACCCCTCCCTCTACAAGGGGCCACTGGACCCTTAGGACAAGAACTCTCCGTATGATAGCAATAGAATGCCCTAAACAGACACTCTACATGGATATCAGAGGCTGGTACCCAAGTCCTCTCGTCAGGATCAAAACCCTGCCAATGAACCAGGTACATTAAAGAACAACATACGAACTGATCATTCATAATTTTGGATACCTGAAACTCCAAAGACCCATCAACTAAGACCAGAGGTGGAGGTATGGGAAGAGAGGATTCAGAACCCACAAATCTCTTTAATAGAGATGTGTGGAAAACATTATGGATTTATATGATGTTGGTAAGGCCAGACGGAAAGACAATGGGTTGATGACAGCAATAATTTTGAATGGACCGATGAACTGAAGTCCTAACTTAAGTGACGGTACTTTAAGCTTAATGCTTTTAGTGACCAACCACACCAGTTCACCCACACACAGGTCCGGACCAGGCACATGTCTACAGTCAGCCACATGCTTACACTTAGTGCTCATGTTATGCAAGTGCTGCTGAACTTTTTCCCATGTAGACGATAGTGCTAAGCCAAATTATTCCTCCTTGGGCACCCCATAAATGCCCCTTAAGAGAAGTATAGAACTGGGTATGGTGACCATAGTTCCAAGTTCTGATTTATGCACTCCATTTATCCATTAGACTGCGGATGAAACGCCGATGAATGAGACAGTTTAATCCCTAACCGAGAACCGAAACCCCTCCAATAATTTGAGTACTTCTATCAGAAACAAAATCAGATGGAATTCCATGGAGTCTTATAATCCCACGTATAATTACCTGAGCTAAAGTTTTAGCATTAGATAATGATGGTAAGGTGATAAAATGTGTCATTTTGAAAAACATCAATCACATTAAAAATGACAGTATTGCCAGCAGAGGGAGGAAGTTCTGTAATAAAGTACACGGAAATGTCTGTACAACATTTGCTAGGGACACTCAATGGCTGCAAACAACATGATGGATGAGAATCGATGCCTTAAAACGTGCACAGGTGACAAATGTAGACACATAAGACGCCACATCCCTTTGGATTTTGGGCCACCAAAAATGACGGAATACGAGATCCAGAGAACCATTCACCCGAGGGTGACCAGCCAGGGCAGAATCATGATGTTCCCCTGAACCCTAAGGGGAAGATTCAGGGGAACAAATGCCTTCTTAGCTGGGACCCCAGACGATGCCTCATCCTGGACATCCACAATCTCAGCTTCAACTTCAGTACTGAGCGCCAATATCACCACTCCCTTATGCAGGATGGGCACAGATTCCTCACAATGTTCCCCCCAAAAAAACTGCAGAACAATGCATCAGCCTTCGTGTTTTTAGACCCTTAATGATTTGTTACAAAAAAGTTAAATTTATGAAAAAATAATGACATCCAGCTTGTGTTTTGCCGACCTGAGGTAAAGGAGATTTTTATGGTCCATAGTTACAGTAGCAGGATGACTAGCTCCCTGCAAAAAGTCTCGCCACTCCTCAAATGCTAATTTGATAGCGAGACGTTCCCTATTACTAATGTCGTAATTACGTTTGACCGAAGATAATTTTTCAGAAAAGAAGGCACATGGACAGAGTGAAAGCATAGTGTGGAGTGTCAGAGTCTGCAATGTAAATAGCATCTGAAGCCATGACCCTTGGCGAGTTTAGAGCCAAACACCATGTAACAGGTGCTCTGGCACTCCTACCTCACTTACAGCTTTGCAAAGCTTATCATGATCAACACAACCCAAATTATCACTCCTCCACCACTGTTCTTTATAATTGAAATTATTTTTTTATGGTAATTTGCTTAGTTTGGTTTTCGCCAAACATGGTGTGGGTCATTAGGTCCAAACTTGATGTCAATGGATATTATAGTTTAGTTTGATGCAGCATTGCAAATTTTATCCATGCCAACATATATATGCTGCCATCTTTATTTATTTTTTTAGAAAAAAAAAGCTTTCTCTTCTTTCTCTTGACAACCTTTTCACACAAGCTCCAATTTTTCAATCTGTTTACAATTATAC
This sequence comes from Anomaloglossus baeobatrachus, assembly GCF_048569485.1. Lineage (NCBI taxonomy): Eukaryota > Metazoa > Chordata > Amphibia > Anura > Aromobatidae > Anomaloglossus > Anomaloglossus baeobatrachus. Next base: position 437,354,587 of record NC_134355.1, read on the forward strand.
TGTCATGCGCTTTAACATTTAAAATGCTACATTCTATAAAAAAAATTGTTTAAAAGAACTGAGAGTCCTCAGTGGTTGATACCTTTTAATGGCTACCTGAAAAGATGGTAATAATAGCAAGCTTTCGAGACTACACAAGTCTCTTCTTCAAGCTCAGTATAACACAAAATCTGAAGAGTCACATACTTATACACCTTTTGGACATAGCATGGAGCAGTAAATAAGACAAGATATGTGAAGCAGAACTATCATTATGGCAAGGGAACAAACTGTCGGGGCCATAAATATTGCAGCAGTTCATAGATAAAGAGTGTGAAAGTTTTATTGTCTTCTGATTGGGGTCTAGTACAGAGCTGTGATACCCCCAGATGCTCTGAGGAGCACATTTATTAATCGAAGTAAACAGACAAATCCATGTGACTAATTCATTCCGGCTCTGAATGATTCAAAGATCATCATAAGTTTGTGTTCCAGACCCTTCTGTCTCTCTGAGATTTGAAATTTCCTTTCAATACCAGCAATGTCATGGGAATGGGAATACAAACTTATGATGACCTTTGACACATTCAGAGCAGGAATGAATGTGTCACATGGATTTATGTCTTTTTACATAAATTAAGAAATGTGCTCCTCAGAGCTTCAGGGGGCATCACAGCTCTGGACCAGACCCCAATTAGAGGACAATAAAACTTTCACATTGCTTATCTATGAACTGTTGCAACATTTATTGCCACAACAATTTGTCCCCTTACCATAGTGATAGTTCTGCTTCACGTTACTTGTCTTATTTACTGCTCCATTCTATGTCCTGTTGTGTATAAATAAGTGACTCTTCATATTTTGTGTTATACTGAGCCTGATGAAGAGACCTGAGTAGTCTGGAAAGCTTTCTGTATATTACCATCTTTTCAGTTAGCCATTAAAAGGTATCAACCACTAAGGACTTCAGTACTTTTAAACATTTTTTTTTATCTCTACTGGCTAACACGGTGCTAAGATATATTTTACATTCTATAAATACATATACATTATCTTAACTTACACTGCATTTCTATCCCAGTTGGATCCATGGACATACCTTTAAATCTGAAGTTTAAAACATACCTATAATTTTGCACATTAGTTTCTTTTATTTATAAAGTTGTTGCCATGTCCCTACATTGTTGCATGAATATTTTTTGAAAAAAGTTACATAAGGATGTTTAGCTAAATTGGTTGCAACATTTTGCAACAAATTGATTGCACCACAAGCTTCTTTGAAAATTATCATTATACAGTACAGTATGTCTCTATTATAACATTTTGGATAAATTATACCTGTTATAGGGTTTTGTGATAAAAGGGTGATAAAAAAATGTATGTCTCTTTACTTGTTCCCCCAGTGATTACATGTCCGTAGGTAAACATGTTTGTAAACATTCAATTCCTCTACAGTGCTAACACTGGAGAAACTGAGCCTCAAGGTGGTGTCACACACAGCGACGACGACAACGACGTCGCTGCTACGTCACCATTTTCTGTGACGTTGCAGCGACGTCCCGTCGCTGTCGCTGTGTGTGACATCCAGCAACGAGCTGGCCCCTGCTGTGAGGTCGTTGCTCGTTGCTGAATGTCCTGCTTCATTTTTTCGTCGTCGCTCTCCCGCTGTGAAGCACACATTGCTGTGTGTGACAGCGAGAGAGCGACGAAATGAAGCGAGCAGGGAGCAGGAGCCGGCGTCTGGCAGCTGTAGAAAGCTGTAACCACTGTAAACATTGGGTAACCAAGGGAAGACCTTTCCCTGGTTACCCGATATTTACCTTCGTTACCAGCCTCCGCCGCTCTTGCTGCTAGTGCCGGCTCCTGCTCTGTGCACATGTAGCTGCAGTACGCATCGGGTAATTAACCCTATGTGTACTGTAGCTAGGAGAGTAAGAAGCCAGCGCTAAGCAGTGTGCGCGGCTCCCTGCTCTCTGCACATGTAGCGACGTTATGATCGCTGCTGCGTCGCTGTGTTTGACAGCTAAGCAGCAATCATAACAGCGACTTACAAGGTCGCTGTTACGTCACAGAAAATGGTGACGTAACCTCGATGTCGTTGTCACTGTCGCTATGTGTGAACCCAGCTTTACAATCAGCTAGCCATTAGGTTGTCTTTGAAATGTACAGTTGAAACCAGAAGTTTATATACACTATCAAAAAAGACACATCTGTATATATTTCTCACTATGTGACATTAAATCAAAACAAAGCTTTCACGTTTTAGGCTAATTTTTATTAACACAATTATTTAGATTTGCCAAATGCCAGAATAATGAGAGAGAATGTTTTAAGGTATTTTTATTACTTTCTGCAAAGTCAAAAGTTTACATACACTACGAGTACTATGCCTTTAAACAATATGGGACAGCCCATATGATGATGTTATGTCTTTGGAAGCTTCTGATAGGTTTATTAGCAACATCTGAGTTAATTAGAGACACACCTGCAGATGTCTTTTAATGCACATCTAAAATACAGTGCATTAAATAGTGTATGTGCATCTCTTGTTTGAACTGCTGGTCTGGAGTAGGTCACAAATTAAAAAAAAACAAAACACACTTATAATGTTCATCATCACATTTGCCAAAAAAATGATCATCCTTATCAAAGGATATTCCACTCTTTTGTACTAGTTTTTAAAAAGAATTCAGTATTGTGTAAAAGCACAAAAAAAATGGCAGATGAAAAAGAATGGCACACAGTAATATTTATTTCAAAATTAGCAGTGCTATTGTTAATAGTTTATTTTTTTTCAATTAACAAATAATTTAATTTGTTTGGGGAATAAACCAAATAGCAATTTCAGTCAAATTAATATTTTTTTTAACTCTTCGTCTTCAAAATAGCATCAATTCTTTGAGGTACACTTGCACAGTTTTTGAAGGAACTCAGCAAGGAGGATGTGTCAAACATCTTGGAGGACTAACCACAGATCTTCTGTGGATGTAGGTTTGCACAAATCTTCCTGTCTCTCTGTGCAATCTTAGACAATAGAGATGACTGAATCTTTTGAAAGTCAAATTCTCAGAATTTCACCTTTGAGTCAGCTGAACACATTTTGAGGTCTGTAATACAAAAACAGTTTTCTAAATGTCCAAATAACTTCAACATATCAGGTTAAGGAAAAATAGATGGTAACCAAAGATACAGCATATTTAACATACTGCAATATCAGAATTTTTAGACTTCCTAAATTGTATTAACAATATAAAAATGATCCCTTGGAGATAAGGGGGAAGGACAGATGCATGTATTACTGTTGTTCATAGACAGGTGGTGCAAAGTGAAGAAGCCATGGCATTTTCAAATGTTTGGGTGCAACAATTAAGCCTGTTTAGGGAGTATAAAGAACGTTGTACTTTCCAAAATGAAGAAGCGATAGCTTTTCAAACATTATTTCTTTAATTAGGGCAACAAATGTACTGTATTGTTTTTTAGAAGTGGAAAAAAAATATTCCTTTTGTTGAGTTTGCAGCTGATTTGCTAATTACCAAATGATTAGGCAATTATGAGCTTTTTATCAATAGTCCCAAAAATTGTCCTCTTTTTTTTCTGGAAGCAAAGTTATTGCTTTGTTTTAAATGTAAAGAAATGATGGCTTATTATGCAAATAATATAAAGGAAGTGGGTACCACCATGATAATGGAGAGTGCACAATTCATAGTAGCATATAAGAAATGTTTCAAAGAAAAATAAAATAACTATAATGAAGAAAGGCACAACTCAAAAATGATGTGATCACGTTTATTGAAAATCATATAAAAGAGCCATACGAAAAACACCAATTGCACAAAAGTTTAAAACAATTAATATCTGTAAAATGCAGAGTTCTACAATGGAAAGAACAAGCTTAGCTCAAATAATGAAGCAACAAACCTTTCACAGGGAATGTAAGAAAATATCCCACAAAAAACACCCAGTGACCAAGAAAAAGAAGTATAATGAACAAATCAGATGAATTAGGCATAAGGAATCGCTAAATTTAATCCACAAAAAACAAGTGAGCACGTAAATAGAATAATTATTTGAAAACAAAAAAGCAAAAAAAACACATGAAACTGAGCAAAAATAATGTGGAAAGGCAATGATGAATCGGGGCCAAAGTGCTTTAGGTCACAGGGCTTTGTCTAGATAATTTTTTCAACATCTCAATTCCAAACAAAAACGGGTATGTTCTCAATAACTGCATTTGAAGATGGTCAAGAAGGTTATTCACTAAAAACAGTCACCCTGACATGCTCAAGAACTGAGACCCAATTCCATTAGAAGGTTGTAGCACTTTCCAGAACCCCCTTAATTTATGCAAAACTGATATATGAAGTAAACTGTATTCTTACTTTCATGCTAAAATACACTTTGTCAAGACTGAGTCTAATATTATATATGATTTTAATCCAAGTAAATAACATTTTGACATGAAATAATTACAGCCATATCTATACCTTAATTACATTCAGTACACCTAATTTTGTGAATATTTTGGCATCTTCCTTTATACTATAGCCCTAGTTTTTCAAAACAATTTAGCCATAACTCTGGCTTTTATTGATTTCAAAAGATGCTAATTAGTGATGAGCGAGTATGCTTGTTACTACTCGGGACTCGCACGAGTATCAATGTACTCGGGCTACTCGGCGGGTACCGAGTAATTTTGCAATACTCGTGCTGTACTCGTGGTCTTCATCCCTGCATGTTGGCGCTCTTTTGAGAGCCAGCCCTCATGCAGGGATTGGCTGGCAGACCACTGCAATACCACAGCCCTGTTAGTTGTGGAATTGCAGTGATTGGCCGGCCCGCACAGCGTGACCGAGCCTTTATACCGACGGGCGCGCTGTGCTCTGCACACAGCCATCTCATATTCCCTGCTTTCCACGCCCACAGGCGCCTATGATTGGTTGCAGTGAGACACGCCCCCACGCTGAGTGACAGGTGTCACACTGCACCCAATCACAGCAGCCGGTGGGCGGGTCTATACTGTGCAGTAAAATAAATAAATAAATAATTAAAAAAACCGGCATGCGGCCCCCCCCAATTTTAATACCAGCCAGATAAAGCCATACAGCTGAAGGCTGGTATTCTCAGGATGGGGAGCCCCACGTTATGGGGAGCCCCCCACCCTAACAATATCAGTCAGCAGCTGCCCAGAATTGCCGCATACATTATATGTGACAGTTCTGGGACTGTACCCGGCTCTTCCCGATTTACCCTAGTGCGTTGGCAAATCGGGGTAATAAGGAGTTAATGGCAGCCCATAGCTGCCACTAAATCCTAGATTAATCATGTCAGGCGTCTCCCCGAGATTCCTTCCATGATTAATCTGTAAATTACAGTTAAAAAACACACACACCCGAAAAAATCATTTATTAGAAATAAAAAACACTAACAAAGTCCCTCATTACCAATTTATTAACCCCGACAAACCCTCCATGTCCGGCGTACTCGACAGTCCTCCAGCATCGCGTCCAGCTCTGCTGCATGGAAGTGACAGGAGCTGCAGAATACACCGCCGCTCCGGTCACCTCCACGCAGCTAATGAAGGGAATAGCGCGATCAGCTGCTGTCAGTCAGGTAACTCCCGGCCACCGCTGGATCCAGCGGTGGCCGCGATTAACCTCAGTGACAGCAGCTGATCGCTATACTCACCTCAGTTGGTGCATGGAGCTGACCAGAGTGGCGGTGAGTAGCGCGATCAGCTGAGCTGTCACTGAGGTTACCCGCGGCCACCGCTGCATCCACCGTTGGATCCAGGTAACCTCAGTGACAGCTCAGCTGATTGCTATACTCATCTCATTAGCTGTGTGGAGGTGACCGGAGCGGCGGTGTATTCTGCAGCTCCTGTCACCTCCATGCAGCAGAGCTGGATGCGACGCTGGAGGACTGTGGAGTATGCCGGACATGGAGGGTTTGTCGGGGTTAATAAATTGGTAATGAGGGACTTTGTTAGTGTTTTTTATTTCTAATAAAGGATTTTTCGGGTGTGTGTGTTTTTTTACTGTCACTTACAGATTAATCATGGAAGGAATCTCGGGGAGACGCCTGACATGATTAATCTAGGATTTAGTGGCAGCTATGGGCTGCCATTAACTCCTTATTACCCCGATTTGCCAACGCACTAGGGTAAATCGGGAAGAGCCGGGTACAGCCCCAGAACTGTCGCATATAATGTATGCGGCAATTCTGGGCGGCTGCTGACTGATATTGTTAGGGTGGGGGGCTCCCCATAACGTGGAGCTCCCCATCCTGAGAATACCAGCCTTCAGCTGTATGGCTTTATCTGGCTGGCATTAAAATTGGGGGGACCGCACGCCGTTTTTTTTAATTATTTAATTATTTATTTCACTGCACAGTATACACACGCCCACCGGCTGCTGTGATTGGGTGCAGTGAGACAGCTGTCACTCAGTGTGGGGGCCTGTCTCACTGCAACCAATCATAGGCGCCGAAAAGCAGGAAAGCAGAGAATACGAGATTGATTAATGAGCGGCCGGCTTTTTCAAAAGAGGAAATGCCGCCGGAGTTTAGTGAACAGCCGTGCAGCGCCGCGCCGGAGATCGGGGAACGGTAAGTAAGAGAGGGGGGGGAGAATGACCGACAGACTGTGAGAGGGGGACAGACAAGACAGAGAGAGACAGACAGAGCGAGACCGACCGACGGGAGATAGAATGAAAAAAAAAAAATGACCGACATCGCTAGTAAAAAGCACAAAACGTGCGTTTTGGACATCGGAGTGCCACACAATGTTTTACGTAAAATCTTTCATGTATTATTAATCTCCAAAAGTAACATACACCAGCTCTATCTCACTATTGGGTATGTGCCCTTAACATTTCCGCCATGAAAATTCATTTTGGTGTCATTTTGGAAGGTTTTCTGGTGAGTCCGTAAAAATGGCGTAAAACTCGGACAAAATTGTTCACAGCTGTGACTTTTGAGTGATAAATGCTTCAAGGGGTCTTCCCCATGCTGTTGCCATGTCATTTGAGCACTCTTCTGAGACTTTTGTGACATTTTTAGGGTTTCTACATGCTGCCGGGGGTCATTTCACAAAAATACTCGGGTCTCCTATAGGATAACATTGGGCTCGGTGCTCGGGCCGAGTACACGAGTATCTTGGGATGCTCGGCCCGAGCCTCGAGCACCCGAGCTTTTTAGTACTCACTCATCACTAATGCTAATTTGTTTGCACAATTTAGAATTTACATAATATTTTAAAAATAAAATATTTTGTGACTTTTGCATTTCCACACCTCTTTCTCCCAGCTCTATCAAAGTGAGCTGAGCTAAGGTTTGACGTGGTCAGAGTTGGAGCACGATGCTACATCTCATCTAGTTCATGACTAGTTGTGGCATTCTGTACACCAGAAATGTATCCCCTTACTGGAAGATCTGTGGTGAGGTGTACACCCCCCTTCAGATGCTTCTAATGCATTGAGGCATGCCCCTCTTAATGAATCAGAAGTGTTTTACTCCAACAAGTCACCTTATCATGACAGGTGTGTTAATTGATGGGCTTGATGAATGGAGGCCTCTATTGACAAAAATATTCAGACATCTACATATTACTCCTATTTGAGCTTTTATGACACCTAGTTTTAAAACCATGGTCATAAATATGCAGTTGCTTTTCCTTTGGAGCCGAAGTGTATATAAAGGTTACAATGGTCTACAAGGGTAAATTGTTTGAAAAGTAAGAGGGGATTTTTATAGACATTCAATCTCTAAACTCTGTAAAAATATATAAAAACAATTCCATAATGTACAGTTTTTTCACAAACACTCTGTAGGTTTTTTCTTGGGCGATACTTTGACCTTTTTGAGTAACCTTTGGTAGCTTATTTTGGTGTCATTAGATTGGTTAGAAATTAATGGACACTATGTTGTAATCAGCTGCTGTGGGCAAAGAAGATTTCTTAAACTAGCTTCCAAAGAGTGTGGTGTCCATAGCATCAATCACAGGATATCTTTAATTTTACGTCAACAGAATAAGAAATAAAAGATGCACTCTAATTGGTTGTTATGGACAGTAAAGAGAGATATGCAACTTAAGAACGTAAGTTGCAGAAAGTTTAATTGATGCTAATAAATTTCCGCTGCCACCGCTCCACATTCGGCTTGGACTGATGAAGCAGTTTGTGAATGCTCTACTGAAAGGAGAGACATTTAAGTACCTGTGTACTACGTTTCAGAGACTGTCCTGAACAAAACTGAAGTAACGTATTTTGTGGGTTCAAAACTCATGAAAGATGATGTGTCCCAAACAAAAATGAAAGCTGTTGAGAAAAGAGCTTCGGATGCTTTTAAAGAATTCATGATAAATTTCTAGGTACCAGCAAAGATTCAAAATTTAAATCCATGGTGGAGACCATGCTGAAAAGTTTCAAAGCCTTGGGTTATCTGATGAATTTGAGGTTACATTTTTTACATTCCCATTTGGACTACTTTCCTGAAAACCTTGGTGCTGTTAGTGAAAAGCAAGGATAAAGATTTCATCAGGATATCAAGGAGATGGAGCGACAATACCAAGGTAGATGGAACATGACATAATTGGGGACTACTGCTAGATGTTCACTGAGAAGATCCGATGTGGGAACACTGCTGGATGATTCACAGAGAAGATCCGATTGGGGACTATGATGCCAAGATAGATCGAACATGAACATGATTGGGGACTACTGCTAGATGCTTCATTGAGAAAATCCAATGGGAAACTACTGCTGGATGCTTCACTGAGAAGATCTGATGGGAAACTACTGCTGGATGCTTCACTGAGACGGTCCAATGGGGGACTACTGCTGGAGGCTTCACAGAGAAGATCCGCAGGCCTTCTATAAGAGAAAAAGTATCAAGAGAAGCTATGAAGAAAATAGGAAAAGGTGCAAAAACTAATTTAAAATAAAGTTGCAGAATGAATGTTCAAATACATTTTTATATATAATTTTCTGTACATTTTTGGCTACAATAGATTTTTACTGCTCATCTTACTTGTACGTAATTTCACACTCGTTTTTTACAAAATCCATATGTGATGGTTTAATATAGAAGTGTTTTTTTATATCAGGGTATAAGAAAATATAAGAATAAGTTATTGGATTTGAAAAAAATGTTCATAAACCCAAATTTTGCATACCTGTGTCATTATTATTATTATTATTATTATTATTATTAGTATATATACAGTAGATACAATAGTGTAAATAAACAGGAAGCAGCTGTAAACAGTGTTGGCATTGGTGGATTTTCCTGAGAATCCATATAGAAAACACTTCCTGCTCCTAGGAAGGATTCCTGACAAATCAATAGACAGATCAACCGTATGAAATGAAGATTCATTATTGGGCCAGGAGAGGGGAATGGCATCAGTGTAGGGGGCACTGAACTCATAAGTTGCTAGTGTGCTGGAGACAGCAGGTGGCTACTATCAATTACCATATGAGATTATATGCAATAAACAGAAATAATTCTGTAAAATGAAAATATGAAACATTCAATATAACTAGTGATGAGTGAATACTATCTATTCGGGTTCAGATTATTCAAAGCCAACAGAACTATTCTTGTATTCGCCATGAATAACAAACCTAAATGCAAGACAATCGGGAACCCAATGATTTTTCTGAGAGATCTTCAAGAAAAATGCTGCTGTTCCCCACTGACTTGAATTAGGTTCGTTATTCATGACGAATACCGGAATAGTACTTTGGGATTCGTTACGTATAATCCAAACCCGAATAGCATTATAGGTACAATAGTGTTAGTTCTCATGTGAATCTGTGTGCCAAGAAAAAGAGCTCAGTGAGAATATACAGTATGTGGTGAATAGTCCTACCATACTGAAAAAGAATCTCCTTATACCTCGAAGGCAGACAAGCATCTTAAAAAATATATTAATACAAATTATCATAGCTATAAAGGAAAAATAAATTAAAGCAATATTGTACCATGAATGATGGGTTTAATAAATCTTTATTTTATTTTGTAATTTTTCACTAAAGTTTGTTACATCTAAATTTTAAAGCACAACAAGAAAGATTTAGATTTTAAAGTATTTTCAGTTCCTATTAGTGGATCAGTGAATAAGTAGTTTATATACTGTATATATGCATATTATTTTTGAAGTATTAAACTGAATCAAATTTCAATTAGACCAATCACAGTTGATAGTGGAATTGTTTGAAATGAAAAAATGTCACAAATTGACTTTAAAAATAAGAATTTAAATACAACATAATAATTGTGCCCCATGTGTCATAGAAAAAGAGACAGAATATATGAACGAGAAAAACTTTCAGAGCTATGAAAAACAAAAAAGTGTATTTTCGGAACAGGGGAAAGTGGCCTTGTCCCATACATAGTTTGCATGTATTCAGTATCTGCAGGTATCATATACATATCCTATTCTAATGAATGATGACCATGTGCACAACCCTGGCATATCATGCATAAATACCTGCACATATATGCAGACCTAACCTCCATGGCACTGCTCACTTCCTGATGCAATGGAAAAATCCATTAAGTATGCTTTAATGGCATGATATATTTTTATCACTAAATTATTTTTTAAATAACTGAATCTCTTATGTTTCATTTAAGAACCTGAAGTAGTGAAGAACCTGATGCCTGGGATCATCACCACCACTTCTATATCTCTGAGCTGGGAGAAACCAGATGGAAATGCAAGTTTTTATGAAATTCAGATTCTCGGAGATTCATCTTTTAATAAAACTGTGACTTCAACTTCTGATATAATTGACGGCCTGACACCGGGGAATTATTACACATTGCTGGTCACTGCTGTTGTTGGGGAGAATAATGTGACCGGAAACAGTTCAGAAATATCTGTGTATACAAGTGAGTATTCCTTATGTTAAGCATTATATGGCGCCTATTTAAATTAACGGGTGGCCTGTAAAATGTAGAAAGGACTGATTACTGCTTTGGACAAAAAACATAATAGCAAACAGTTCAGAAATACTGGTTTATACACATGAGTAGAAGTGAAGTGAACTGTGAGATTTGGTATTCAGAGCATCTCTATATAGGTTTGGCAAAGTATTTTTTTTTTTACTGTTAAAATACACACTTAAATACATGATACACAATAAACTATAGTGCTCACAGAACAGCAAACCAGTGATTTATAACATGAAAATGCACATAGTGAAATGAGAATAAAGAATTTGCCTGTTGAATGTACCGGGCTGGATGAGTAATGAATGCGTGCACTCATCTGGAGGTCCATTGCGTGCTGCAGAGACTTGGATGATGTGAATAACTATACCAAAGTTGTTTGCCGCGAGGATGATGTAGAGTATGCAGATATTCTACGGAGCTGGCTTTAGCGGGTCGAGGCTTCCCCTACCCAGCAGGATAAGCAGTGTGCAGCAAAGGTTAGCGCCGGTATCTAGGAGCCCCGGCAGGCAGCTTCCCTAGATACCCGAACTCATGCGTGAAGACAACATGTGACGTCACAGAACTCGACAGGCTATGGAAGCCTTTTCATGGTGTTGTATGATAGCATGCCAAAACATGTAAGTGAATGTACTTCTCTCTGTGATGCTCATACTCTGTTATAATGAAATTGAAGTTATTGAAACATTTCTTTATAGTTTTTCATCATTTACATATAATTAACATTTCTATCAATCATGCAATTTCCATAACCACTATTTTCCTTTCTTAGTGTTGCAATTTCAAGGTTAAAAGGCTATAAAATTATTTTGTTAAGTTAAAGCACCACTCCAGCAGTTTGTTTTTTCTTTCCTCACCGCTGGAGTGGTGCTTTAAATCTAAGTCCCCTAGCACTATACTCACCCTCCAGTGTCTTCATCTTTTTTCATCGTCACCAGGTGGAACTGGGGAAAATGAACACAATTTGGTTTTTATGTTTTAACAAAATCAGCCAGGACAGAAATTGTCTGAAAAGAAACAATACCTTTATCCCCTTCATAACATGTGACGTACCAGTACATAATATCTTGCAGGTGCTTTCTGCAAATGGTTGTTCCAGTGCATCATGGTGATTGTGTGGACTCAGGAGCTGTTCTCACACAATCGCTTCTGGCAGCTTGGTTTAAGTGATAGACAAACTCTGGCTGTCACAGCCAGAGTCATTGCCCGTGCCACCTCTTATAGTTTAATCCACAAAATGTCACAATCATTAGTAATTTAGGAGGCTAGGAAAAGTGGGGGACTCCCTCCCCACTCACGATACCACTGCAAAGTAATCGCGGGCTTCCAATCATTGTCATGGCAACTCGAGTTCAAATGATGACCTACAGGTATGCCAGCTATAGTGGCCTGGTAAACCATACCAAAAACATGGTCTAAAAGGTGTTTTGCCAGTATCAGTCTATGTGCCCACGTTGCGTTCTGTCCCTGCAGAAATTTCTGCAGCAATTTGAACAGCATACATGCGCTTCAAATCGCTGCAGAAACAGTGCGTACTGAAAAGCCGATTTCATGCGCTCTGGATGCAGCCTCTCCCATAGACAGAGCGGGACCTGAATTCAAAGCGCATGAAAGAAGTGACATGTTGATTTTTAGAATGCAGCACTTCGGCAGTAGCCGATGCACTGCATTCTAAAGCGGGCTTTACACGCTATGATATATCTAACAAGATTTAGGCGGGGAGACGTCGTAAGTGACGCACATCCGGCATCGTTAGTGATATCGTAGCGTGTGACAGCTACGTGCGACGATGAACGAGCAGAAATACTCAACTTCTCGTTCATCGTTGACACGTCGCTCATTTTCAAAAAATCGAACATCAGCTTGTTCATTGTTCCTGAGGCAGCACACATCGCTCCGTGTGACACCCCGGGAACGATGAACACAGTTTACCTGCGTCCTGCCGGCAATGCAGAAGGAAGAAGGTGGGCGGGATGTTACGTCCCGCTCATCTCCGCCCCTCCGCCTCTACTGGCCAGCCGCTGTGTGACGTCGCAGTGACGCCGAACGTCCCTTCCCCTTCAGGAAGTGGATGTTCGCCGCCCACAGCGAGGTCGTTTGGAAGGTAAGTACGTGTGATGGGGGTTTAAGACTTTGTGCGACACGGGCAACAAATTTCCCGTGCCGAAAAAGCGATGGGGGCGGGTGCGATCGCACATGCGATCCCTGAAGATATCGACACGTGTAAAGCAGCCTAAATACGCCACGTGGGCATGGATTAGGCACAATGTTTATAGATTGTGCTGAGGACACATGCAGTTACGCTGCAGTGCAGAACGCAGCGTAACTGCATGAAAATACGCTACATGGGCACATAGCCTAAGGGGTACTTTGCACGTTGCGACATCGCTACTGCGATATCGTCGGGGTCAAATCGAAAGTGACGCACATCTGGCGCCAGTATGTCGCAACGTGTAAAGCCTAGATGCGCCGATAAACGATCGCAAAAGCGCCGTAAATCGGTGATCTGTCTAGCGTCGGTAATTTCTATAATGTCGAGACGACCACTGTTACGATATTGTTCCTCGTTCCTGCGACAGAACACATCGCTGTGTTAAGCTGCAGGAGCTAGGAACATCTGCTTACCTGTGTCCCGCCGGCTATGCGAAAGGAAGGAGGTGGGCGGGATATTTATGTCCCGCTCATCTCTGCCCCTCCGCTTCTATTGGCCGCCTGCCGTGTGATGTCGCTGTGACGCTGCACGACCCGCCCCCTTAGGAAGGAGGCGGGTCGCCGGCCAGAGCGATGTTGCAGGGCAGGTAAGTGCATGTGAAGCTGCCATAGCGATAATGTTCCCTACGGCAGCTATCACAAGATATCGCATGTGCGATGGGGGCGGGTACTATCGCGCTTGGCATTGCTAGCATCGGCTAGCGATATCGCAGTGTGCAAAGTACCCCTAAGACTGAACTCCCATTTCCTCTAATCATCTGTTAGAATGGATCCTGTAGATTACTGCTGGATCAGGTTTTTAAACATGGGAGTCTATGGAGGATGGATCTGTTAACCGATTGCTATTTAACTTCCATTTTAAATGAATCCTGTAAGAAAAAAGGATCCTTTACAAATGCAAGAAAAATGGATGGCTAAATAACCATCTGTTAATGGATCCAATGTAAAAAAATGGATCCGGCAGACATCAGGTATTTAAAAATGGTCAAAAAGTTGTGTTTGTATGTTTTTATATCATGTAATAGGTAGAGAAATGCTGCTGAAAATCTGTAACATCAAAACGTACCCAATTATTCATTGTAGGAACAGTCATGATTTTTTTTCCCTTTAGATTGCACTAAGTCATTTGGTTACATACATAGAAATATTATTTTCTGAGGTGTCTAGGTTTATTAATCTAATATAAAAGGCTTAGTGTATGTATGTGTGTGTGTGTGTGTGCGTGTGTGTGTGTGTGTGTGTGTCTGCTAAAGGAATCTGCACCGTGGCATTTACAATTACAACATTTTGCACAGACGCTTCATGTGACTCAAGGAACGTCATAGACTATGTTTTGAAGGGAAAATTTAACACCGCTCTTTACAGTTACTCTCCAAAAAACCTGCCTCCATTAAAGTCAATGGAGCTGTAAGCTACGGGTAATTAATAGGAGCTATAATTGGCGACTATAGAAACAAAATAAATTGTTAGTATAAGAAGCTTATGTGTGAGGTAATAAGATGTCGGTGGGGAGACAGATAGAGAGAATGAGACAGACAGACAGACAGAGAGAGACAGGGACAGACAGACACAGACAGACAGGAAAAGAGACAGACACAGACAGACAGAGAAAGAGACAGAGAGACAGACAGTCAAAGAGACAGACAGGGAGACAGACACAGACAGGGAACGAGGCAGACAGAAATGGAGAAAGACAGACAGATATGGAAAGACACAGGGAAAGAGACAGGGAAAGAGACATAGACAGGGAAAGAGACAGAGATAGGGAAAGAGATAGAGACAAGGAAAAAGACAGGGAAAGAGACAGAGACAAGGAAAGGGGCAAAGAGACAGAGACAGAAAAAGAGACAAAGACAGGGAAAGAGACAAAGACAGAAAAAGAGACAAAGACAGGGAAAGAGACAGATACAGGGAAGGAGACAGACGGGAAAAGAGACAGACGGGTAACGAGACAGGCCGGGGAATGAGACAGACAGGGAATGAGAGACCTGGAATGAGACAGACCTGGAAAGAGACAGACCTGGAAAGAGACAGACTAGGAATGAGACAGATGGGGAATGAGAAAGACAGGGAAAGAGACAGACAGGGAATGAGACAGACCTGGAACGAGACAGACGGGGAAAGAGACAGTTCGGGAAAGAAACAGACAGGGAAAGAGACAGACAGACACAGAAATAGAGAGAGACAGACAGACACAGACAGACACAGAGATAGAGACAGACAGGCAAAGACAGACATAGAGATAGAGACAGAAAAACACAGACAGACACAGAGAGAGAGACAGACACAGAGATAGCTGTGTGTGCTGAATTCTAACTCCGCTTTCTGCTTATAGCAATGAAATGGTATATATGATCATCTCATCTCCTCTTCTGGGGTGAATTCTAACTCCGCTTTCTGCTTATAGCAATGAAATGGTATATATCATTAGTTCTTACTGAGCTTGTTCTTAGATGTAGAAAATTTATCTCAGTTGCTCATGAGTTTTATGATCTTGTTAGTATCCATGCCTGTTTGTTGTTATTACAAGTCATTGCCTCTTTGTGTCTCAAGTTAGCTGATTGATTGATTGATTAGCGAGCTAAATTGACCCACATCTAAGCACAAATTTTCCTATATAAGTAAACCTAGCTAAGGGGAAGCATTTATGCAGGGGGCATTTGTGCAGATTTTATAAGTGCTGATTTTTGATAAGTGCACTGCAGTTATTCATGGCAGTTGTACAGGGCAGGAGACGGGAAAGGCATGTAAGACTAAGAAACAAACTTGCTCCAAATCTCTGTGTATTGCAACATGTTTCCACCCTATGTATTTGTACAATTTATATGCTATCTGCTTCAATGCCTCATTTCTACCGCTCTTTCACACACCCAGTGCACTCCATCTATATCAGTCCTTCTCTCCTCTCCTATGTACTGCTCTCATGCTCTTTTCAAAATTATAAACCATCCAGATCCATCCACTCCCACCATGCAACATAATAGAAACTCTCAGAAATCTGTTAACCACATGCTCACTCTCTCAATTCTCCTTCTCCTTTTAGCAGGAGATATTGCACCTAATCCAGGACCTTCTTATAATAGTAAGCTCAATTATTTCCCTGGCATTCTCAGAAACCCTCTAAATCTCATTAATATTCCTTGCATACCTTCTGTCTCTTTTAACTGTGCCCTTTGGAACTCACGCTCAGCATGTAACAAACACTCCTTCATCCATGACTTCTTCCTTTCCAATTCCCTCAACCTCCTGGCTCTTACTGAGACCTGGATTCAGCAGTCAGACACCACCGCAGCTGCTGCTCTCTCATATGGTGGCCTACAATTTTCACACACCCCTAGAATTGACAACAGATCAGGTGGAGGTGTTGGTCTGTTGCTTTCCCCAAACTGCACTTTTCAGGTCATCCCTCCTGTTCCCTCACTTATCTTCCCTTCTTTTGAGGTCCACACTGTCAGGCTTTACAGACCCTTCTCCCTGCAAGAAGCAGTTGTGTATCGCCCTCCAGGCCCAACCAGTCAGTTCTTGGATCATTTCGCCACCTGGCTTCCACATTTCCTAGCCTGTAACCTCCCCACTCTTGTCATGGGGGACTTTAACATCCCTATTGATGTTCCCCTCTCCCCAGCTGCCACTCATCTTTTATCTCTAACCTCCTCTCTTGGCCTTTCACAACTAACTAACTCTCCTACACATGAAGGTGGGAATATGCTGGACCTGGTCTTCTCCCGTCTCTGCTCAGTGCATGATTTCACTAACTTCCCTCTCCCACTCTCTGACCACAACCTTCTTTCATTCTTGGTCAAGAGCTGTCAACCCACTCAGGACACCCCCCATATAGGAATATACATGCCATTACCAACCAGGAATTTCTGAAGAAGTTGCAGTCATCACTGGCCCCAATATCCTCCCTCTCATGTCCTGACTCTGCTGTAAAATATTTTAATGACACCCTACATAGCGTCCTAGATGAAGCTACACCTGCTACAAACAAAGCAACTCAGCGCAGACGGCAGCAGCCCTGGCACACGTTGCAAACACGCTTTCTCCAGCGGTGTTCCAGGTGCGCTGAACGTCTGTGGAATAAATCCAATCTAGCCGAAGATTTCATCCATTATAAGTTTATGCTCAAAACATACAATGCTGCCCTTCACCTCTCCAAACAAGCATAATTTAACACCCTCATCACCTTTCTAGCCAACAATCCTAAACGACTCTTTGATACTTTCCATTCCCTCCTAGGACCAAGAGTTCTGGCTCCAACCACCAACCTCAGTGCAGATGACCTAGCCAATTATTTTAAAGAAAAAATTGACCATATACGCCAGGAAATTTCCTCCCAGCCTCATAACACCACACATTGTCTGCCCTCCTACACTTCATCTATCTCCCTTTCACTTTTTGATCCAGTCACAGAAGAAGTCACCAGGCTCTTCGCATCTTCTCGCCCTACTACCTGCACCAGTGACCCTATTCCCTCACATCTCCTTAAATCTGTCACCCCAGCTGTCACCACTCACCTAACTAAAATATTCTATCTCTCTCTCTCCTCTGGTGTCTTTCCCTCCTCCTTCAAACATGCCAGCATACACCCATTACTTAAAAAACATCCCTGGACCAAAATTGTGCCGCTAACTACAAACCTGTCTCTAATCTCCCATTCATCTCCAAGCTCCTGGAACGTATGGTCCACTTCCGTTTAATCCGCTATCTGTCAGATAATTCTCTCTTTGACCCTCTACAATCCGGTTTCCGCTCTGAGTCCTTACATTCTACTGAAACTGCTCTTACTAAAGTCTCTAATGATTTACTAACAGCTAAATCTAATGGTCACTACTCCCTGCTGATCCTCCTGGATCTCTCTGCTGCATTTGATACTATGGATCACCAGCTCCTACTCACTATGCTCCACTCTCTCGGGCTCAAGGACACCGTTCTTTCCTGGTTCTCCTCTTACTTCTCTGACCGCTCATTCACTGTATCCTTTGCCGGCTCCTCTTCCTCTCCTCTTCTCCTTATGGTCAGGGTTTCTCAGGGTTCAGTCCTAGGCCCCCTCCTGTTCTCTCTATACACAGCCCCTATTGGACAAACAATCAGCAGATTTGGTTTCCAGTACCATCTCTATGCTGATGACACCCAACTGAACACATCTCCTGACATCACCCCTGCACTATTACAAAATACTACCGATTGTCTGTCCGCTGTCTCCAACATCATGTTCTCCCTCTATCTAAAACTGAACCTGTCAAAAACTGAACTTCTCCTGTTTCCTCCCTCTCCTAACCTTCCGAAACCCAATATTACCATTTCTGTGTGTGGCTCTACCATTACGCCCCAGCAGCACACCTGCTGTCTTGGGGTTATATTTGACTCCAATCTTTCCTTCACTCCCCATATTTGTTCACTTGCTCGTTCTTGTCACTTCCACCTCAAAAACATCTCAAGAATTCGACCTTTTCTTACCGTTGACTCTGCAAAAACTCTTACTGTCGCTCTCATTCATTCTCGCCTGGATTATTGTAACTCTTTACTAATTGGTCTCCCTGTTACTAAACTCTCCCCTTTCCAATCCATTCTGAATTCCGCAGCCAGGATCATTTTCCTCTGCAACCGCTTCACTGATGCCTCTGTTCTTTGCCAGTCATTGCACTGGTTGCCTATCCGTTACAGAATCCTATATAAACTTATCACTCTCACTTACAAAGCTCTCCACAGTTCTGCACCACCCTACATCTCCTCCCTCATCTCTGTCTATCACCCCACCCGTGCCCTTCGCTCTGCTAATGACTTAAGACTGACATCCTCAACAATTCGAACCTCCCAATCCCGTCTTCAAGATTTCTCACGAGCTGGCCTATGCTCTGGAACACACTACCAAGAGAAATCCGATTAATTCCCAACATGCACACATTTAAGTAGGCCCTAAAATCTAATTTCTTTAGACTAGCCTATCAACTCTCTGCCCTGATCTAATCTAGTCCCTTTCTGCACTTCAAAAAATGTACTTCCAGTTCTCGTCCCCTGTACCTGTATAAATTCTCACCGACGGGTTCATGCAGCTGCTTTTGAATACCCTATTAAATCGATGGCTGGACCATATATGACAAGCTTTTCTCCCCCCATTCACCTTTTGTGTCTCCCCTATTTCCTCATAG
Organism: Anomaloglossus baeobatrachus; assembly: GCF_048569485.1. Lineage (NCBI taxonomy): Eukaryota > Metazoa > Chordata > Amphibia > Anura > Aromobatidae > Anomaloglossus > Anomaloglossus baeobatrachus. The sequence continues at coordinate 437,373,882 of NC_134355.1, forward strand.
ACTGTAGGCTTATGAGCAGGGCCCTCACTCCTCCTGGTATCTTAATTTTGTTATTTTGTATTGTCTCATATTATCTGTATATGTCCCCTCTTAATTGTAAAGTGCTGTGGAATATGTTGGCGCTATAGAAATAAAACTTATTATTATTATTATTATTATAGCGAGAGACAGACAGACAGAGAGACTCAGACAGACAGAGAGATAGACACAGACAGAAAGACAGGCATAGAGACAGAGACACACATGGATAGAGACAGACACACAGACAGAGACAGACAGGGAAAGAGACAGACAGAGAGACAGCCACACAGAGACAGACAGGGAAAGAGACAGACAGAAAGACAGAGATAGACACACAGAGACAGACAGAAAGAGACAGACAGAGAGGCAGACAGACAGAGACAGACAGACAGAGACAGAAAGAGACAGACCGGCAGACAGCAAGACACAGACAGAGACTGGGAGAGAGACAGTTACTATCCCGGGCAACGCCAGGTACTACAGTACTACAGTTAGTTGTATTATATAATTAGTATAAACTGGGCATGTAGTAGTTAAAGATCTGCCATTTAGGAATGTTCTTTTTAAGGCCAGTGAACCAGACAAGTTTTTAAAGAAAAAGTTAAAATGCCAGCAAATCCTTTAAAAAGATTCCTGGGTGTCTTTTAGGCATCTTTTAAAGGGAACCAACCAACAGAATTTTCCCATATAAAGCAAAGTCAGTGCCATATTGGCAGTAGCATGGTGAATCTAATCATACCTTCAGTTTCCAGATTGCCAAATCAAACTTCCATTCTCAAAAGTCCAGAAATTAGTGCATTGCTTGATTGGCGTGTGAAGTGGGGAGGGGCTTTGTAGGTCGAGTACTCTGTATCGAGTCTCTTCTGCGTTCTCCTTGCTTGCTCCCTTTTCTTTATTTAAATTTTGCACCAGACCACCATGATGTTTGCGGAGAATGAGCATTAGTATTTTGATGTTCATTAAAATGGCGCCAGAGTTAGTGCATGCATGTACCACAATCTCCGGCACCATTTTATTGAAGACACTGTGGAGACGAATATGAGCGGCATCAGCACAGATTTTTTTTCATCTGCACACGCGCCTCTGCCGCTAATAGTCTTCTCCATATAGTCTTCAATAAAATGACGTAGGAGAACATGGTACATGCATGTGCTGACTCCAGCGCCATTTTAATGAAGACAGTATTACAATTGCAATGTGCATGTGCCGCAGGTTCAACAATGGCTTTGTTGAGTAAAATTTAAATAAACGGGGCAAGCCAGGAGGACGCAGGAGAAGGAATTTATATAGGGGAGAGGATCCACGAAGGCTCGCCCCGCTGCAGATGCCAATCAAGCAATGTACTAATTTCTGGACCTTTGAGAATGATTTTTTTTTTGGGGAAATATCTATCTGTAAACTACGGGCATGATTCGCTATGCTAGCGTCAGTTTGGTACTGCCTTTACTTTATATGGGAAGATCCTACTGGTTGGTTCAATTTAAGCCTTTCTATTGATTTGTTTTACAAAATATAGAGCACCTTCAGATGAGAAAATGCCTGAAGATAAATCTGCTCACTTATTTTAGTTACTTGGCATCTTTTGGAACCTGAAACTATTAAAAGACACTTAAAAGTTGACACTCAAAATGTCACTTTGTTCCATAGATCCAAAATTCATTATAATTTCAGTATGTAAAATGTCATTTTGTCATTATTACACAAATGTCATTATGTAATGTATTAATTTACTAATGCAGAATATTATGGTTACAGGACCAGCCACTGTAATTGATCTAAAGGCCTCTACAATAAACAGCAGCACAATATATGTCAGCTGGAAACTTCCAGAAGGTAACAGAAGCTCATATCTGGTAGAAGTGATTGGAGATCCACATCAGAATTTCAGTGCTTATTCTCAATCAGCGACAATCAATTACCTGACCAGTGGGAACCAGTACACAGTGCGGATCTCTGCAGTTGCAGGCAATGGACTACTGGCTGACGGCAAAGAGATTTCTGTATTAGGTACTTGTTTATTGTATGTTTTGGCTTCCATGCAATTTTATATTATAAAAGCATATAATACTTGCTGTTTTCTACTTATTAACTAACCAGGTTTTCCTATCAGTAACACAGCATTACATAGAAATGAAAAAATGCATGCCAGTAGTTCTACTTTTTAACCCAGCTGTAAAATATGTTTTAATGTACATATCTGTCATGAACATGTCACTTTGTGCTCTATGATGGATTTTTACATCAAGGTGATTGCACAGTACAACTTATGGTGCGATCAGCTGCATAATACCATCAGATGTACACAACCAGGCTCCTATTGTAACTGCTATGATCGGTATTTTAACAAAAAGTTTGTTTAAAAGAACTGAGAGTCCTCAGTGGTTGATACCTTTTAATGGCTAACTGAAAAGATGTAATAATAGCAAGCTTTCCAGACTACTCAGGTCTCTTCTTCAGGCTCAGTATTCTAACCAAACCCAACAGTTTGGTGACTGCAGCACATAAGGAGTTTAAAAGAGGTAGAGCTCTCCTGTCAGCCCCTCAAAACCACCACTAAAAGATGGCTATTGTGTGGTGTGATAGGTTGCTATGACAATCAGAAGGCCTGACAATGATTGCCTCTAGTTCTGCACTATTTTACAACCTAACAGTTGTCACTGGAGGCTTGGTCTGTTAGCCTACTTGTCAATTTTACACTGACCATATGAGATAAAATTGGACATAACAAAAAACTGCAATCCATTTGGGTACTAATAAGTATTGTAAAAAATGTTTTTAAGTCTTTAAACCCTTCCCGCCCATGATGTTCTCTTACATCATGGAGCATTTGTGGCTGGATGATGCTGCTGTTAACTAGTGATGAGTGAGCATGCACGCCACAACTCAATTGTTGAGCATCAGGGTGCCCGAGCACCATGCTCAAGTGCCCTCCCCACATGTGTCACAGCTGTTAAACAGCCAATCAACATGCGGCAATTGGCCGGCTGCATTGTGTCATCAGGTCCTAAATAGCAGAGTTCCACAACTTTAGTCTTTAAGACCCACCAACAGTGCATGTTTTCAGTATTTCTTTAGTATTGCACAAGTAATAATTCAATCACCCGCCCAGGTAATGATTCCAACATTTGTGCAATGCTAAGAAAATCATGAAAATATGCACTGTTGGTGGACCTTGAGGATTAGAGTTGGGGAACTATGTTATATAGGATCTGGTGAAGCGATGCTTGGCACAATCTCCTCTGAAGCAGTTCAGGAGAGCAGATCTAGGGAGGAAGATCCAAGGTGAAGCACCAGAAGTGGTGCATCCCGTTACATGAGTCAATTCTGGTGCTTCGACTTGGCTCTTCCCATTTGCCCTGGTGCTGTGGCAATCAGGGTGATGGTACTTGGTGTTGCTGTCAAATTTGTAGTGTCAGCTGGCATCAAGCTAGTGTTAGTAATGGGGAGCTTTCTATAAGACACCTCCATTACTAACCCAATAAGTTAAAAGAAAGAAAACACACAAAAATATTTTTATCTAAAAAACACACCCTGACTTTAATCCTGGTTCACCAATTTATTTTAAAAAAAAGCCATGCCGATCCGAAGTAAATCACCGACTCCAAAGTTGTCGACAAATGGAAACCTGAAAGATATAAAAAGAGAGAAAGATAAGATACTGTACCTCGTTCACCAATTTATTAGTAAAAAAAATAATCTCCACAGCTTCGACATAGTCCAAGGTGTTCACACAACAGCCACCGATTCTGTAGCAGAACTTATGGTGCATAAATCACTCTTGGTCAAGCAGCGTTCTGCCATACACAGCAACTGTGAAAAGCAGTGATAATGTCACTAATGTTACCGCTCATCACTACTATCGCTGAGTCACACAAAAGAACAGCGCAAAATATGGAGTGTCTCACGAGCGAGGATGTCACTAACTCAGTATTTTCACAACTCGTGAAACATTCCAGGTCTCACTCTTCCCTCTGTGTGACCTGCCACTTCTGGGGTGGCTGTGGGCTGTTATTTTTAAGCTGGGAAGAGCCAAATAACCATGGAACTTCCCAGCCTGATAATATTAACCCACACTGTCTGCTTTACATTTGCTTTTTAGGTTATTAATAATAGGGGGGAACCCACATCATTTTATCCTTTATTTAAACATAAAAAGCTGTGCAATAAGCTCCACAGGGTGCAATTTTATTATTTGAAGGGGGTATTACAATTATATGTCTTTCTGTTTATCTGTCTGTATATCTATATATCTGTCTCTAGCTATCTATGTATCTATCCATCTATCTCTAATATCTATCACTATCTATTATCAATCTCTATAGCATTCATTGGTGTTCAAAAATGCAAAAAATACAGGTTAAAAATGCATGCAAAAACTCATTGAAAAAGTGGCAAAATACACGTTTTTTGCTGCATTTTTTCTGCCAAGAGATACAGAAATGGTGCAGAAATTTCTGCATCCAAACAATCCACATGTTCACATACCTTAATTGTTACGGGGGAACCGGCAGATTAGGACCAGGGGATATATATCCTAATCGCCAGTCGGGGCCCACCGTGCTCCAGATGACAAAGGAGCTGCTGGCACCTGAGGGACTATAGAGCTGGATGGCTCTGAGATAACCCAGGAACTCTGGGAACCGGTCACGTGTGTTGGGACACGTCAGACCAGACGACAACCCGATTAGCATTTTGGTGCACCTAGCGCTACACCAACCACGTGTGCAGGAAACACGTCAGGCCGGGAGGATAAGGAACACCAAGGTCCAATAGCAGAGTGCCATGTCATCAGTGACGTCACATGCGACCTATCTGGAACCGCCACGTCATTGATGACCTTATGGCAGCCACGCCCCAAACACTTCACCAGTCATCATCTGACGACCAATACTGAGGTGCCAGATCATAGGGGCGGGCCTCTGCGAGCCAGTCCGGAGTTGCCACGTCATCAGGACACCTGACACTCTCTGCCCTATCAGGACCTGCTACCTCACGGACATGCTCAGTGAGGTCCTTACCGGACCTAGCCTTTGATGCACTAAGGCTTAGAAAGCAGACTATCAGTTTGAGCATGCTCAATAGCCTGATCTGAGGACTTAGTCTCAGACATAACACAAACAGGCTGAGCATGCTCACTAGGCAAAACACCGGGCTTAAACTCTAGCTGGGGTAAATCGGCGCACGCATGCGCACTAGCCGCCTCTCCACACTTAGACGTGGTGGAAGGAACAGCCAACTGGACGACCCGAGGCACGGCCAAGAACGGCAGCCGGCGCCTGGGCGCAACAGGAACCGCAGCAGGCTGCTTGCGGCTATGGCGGCGCCGGTTCGTAACAGTACCCCCCCCTCTAGCGGCCCTCCCACTCGAATGGTCTATAGTCGCCACAGATACCACTGAGTGACGGGCGGAAGATGGAGACATGCAGTGGGAGCTACAAGACTCGCTCCACCGCGTAATCACCCCAGACGACCAGTCGATATGTGGGGAATGTTGCTTCAACCAAGGAATACCCAGCAGAATATCATCTGCACCCTTAGGGAGAACCAGAAATGGTCTCCCTATGCCCAGATGACATGGCAAGGGTAATGGGCACTGTCCGCTGGTGAATTACCTTGGGCAACAAGGACCCATCCAATACACGGACTCTCACTGGCCTTGGCATTTGCACCAGTGGGATGGCATGCCGCCGGGCAAAAGAGGAGGAGATGAAACTATCCCCAGCACCTGTGTCCACACTTGCCCTTGTGGACCATGTTGACCCCTTAAAGGAAATGGACGCGGGAAACATCAACCTAATGGATGACGCAGAGTCCAGTCTACCTTCAGCTATGGTCACCAATCGCAGTCGCTTACCCTGACGCTTTGGGCAATGGTTGGCATAATGACCATACTGCCCACAAGCGAAACAGGAAATGCCCTTGCGACTCGAAGACCTAGCAACACCAACCCTAGCGATGTCCATAGGGACAGAGATGTCCTCTAAGGGAGGTGCAGTAGGAGAGACCACTACAGTGGCTGAACGACCCTCTGACCTGCACTCCAGCTGACGTTCGGAGGTCCGCAGGTCAATACGGGTAGCCAGAGTCATGAGGCCCTCAAGGGTAGTTGGTACCTCACGCGACGCTAATGCGTCCTTCACGTGCGAGGCTAATCCCCTCCAGAACAGTGGAATGAGAGTCCTCTCTGACCACCCCAGTTCTGCAGCAAGTGTCCTGAAACTCACAGCATATTGACTTGAGGAGGTACGCCCCTGCTCCAAAGTCAGTAGCTGTAGGGCCGAGTCGTGAGTGACCTGAGGCCCCAGGAACACTTGTCGCAAGGACTCCAAAAACTCCTTAGAGTCCTGTACTACGAGGTCATTCCTCTCCCACAATGGTGTAGCCCACTCCAGTGCTCTATCAGAGAGCAAGGAGATGATAAACCCCACCTTCGACCTCTCTGTAGGAAACCATGCAGCCAACAGCTCTAGATGGACTGAGCACTGGTTCACGAATCCCCTACATGCCTTGCTGTTCCCCGTAAACTTGTTGGGCAGCGAGAGGTGAGGGAGGGTTGGAGTAGGCTTGGTGACTGACACCATTGCAGCCGCTTGAGCCACCACATCATCCATATCAGCAGCAAGAGCAGACTTCTCCAGAGACCTCACTCTGGCATCAAGCTGCAGCATGAACTGACGTAGCTGCTCCATCTCCGCCATGCCAGCCAGACCCTGGCGCAGTCTTACTGTTACGGGGGAAGCGGCAGATTAGGACCAGGGGGGTATATATCCTAATCGCCAGTCGGGGCCCACCGTGCTCCAGATGACAAAGGAGCTGCTGGCACCTGAGGGTTAGGCGGAGACTATAGAGCTGGATGGCTCTGAGATAACCCAGGAACTCTGGGAACTGGTCACGTGTGTTGGGACACGTCAGACCGGACGACAACCCGATTAGCGTTTTGGTGCACCTAGCGCTACACCAACCACGTGTGCAGGAAACACGTCAGGCCGGGTGGTAACCAGGTAGCGTTGACCGGACGACCGCCACGAAAGCGCCCTGTCGGCCACGTGTGTAGGACACGTCAGGCCGAGCAGTCCTCCGATTAGCATTTCTGGCCACCTCTTGACTGGCCACGTGTGTGTAGGACACGTCAGGCCAAATGGGTACACCAGTAGCGTTGACCGGGAAGCCGAGGAGGATAAGGAACACCCTGTTAACTCCACAGGGGTCCTGGGGTACGCTGTCCATGCGCGTAGGGGGCACAACCGGACAGGTGGCGCAGCAGGTGCGTTGTCCGTGTGCGTAGGAGGCACAATCGGACAGGTGGCGCAGCAGGTGCGTAGGACACGTCAGGCCAAATGGGTACACCAGTAGCATTGACCGGGAAGCCGAGGAGGATAAGGAACACCCTGTTAACTCCACAGGGGTCCTGGGGTACGCTGTCCGTGCGCGTAGGGGGCACAACCGGACAGGTGGCGCAGCAGGTGCGTTGTCCGTGTGCGTAGGAGGCACAATCGGACAGGTGGCGCAGCAGGTGCGTAGGACACGTCAGGCCAAATGGGTACACCAGTAGCATTGACCGGGAAGCCGAGGAGGATAAGGAACACCCTGTTAACTCCACAGGGGTCCTGGGGTACGCTGTCCGTGCGCGTAGGGGGCACAACCGGACAGGTGGCGCAGCAGGTGCGTTGTCCGTGTGCGTAGGGGGCATAATCGGACAGGTGGTGCAGCAGGTGCGTTCTCCGTGTGCGTAGGAGGCACAATCGGACAGGTGGCGCAGCAGGTGCGTTGTCCGTGTGCGTAGGGGGCACAATCGGACAGAAAGCACAGCAGCCGCAGCCCAGTTAACGCCACTGGGCTGCTATAGCAAGACTGGAACGGCAGGAGGGAAGCACGGCACCTGACCCTGATGTGCCGAGCCACGAATCTTGGCGTGACAGGCACCGTTCGCCTAACCCTACCTACCGCTTCCCAAAATAGGCTTATGCCGCAATGAGGCTCTAACATGGAGGTGTGCTCTGACTGAGCAAAAGTGAAGACTGCGCACCTCCATGTTGTCTCCAGCCCCTTTTATAACCTGGGTCCGCCTCAAACCCAGGGTGGAACCACCAAGTTCCAATAGCAGAGTGCCATGTCATCAGTGACATCACATGCGACCTATCCGGAACCGCCACGTCATTGATGACCTTATGGCAGCCACGCCCCAAACACTTCACCAGTCATCGTCTGACGACCAATACTGAGGTGCCAGATCATAGGGGCGGGCCTCTGTGAGCCAGTCCGGAGTTGCCACGTCATCAGGACACCTGACACCCTCTGCCCTATCAGGACCTGCCACCTCACGGACATGCTCAGTGAGGTCCTTACCGGACCTAGCCTCTGATGCACTAAGTGCCTGAGCATGCTCAGTAGAATGAGCCACAGGCTTAGAAAGCAGACTATCAGTTTGAGCATGCTCAATAGCCTGAACTGAGGACTTAGTCTCAGACATAACACAAACAGGCTGAGCATGCTCACTAGGCAAAACATCGGGCTTAAACTCTAGCTGGGGTAAATCGGCGCACGCATGCGCACTAGCCGCCTCTCAACACTTAGACGTGGTGGAAGGAACAGCCAACTGGACGACCAGAGGCACGGCCAAGAACGGCAGCCGGCGCCTGGGCGCAACAGGAACCGCAGCAGGCTGCTTGCGGCTATGGCGGCGCCGGTTCGTAACACTAATACTATGATTGTTCATTCATTCTTTCATTCATCATTGTTGCATGTTCCCCATGCCATTCCTGTTCCATTTAAGCCCTGGTTCCATCATTTTTAGTTATTTTCCTCCCCCCTACCATCCAGGTAGGATCTTACAGAAAAATGTCCATGTTCCCAATTGAGTTCCATGATACTCAATGGAAACTGGGTGACCCTGTGGCCATTATACGCCCCAGGGTCACCATGGAAATCAGTGGCACAATGAAATCACAATCAAATTGTGCCATTCATAGCAGAGGAAGCCTCCTCCATCTAGCAACCGATCTATGTCACTGTCACTACTGACAGGGGTTGTCAGAGTATTATGGCACTTTTATGGACTGACAATTTAACATACAAAACCAAATATAAAATGGATATTACAGGATAAAAATGTTTGGAAACATTCTTTCCTGTATACTAACTTGTATATAAGGCAAAATTAAAAAGAGAAAAAAAATAAACCACCTCTTCCACCCCTTAATAGCTTGGTCATCTATCACCGTATTGCCTCTTCGCCTATGATTACAGTCCTTGACAAAGTAGAGGGAGAGAAAACTACATCAATCGATAGTCCCCGGTAATTGTAATTTTAACATTTTACTACCTTATCTTGGCATGTGGTGTGTGTGACATGGTCAGACACATTTTTTTTAATTTATGAAAGAGGAACTCCGAAACAATGTGGAAAATGCAAGAACTGCCAAAAATTAGACACGAAGGAGGACTTCATACACATTCTGTTAAAATTGTTAGGTAGTGGGACTTCTAGACTCATAAAACCTATGCACTAATTGCAAGGGCTGCCAAAAATCAGTAGGAATTGCTATTTACCCTGGAAAACACATAGAAAAGGGCCTCAGAAAACATTTTTTTCTCATTTTTAAGGTGTGGGACTCCTAGACTGGTAAAGACTATTCACTTATTGTAAGGACTGAAAACCATTTACCCTTGGGAGGTATACATATGTATATGTAACAGAGTTGTACAGGTAGGACTCATACACATCTTGAAAAAATTAAGAACGAGGGTCGCATGATGACCCCTCAAAATTTTTTAGAGGGACGCCTAATTTCCGTCTTAAAGTTTGGAGCAAGGGTTGCCTGATGAACCTCTTAAAATTTGGAGCAAGAGCCACCTGATGACCCTCTAAAAATTTGGAGTGAGGGACGCCTGTATATCCTCTTAAAATTTTGACCGAGGACTGCCTGTTTACCCTCTAAAAATTTGGAGTAAGGACCTCTTGAATACACTGTAAAAATTTTAAGTGAGGGCCGCCTGATGACTCTCAAGAGATTTGGCATCAGAACCACCTGATGACCTCTAAAGATTTTCACAGAGAGTCATCTGTTTATCTTTTTAAAATTTGGAGTGAGGGCCGCCTTATAACCCACTAAGATGTATAAAGGGCCACCTGACCCTCTAAAGATTTTGATTGAGGGCTGCATGTTTACGCTTTCAAATTTTGGAGCACAGATCACCTCCTCTAAAACTTTAGAGAAACGGCTGTCGGATGACTCTAAAGATTTTGACAGAGGTCTGCTTATTTACTCTCTAATAATGTAATGAAAGGTTCGCCTGATAACCTTCTAAAAATTTTGAGTGAGGGTTATCTGATGACCGTCAAAATATTTGGTGAAAGACCTGCCTGATAACCCTCTAAAGATTTTGACCAAGAGCCACCTGTTTATAATTGTAAAATTTCGAACAAGTGCTGACTGGTGACCCTCTAAACATTTGGAGCAAAGGCCTCCTAATGACCCTCTAAAAATTTAGAGTGAGGGCCACCTGGGTTGAGAAGTCTGGGCCAATCCAGGACTTGTTTATTTTGATAAGAGTCAGTCTATCAGCATATTCAGTTGATAGGCAGATGTGCTTATCGGTTGTTATGACATTTAGTGTCACTAAAAATGTGCTCTGACAAAACACTCGCTGTGGAGCTGGCCAGCACCTCCAAGGCATAGATGGCCAGTTCATACTACTTGTCCATCTTGGATTCCTAGTAGTTGTATGTTACAGAGGAATGACAGAGGATACTAGGTGCTCCTTCTTTATTTTCCAAAACCTTTCCAACCTTGTCAGACTAGTCCATTCATCAGGGCCTAAGTACTGGGAGTGTCTCATTAAACTGGCCCATACCTTCGACAGTGAGAAAAAAGAGAAAAAGACAAGCATGATGAAAAGCATACAACCATGTAGTGGTAAAAGTCCAAATTTTAGTAAAACTGAAAAACACACAATAAAAACACATAAAAATGAACAATAGGTGCCGAGACACCAAATTGCTAACAAGCTATATAGATGTAATCGCTGAGCTGTAAAGGATAGTCGGGAGTGTATGAAACCACTGTATTAGTGGAGACCCAATGCTGCTGCATGGGGAAAAAGTAGGATGCTATGGTAGATGTGGAGACATGAGAATAACTGTGATATGTAAATGCGGAGGACTCCAGTGTATAATACAACACAATTAATATTGCATATACCCAATTGCCTGTAAAAATTCATAATTACTGTAAAGGCAGGAATAGTGGAGCAAGAAATACTCATTTCAGCAATTCTCCAAAGGAAGCAAAGTAAGGTATAACCCCAGACAAATGATTAGGATATCAATGTATCTGATGCGTGTCACTGGACTAAGTTGGCTTCATCAGGGAAGACCTTCCTGAAAAACATAATTCTTTACCTGCTGTTGATTTATTTTTTCTTTCTCCGAAATATTACAGTAAGGCTCGGCTCACATTTATCCTACACTCTATGCTGAATGTTTACACCATGGTTTACGTGTAAATATCTGAAATGCGTGATTCAGATGGAATCACTGATGCAACATTCCCTGAAATGAGGCAGAAGTAGTCACTTTGTACTCAGACTATCCTATGATCCAGTGGTTAATGTCTTTTCGCTGGTGCATAAAAGGTCAATCGACCACAGTTTTGTGCACTTCTGAAAAGGACACCACTGATCAGATGCCAGATGAGTCCAGAGTAACTATGCTCATTATATCGAATGGATCCCTCGGTGGTGTCATCTTAATCATGTCATTTTGAGATTTAGATGGAAACCCTATGGATGGATTAAAGTGCTCATCATAGACCACAGGATAAATGTATTCCAAAATTTAAAATTGTATGCAAACTGTTCACAAAAAAATGCTTCAACACATGCTACAAAAAAAAGTCCCCCCTAAAATTCGGCATCTGTCAATAGAAATATAGAGGGCTTCCATGTTACTGGTAGCACAAAGGTTCTGGAAAGTGTTAATGCTCATGCAAAAAAACCCTGTTCTCCCAAATCCAAATACCCCCTTCCCTTCTGAGCCCCACAGTGTGCCTAAACCACATTTAGCATCCACATGTTTGGCATTTCTGTAGTGAAGAGAGTCCACCTAATGTAGTGGGTGCATGTTCCAGAAGCATAAGCTGGGCACAATCTATGGGCGCTGCAACATATTGGGCCCTACAATATGCTGGGCACTACAAATGCAGATTTTCAGTTTTTATTCAGCAAAATGCATTGCTGCTTGTCTCTGGAAAACACCTATGGAGTCAAAATAATCACTGCACCTGTAGATAAATTCCTAGAGGGGTGTATTTTCCAATATGGGGTCAATTGAGGGGTACTTAGGGGCTCTGTATATGGAGTCCACAAACTATTGTATAGAAATTTGTACTCAAGTGACAAGTATTGCTCCTTCCTTCCTTCCTGAGTCTCCCCATGTGGCTAAGCAGTACTGTACAGCCACTTACAGGGTATTGTCACGTTCAGTAGACTTTGTGTGATACATTTTTGTGCCATTTTTATCTATTTGCATGTGGGAAAATGTAAAATCTATGTCTAAAACAACATTAATTAGTTAAAAATTAATCATGTTTTCTTCACCATCCAATGGTATAAAGGCTGCTTTACACGTGTCGATATGTTGTGCGATCACATGTGCGATCGCACCCGCTCCCATCGTTTGTGCGGCACGGGCAATTCATTGCCCGTGTCGCACAAAGTCGGTAACCCCCGTCACACGTACTTACCTTCCAAATGACCTCGCTGTGGGCGGCGAACATCTTTTTCCTGAAGGGGGAGGAACGTTCGGCGTCACCGCGACGTCACACAGTGGCCGGCCAATAGAAGCGGAGGGGCAGAGATGAGCAGGACGTAACATCCCGCCCACCTCTTTCTTTCCGCATTGCCGGCGGGATGCAGGTAAGCTGTGTTCCTCGTTCCCGAGGTGTCACATGGAGCGATGTGTGCTGCCTCGGGAGTGACGAACAACCTGCTTCTAGGAAATTGATCAATATTTTGAAAATGAGCGACGTGTTAACGAGCAACGATAAGGTAAGTATTTTTGCTCGATCACAGTTGCTCATAGCTGTCACACGCTACGATATATCAAACTATGCCGGATGTACGTCACTATCGATGTGACCCCGGTGACATATCGTTAGATATATCGTAGCGTGTAACTTGCCCTTTAAATTATCTGTCACATCTGTGGTGTCAATATAATCTCTACACCCATAAATAAATTAATTTAAGGATGTAGCTTGTAAAATGTAGTCACAAATGGGTGAGTTCTGCTTTTTTGGCACCTCAGGGGCTCTGCCAATGTGATATGGCACCCCTAAACCATAACAGCAAAATTCAACCTCCAATATGGTGCTCCTTTTCCTATGAGCTTTGCACTGTGCTTCAAAAGGTTGTTATTTTCTTACCACATATAGCATATTGGTGTACTCAGGAGAAATGGCATAACAAATGTTATCATTAATTTCCCATTACACATTGGAAAATTAAAAACTTAGGGCCAAAGCAACATTTTAGTGGAAAAATTATTTTATTTACTCAGTCCAATGTTATATAATTATTTGAATTGCCTGAGGGTTAAAACTGCACACTAATCCCCTAAAAAAAATTCTTGAGAGTTGTAGTTTTCAAAATTGGTTCACTTGTGGGGGTTTCTGTTGGTTTTTCATGTCAGGGGCTCTTCAAGTCTGACATGGCATCTACAATGCTGCTCTTTCCCTTCCAAGCCCTGCCATGTCCCCAAACACACATATGGAAAATTGGTACAGTCATATGAAAAAGTTTTGGCACCCCTATTAATGTTAACCTTTTTTCTTTATAACAATTTGGGTTTTTGCAACAGCTATTTCTGTTTCATATATCTAATAACTGATGGACTCAGTAATATTTCTGGATTGAAATGAGGTATATTGTACTAACAGAAAATGTGCAATCCGCATTTAAACAAAATTTGACCGACCGGTGCAAAAGTATGGGCACCCTTATCAATTTCTTGATTTGAACACTACTAACTACTTTTTACTGACTTACTAAAGCACTAAATTGGTTTTGTAACCTCATTGAGCTTTGAACTTCATAGACAGGTGTATACAATCATGAGAAAAGGTATTTAAGGTGGCCACTTGCAAGTTGTTCTATTTGAATCTCCTATGAAGAGTGGCATCATGGGCTCCTCAAAACAACTCTCAAATGATCTGAAAACAAAGATTATTCAACATAGTTGTTCAAGGGAAGGATACAAAAAGTTGTCTCAGAGATTTAAACTGTCAGTTTCCACTGTGAGGAACATAGTAAGGAAATGGAAGAACACAGGTACAGTTCTTGTTAAGGCAAGAAGTGGCAGGCCAAGAAAAATATCAGAAAGGCAGAGAAGAAGAATGGTGAGAACAGTCAAGGACAATCCACAGACCACCTCCAAAGACCTGCAGCATCATCTTGCTGCAGATGGGGTCACTGTGCATCGGTCAACAATGCAGCACATGTTGCACAAGGAGAAGCTGTATGGGAGAGTGATGCGAAAGAAGCCGTTTCTGCAAGCACACCACAAACAGAGTCGCCTGAGGTATGCAAAAGCACATTTGGACAAGCCAGTTACATTTTGGAAGAAGGTCCTGTGGACTGATAAAACAAAGATTGAGTTGTTTGGTCATACAAAAAGGTGTTATGCATGGAGGCAAAAACAACACGGCATTCCAAGAAAAGCACTTGTTACCCACAGTAAAATTTGGTGGAGGTTCCATCATGCTTTGAGGCTGTGTGGCCAATGTCGGCACCGGGAATCTTGTTAAAGTTGAGGGTCGCATGGATTCAACTCAGTATCAGCAGATTCTTGACAATAATGTGCAAGAATCAGTGACGAAGTTGAAGTTCCGCAGGGATGGATATTTCAGCAAGACAATGATCCAAAACTCCGCTCCAAATCTACTCAGGCATTCATGCAGAGGAACAATTACAATGTTCTGGAATGGCCATCCCAGTCCCCAGACCTGAATATCATTGAAAATCTGTGGAATGATTTGAAGCGTGCTCTCCATGCTCGGCGACCATCAAACTTAACTGAACTGTAATTGTTTTGTAAACAGGAATGGTCAAATACAGTTAGGTCCAGAAATATTTGGACAGTGACACAATTTTCGCGAGTTGGGCTCTGCATGCCACCACATTGGATTTGAAAAGAAACCTCTACAACAGAATTCAAGTGCAGATTGTAACGTTTAATTTGAATGTTTGAACAAAAATATCTGATAGAAATTGTAGGAATTGTACACATTTCTTTACAAACACTCCACATTTTAGGAGGTCAAAAGTAATTGGACAAATAAACCAAACCCAAAAAAAAATTTTTATTTTCAATATTTTGTTGCGAATCCTTTGGAGGCAATCACTGCCTTAAGTCTGGAACCCATGGACATCACCAAACGCTGGGTTTCCTCCTTCTTAATGCTTTGCCAGGCCTTTACAGCCGCAGCCTTCAGGTCTTGCTTGTTTGTGGGTATTTCCGTCTTAAGTCTGGATTTGAGCAAGTGAAATGCATGCTCAATTGGGTTAAGATCTGGTGATTGACTTGGCCATTGCAGAATGTTCCACTTTTTTGCACTCATGAACTCCTGGGTAGCTTTGGCTGTATGCTTGGGGTCATTGTCCATCTGTACTATGAAGCGCCGTCCGATCAACTTTGCGGCATTTGGCTGAATCTGGGCTGAAAGTATATCCCGGTACACTTCAGAATTCATCCGGCTACTCTTGTCTGCTGTTATGTCATCAATAAACACAAGTGACCCAGTGCCATTCAAAGCCCTGCATGCCCATGCCATCATGTTGCCTCCACCATGTTTTACAGAGGATGTGGTGTGCCTTGGATCATGTGCTGTTTCCTTTCTTCTCCAAACTTTTTTCTTCCCATCATTCTGGTACAGGTTGATCTTGGTCTCATCTGTCCATAGAATACTTTTCCAGAACTGAGCTGGCTTCATGAGGTGTTTTTCAGCAAATTTAACTCTGGCCTGTCTATTTTTGGAATTGATGAATGGTTTGCATCTAGATGTGAACCCTTTGTATTTACTTTCATGGAGTCTTCTCTTTACTGTTGACTTAGAGACAGATACACCTACTTCACTGAGAGTGTTCTGGACTTCAGTTGATGTTGTGAACGGGTTCTTCTTCACCAAAGAAAGTATGCGGCGATCATCCACCACTGTTGTCGTCCGTGGATGCCCAGGCCTTTTTGAGATCCCAAGCTCACCAGTCAATTCCTTTTTTCTCAGAATGTACCCGACTGTTGATTTTGCTACTCCAAGCATGTCTGCTATCTCTCTGATGGATTTTTTCTTTTTTTTCAGCCTCAGGATGTTCTGCTTCACCTCAATTGAGAGTTCCTTAGACCGCATGTTGTCTGGTCACAGCAACAGCTTCCAAATGCAAAACCACACACCTGTAATCAACCCCAGACCTTTTAACTACTTCATTGATTACAGGTTAATGAGGGAGACGCCTTCAGAGTTAATTGCAGCCCTTAGAGTCCCTTGTCCAATTACTTTTGGTCCCTTGAAAAAGAGGAGGCTATGCATTACAGAGCTATGATTCCTAAACCCTTTCTCCGATTTGGATGTGAAAACTCTCATATTGCAGCTGGGAGTGTGCACTTTCAGCCCATATTATATATATAATTGTATTTCTGAACATGTTTTTGTAAACAGCTAAAATAACAAAACTTGTGTCACTGTCCAAATATTTCTGGATCTAACTGTATACCTTCATCCAGGAACCAGGAACTCATTAAAAGCTACAGGAAGCAACTAGAGGCTGTTATTTTTGCAAAAGGAGGATCTACAAAATATTAATGTCACTTTTATGTTGAGGTGCCCATGTGACGCCCTGGGGAAGCCAGGGGTCACAGGCCACAACATCACATGCACCCCACATTCCTTGCAGGTACACCAAGGCTAACCTAAAATCCTTGTTGCCTTCCTCTAGGGGATGATGTCCACACCAGGGGGTGGGCCAGGTGGTTGGCTCCGCCCACCGAGGAGTTCACAGCCCTGGAGGTGGGAAGAACCAGGCAGAACAGAGTTAAGCTAGGGAAGTGAAGGAGTAAACAGTGAAGTGGTAGAGGAGGACAGTGACAAAAAAGAAACAGTTAAGCAAGCCTGAAGTTGGTCCGGGTGTGTGCCCCGGACCGAGAAAGCAAGGTCAGCAGACGGCAGTGATAGTCTGCGGGGGGACTGCTTGCAGGTTGTTGGAAGGACCGCGGACGGGTGGTGACCCGGCGGTACCGGAGCAGTATACGAAGAACAGTCAGCACCAGGGAAGGGGCCTTTCGGATCCCGGCAAGGCTAGGAGTCGCCATAATTTGCCAAATCCATCAGTGAAGGGGACCTCTGTCTCCTAACAACCAAGTCCCGATTGAAGGCAACAGACCGACCGTGAAGGGGAGACACCGCCACCGCCAAGGCACCAGTTTCCCAGGGCCAGCGCCTGCGCGCAAAGTAGGGCTCCTTTGGCCCAGATTGAAGCCGAGGAGTGGGTAACCGGTGGGAACCCATCGCTACCAAAAATACTTTACATAGGTGCAGGGAAGAGACCGTCACCGCTAACTGCAGGGAACCACAGCACCGTAAGCTGTCCGAGGGACCCGTCCAACCAGCCGTTTGTTTACCGAGAACTGTGTAGTGTTTACTGGCTGAGTGAGTACCTTCGTGCCGTGCGGCACAGCGCTGTTCCTGCGCCCCTGCAGATCCACAGGCCCCATACCCGCCTGTCCACCATACCGACCCCATCACTGGGCCCCGGGATCACCAACACCCCTACCCACGGAGGGGCAAACCAACAACTGGCTGCTCCATACCACCACTCCCGGGCTCCCCAGACAGAGCAGCGGTGGTGTCCACTTAATCACCACAACCGTGGGTGGCGTCACGGACAATAAACTATCCCAAAACCCAATCCCCTTTCACTCACGGGCGAGGAGCGCCGCTCGAGTACCCGGGATCCGGCCCATCGCTCGAGCCACCGAGCAGCAGCAGGCCGCAGCAGCCGCGGCAGCCGGACCCGAGCAGTGGGAGAGCGCGGCGTCCCCTCCTCCGCCCGCGACACCCATACTTTGCACCGGTCAAATTTTGTTTAAATGCGGATTGCACATTTTCTGTTAGTACAATAAACCTCATTTAAATCCAGAAATATTACTCAGTCCATCAGTTATTAGATATATGAAACAGAAATAGCTGTTGCAAAACCCCAAAATGTTATAAAGAAAAAAGGTTAACATTAAAAGGGGTGCCCAAACTTTTTCATATGACTGTATATGCAACAGAAATTACACTACAAATTGTATGGTGCATTTTCTCATGTTACCCTTGTGTAAATGCAAAAATTGTGACTGTGGGATAAATGAGAAATTGCTGCTAAACTTTTAACCCTTCTAACTTCCTAACAAAAAAATTATGCTTCAAAAATTGCGCTGATGTAAAGTAGACATGTAGGAAATGTTATTTAGAAATTAATAATAATATTATTAATAACTCTATTGTTTAAGGGCATACAAATTCAAACCTTTTATAATTGCTACATTTTCTAAATGTTCTCCAAAATGCTGATATTTTCATAAATAAACACAAAAAATATCTTCTTAAATTTACCACTAACATGAAGCACAATATGTCTCGAAAAAACAATTCAGAATCACTAGGATACGTTGATGCGATCAAGACTTATTACCTCATAAAGTGAGACTGGTCAGAATTGAAAAAATTGTCCTGATCAGGAAAGTGAAAACAGGCAGTGTGGTGAAGCATCTTTTCTTACATCTTTTGTTGCATTTATCTTTTGTTGCATAGGAGACTATTTCTTCTTGTAAATTTTAATAACTGCTGATGTATAAAATTGGATGCAATAAGGATTGAACATGATGATAATACAGATGAAAAATCATCTGATTTTCTGGATGAAAATTGAACTATCTTTTACACTTTTTTGTGAACTTCGCCTGAGATGAACATGTTAAAAGTCAACATGCCCTACTTATACAAGACCAACAGCATACAACACCACAAGTACCAATGTAAATCACTGACGTAGTTCACATCACATCACTGATGGTCTATATGTAAAAATAGCACCATGCACTACTGAAGATCACTCACATCTCCAGATGAATAATCGCTCCAATACTCATCCAGAAAAGTGGGATGAGTGTAATGCATATGTCATGTGTATATATACCATATATCATGCGAGCGCTTTGCTAATGTGTTTTTTCCCACCTAGCATCTGCATGCTGTCCTTATGCAATGCGTTATTAACATCATCTTTTACATACTATAAGAATTCTATGTAATTTTAAGCAAGTTGTCATAATTAAAAAAAAAATATTAAGACATAGATGATAGGAAGATATTAGATATATGATTTTATAAATATTATATAGATATATTGAAAAATGGAATAGTATAGAATAGAATAGAATCATAGATTGTTAGAGTTGGAAGGGACCTCCAGGGTTATGTCCAACCCCCTGCTCAATGCATGATTCACTAAACCATCTCAGGCCTCTTTCACACATCCTTGAAAAACCACGCACGTTTTTCACGGACGTGTCAAAGGTGCGTTTTGCCCTCCGTGAGCCGTGTTTATGGCACATGTGTGTTCTCCGTGTGTTATTTGTGATAAGACATGGAGAACAGGAACTTTCTACTCACCTGTCCTTGACTTTGCTGTCCGTGGTGCTGATCTGCGATCTCTGGCCCTGCCGACTTCCCGCTGCTGCTGCCTCCAGCCGCAGTGAAGTGAATATGCAATGTGCATAATGAGCGGCGGTCGGAAGCAAGTGATAGCAGCAGCAGAGACAGCAGGGCTGGAGAAGGTGAGTAAAGTTTTTTTTTCTCTCTCGTAGAAACATGTGTTTTCTCTGGTGCGTGTCACATGGAACACATCCGTGTGGTCCGTTTCCTATACGTGTGACCCGTTTGCGTTCTGTGTGACACCTGTGGTGCCGGAGAGAAAACGGACATGTTGCTGTGAGGAACACATGGACACACGTATGTATGGCACGGACACACGTTCCGTGGGTAAATACATACGTGTATTCAACTCCATTGGAAAACTAAGATCTACGTGTGTACGCGTCTCCGGTACATTAGGAAACTGACCAAACATGTACCGGAGGAACGTACGTGTGAAAGAGGCCTCAGACAGATGTTTGAAGACTTCCATTGAAGGACAACTCACCACCTCCTGTGGCAGTCTTTTGCACTCATTGATTACCGATTCACTGGCAACTGTCTCACCTATGAGAATCGGATCAAAGACAAGAAAAGGAAGATAGCAATCTCTCCATCTTCTCCATTGTCTTTCCCTGTGTATATTGGATGACATGAGTGCAGTCCGATGTCTTACACACACCTATAGACTTGTATGAGTGTGCGTACTCTGGGATACGCTGACAAACACAGCATGCTGCCATTTTTTTTCCTCAGTCTAATTCGGCCTGAAAAATAAATCGCAGATCTGCACTGCTCCATAGATTTTTTTTGTTGCATTGCACTCTTCCAATTTTTTGGCTTGTGTGCAATCCACAGGTAAATTAGATTACGCTCATATTTTCATTGCATTTTTAAATGTTTCTTTTTTATATTTTTTTTATTGTGTTTTTGAAGCTATGATTTTTGTCTCTTTTTGGTATGTCATGTTTTTAATAAATCTACTTTGTTTTTTATACTTCCTGACATTTGGCTTTGAGAAAACTTTAGTGCTGCAGTCATGTGCACATTATACGTGTTTTTAGTGCATTTGTGCAGTAGAAATGTACCTGAAACACGTTTTTTTTTACCTTCAGATTTTCCTCATTTAATGCAATGAAACTGGGGAAAATCTGCACATAACAATAAGTGTACTTGCAAGAGAAATGATTGTTGTGGATATAAAAAATGCACCACAGGTCAGTTTACACAGTATAAAAAAACAGTGGGTATGAAATTTCTATAAATCTCATCCACTTTGCTGGACCTATAAGACATTGCATATTTTTCATAGCGAAAATTCACAGCGTCAAAAACGTACCCAAAGACCATTGTGAGAACTTAACCTAATAGAGGATTGGTGATGTGTTATTTCATTTGAAAATCTACAAATTATCATATTGTGGTATTAATTGTGGAGACATGGGGCTCAGTGGGTGCTCTTGTCCGCTGGCCCAGCCGCCTTTAGAAAGACAGCGTGGCTCAGGGCTCATCCCAACTGAACGCACGACCTCCTTAACCGTGGGCGTAACACTACTCAGACAAAACAGGGTGAGGGAATCACAATATTAAGACTTTATTGGATCCCCAAACAATTAACGGCAGATAGCACATAAACAGCAAAACACACAAATGTAACAGGCAACAGAGTCTCACGCTTCCGCTGGCTCACAAGGGATTTAGAATGTCCATGCCTCAGAGGTTCCAGGGCTATTTACTCCAATCCAGCAGCACCCCGCTTTTGGCGGGCACCCACCGAGAATGGAATAACGCCAGATTTAGAAAGCTGGCTGAGGTCTGCAAAGTCTGTACCAGGTGACTGGATTGTCCAAACCTGGGTTTCCTCCTTAAGAAGTCTCTGGTTTGAAGTCATGTAGCCAAGTGTTCCTCTAGTTGGAGCCAAAGTCCCTAGACCGAGTCCACAAGGTATCCTGGTTCTGATCCTCTAGTCAGCTCCTAAGAGCTTAGACTGGATCATACACATCCATCAACAACTGGTGACTTAAAGAAGTCCCTTATTATAGCCATAGCATTCTTTTTGGATATACTGTGTCCTTATCGGATTGGTTGTACAAGGTTGCTTCTCTTATTGGATGACTTTCAAGCTGCATGGATAATGTTCATTTAAATGATGTGGATAGAAACATTGAGGATATCTACATGAAGTCTGCAAGTCACAGACTAGACAATGGCTACTAAGGTAATTTACATTAGATTAGCAATACACAACTACATTTCAATGATTGCTGGAAGGGTCTGGTCCAAACAATAGTTTAGCAAACATGAGTTAACACACAGAAGAACAATACGTCTGGCTGAATTTTAAGAAACTTTAACCCATGTTAGGCATTGGGTGTCCATGTCATCACATTACTAATAAAATTACTATATTCTGTAATATTGTCCATATTCTTTTAGGCTGAGTTCACATGCTCTGTAGTCATCTGTTATCACGGATGTCTATTGTTAAATAACGTCTGTCAGCTGGACCCGTTTTTTAACATGTTAAGTCTATGGATAACAGATCCGTTAACGGATTGTTATTTATCGTCCATTTGTAATGGATTTGTTAAGAAAGCAACAGACCCATTACAAATGCAAGTACAACGGATGGCTAAATAGCATTCTGTTAACGGGTCTGTTGGTAATAGACTCCCATGTTAAAAAAATGAATCCCGACGGATCCATTCTAACAGATGATTACAAGTCATGTTGTGATTTTAAATCAGAAGATTCTTTGTTTGTTTTACACAATTTTAACACTAGCTTTGTTTACATGGCATAAACGTGCAGCTTGTTTTTGCCTTGATACTATGTTGGTATGAATTATTTATATTTATCACTAAAAAGTTTAATGGAAATAGAGTATATACATTAGTGCCATTACTGTACTGAGTGTATTGTGGAATCCATCTAAAACTTGTAAAATATTATGCTCATTTGGTAACCTGATTTTATCATATTTTTTCTTCTAAAGTGGCAGATAACATCACTGCTACACTTATTACAACCACAACTGTCTGGCTGATTTGGAATCCGAATCCGGGTGAGAATACATCCTACAGCGTCTCTGTCTATGGAGAACCTTCCAGTAACTGGACTGTAGATACTACAACAATACAGATCACTAATCTGACATCTGGGAATTTCTACAACATCCAGGTTGCTGCATATATAAATGACCTATTACTGTATGGATATGGTGGTGAGATCAGTCTGTACACAAGTAAGTAGCATAAACTTATTTGCCTCATTAATCTTCAGTATTGATTATCTAGCAGTAAAATGCTTGACTGCTCGTAACTCTAATGGAGTTAGTCAGTGATCGGACGTGCTCAACTCGAATAGCAAGTATAATGCGAGTAAATGGGGAAACAGAACATTTTTCCCGGAGACCCTAACAAGTGGGATGGAGAGTCCCATGAATGGAGACAGACTCCGCATGGGAACTTTAGTGGTGATACTTTGAGACTCCTCACCAGCAAAGAGAGGTCCGGCGATTCAGGGAGAAAAAATTACATTCAAGGAGTCTCACTTTAGCTAAGAGTCTATCAGCTCTTTGACAGACTCAAGTGCTACAGTGCGAAACTCTATGGGGGGACCTTAATGCAGTTTAGTGCAGCGTTACACAGTGTCCTAAAGTGCTATAAGCAGAGTTGTTACTAACTAGTCACTTACATAGAAGCCTATGTACTGAAAGTTCTCACTACACTAATCAGTGGTCCAACAATGCTATCGGTAGTTACAAACACTAGAGCAGAGCCAAAAATTCAGTCAGGGAGAGCACTCACACTCTAGGAGTCCCTGTACTATACCTAAGAGTCTGACAGCTCTGTCTCAGACTCAGATGATGCAGCGAGTGACGCAGTGGGGGGAAACCACAATGCTGCACAGACAGAGCTGTGGTGAGGCAGTTATTTAGGCAGAGAAAGCACTCACACTCAAGGAGTTCCTGTGTCAAATTCAGGTGCCACAGGGCATGACCCAGGGGGAAGACAACAAAACTGCACACACTGAGCAGCTCTGAGCCAGCGACTTATCTAGAGAGAGCACTCACACTTCAGCTAAGAGTCTGACAGCTCTAGATCAGATTCAGGTGCTGCAGTGCATGACTTACCGGGGGAGATTAGCGGAACATAATGCAGCACAATTCAACATTACAGGGAGAGAAGATCACACTCCAGACAGTAATTGACACTAAATAAGAGTTATAATGTCTTCTGAAGCACTGTCAGCCATGGTGTTACCAGTTATTTAAGCAATGAGCCTCACACTGTGTCCAGTCCGCTCTGGCCTTAGAAACTCTGCTTTGATATCTAGGAGTTCAGCAGGCAATT
The DNA here is from genome assembly GCF_048569485.1 of Anomaloglossus baeobatrachus. Classification (NCBI taxonomy): domain Eukaryota; kingdom Metazoa; phylum Chordata; class Amphibia; order Anura; family Aromobatidae; genus Anomaloglossus; species Anomaloglossus baeobatrachus. The sequence continues at coordinate 437,397,988 of NC_134355.1, forward strand.
CAGAAAGTTGAAGAAGCTTGGATAGGGACCCGAGCACCCAAGCACCCTGCGATACTCGATCCAGTAACAAGCATGATGTTAGATCAAGTATCAAGCAGTGCCAAGCACGCATGCCCATCACTGTTCAGCAGTCATTAGATTACTATGATGACTGCCATAAAAACTTCATCACCAATCTACAAATTGCATTAAATATTTTTTATGATCATCTGAGAAGGAAATTATAGAGTACCTGTTACTAAAAAAAAATGCAAAAGGCTAGTGCAAGCAGGAGCTGTTGTGTTTTACCTCCATATTGTTTGTAATAGTAGTCTATAGTTCCATATCATGTGGTAAAAAATGTTTGCAATGTTTTATATAAAGAAAATGTGTCTCCCTCCCAAATTTACCTTTTAATTAAAAGGGTAAAGTTTACTAACACACAGCAGGATACAAAGTATGACCCTCTAAGATGCGCTCTATTTGTAGAGCTGTTCTTCAATGTGAGCTTTCTGCCACTGCAGCGCATATCATCAGGGCAGCCAATCACTGAGCTCAGAAACTTGTGCTTTCGGAGCAACTGAAATAAGTGATTGGCTGCAGCGGTGATCTGTGAACAATCATGGGAGCGGCGGCTGGATCTGGTGCAGGGAAAGGTGAATACCATATCCATTTGTTATGTGATACTTATGCTAGGTTATTTGTATAAAAAAAATGTTGAAACCAAAAAACCTCTTTGATCCTAAAAGTTTGTGTAATAAATTGGGCATGAATGGATTATCTATCGTTGTCTTTTATTTACAGGACCCGACATTGTCAGAAACATTCAGGCCGATAATATTTCCACCAACTCAATAGATCTTATTTGGCTCCCTCCTGAAAGCAATTACCGTCACTTTCTGATTAAAGTGACAGGTGGTGTGTACCAGAATGAGACGGCCTCTGAGTCGCTCCGAGTCAGAGGCCTGACACCAGGCAGCCAGTATACCATTAGCATTCGGGCAGTCACTGGAGCAGATGTATTTGGAGATTCTGCAGAATTAATAGTTACTACAAGTGAGTATACATGACAGAACTGCTAAAGGTTAACTGTGCTTCTAAGTAATCTCTCAGAATAAGCTGCCATGAATCAGGGCCGGCTCCAGGTTTTTGTGGGCCCAGGGCGAAAGAGTCTCAGTGGGCCCCTTGTTCAATGCACAAGCAGACACACACATATAGGAAATATACATATTTAAAGAGAAATTCAGAAAAACACATATAAACAGACAAATAGATACACAGCCATATACACTGACATACATAGATGCACATCATACATGCACACAGACATATTAGAGATATTTTTAATATGGGGAATCCAGCAGCAGCTTCATTCACCTCCCCGCTTTTCTCCTGTCCAGCTCCTCCAGGGAATGTGGCTGTGCTGCACTGATTGGTGGCCGTCACTGAGAGACATGGCCGCACACAGAGCACACTGACACTGCTGTATATAGAGGCTAGAGACATACACATTACTGGGGGGTATGCGTATTACTGAGGAGGGGGGCATACAGCAATGGGGGTCATACAGGTCCAGAGGGGGGGGATACAGCTCTGAGGGGTATACAGCACTGGGGTGGATGGGGACATACAGCTCTGGGGGGTATACAGCAGTTGGGAGGAAGGGACATAGAGCTCTGGGACTTATACAACTGTACAACTTATAGAACAAAGTTGGGTATACAGCCCCCACATTCCTCCATATAATATAATGCACCCATATTGTTCCACATAATTTAATGCAGCCTCATATTACTCCATATAATGCACCCGCATATTCCTCCATATAGTGTTATGCAGCCCCCATAGTCTTCATTATAGAATAATGCACCAAATATTCCTCCATATAATATAATGCAGCTTCATATTCCTCCATATAGGGTTATAAAGCCCCCATATAGTATTATGCAGCCCCCATGTAGCAGCATTATGCAGCCATCATATAGCAGAATTATGTAGCCCCCATGTAGCAGCATTAGGCAGCCCCCATGTAGCAGCATTATGCAGCCCCCATGTAGCAGCATTATGCAGCCCCCATGTAGCAGCATTATGCAGTCCCCATGTAGCAGCATTATACAGCCCCCATGTAGCAGCATTATGCAGCCCCCATATTGTTTAATGCAGCCCCATAGTCGTCTGGCCACCGTGATTAGTCTCCTCAGTGTATCCACTGTTCTGCCTCTCTGACAGCTCAGCACACAGGCGTGTTCGGTAATGGCATCATCGCGCTGTGCTATACTGACTGAGCTGTCAGAGGCAGATTGCAGACAGACACAGCTGGAGAATGAGGAGAGAGGCAGTGCGCCGCTCCCTCTATCATCATTGCTTTCAATTGTATCGGCATCTGCGATGCTTATACAATTGCAAGGGCAATCCTCAGCAGGGGGGTGCATAAGAGGGGGTGCTGGTGCCGCACTGACTTATGGGCTCCAAAGCAGCCATGTGGCCTGCCACCATTGATGGTGCACCACCCTGCCATCTGCAAGTGGGCCCTCTCAGTGGTCCAGGGCCCTGGCACTTGCCCAGGTGCGCCAGGTGCTGATGCCGGCCCTGCCATGAATGCACAAATAGCAGTACTGCTTGCTTTTATATTTCTGGTATTCTTCATTTTCACCAGTTCTCTTGTCTTAAGTCTTCATCTTTTAATCTGCAAGTGACTCTGAGCTTCTGGGAAGAGATTGCTCCCATACACAGCACAGCACACAGAAAAGGATTCCTGGTTTTCAACAGCTACAGATTATTAGAGAGAATTATACAGTAGTGATCTGTGCAAGTGAATTAAAGGGGTATTCCTCATCTACAAGATGCTATCTCAATAGATGCAATAATAATAATAATGCATTATTATTATTATTAATAATAATAATAATAATAATAATAATAATATTAGCAAATACCTCCAATTAGAAATGTAGTATAGTTCTCCTGATTAGGTATGTCGCTTGTATCATGTGCAGGGCATTGCAGATTACGTATCCGTGGTTACGTCCACTGGCAAGTAAATAACTGTCACTATATGAGTGGTGGTAACATGGATACCTATGCTATTGCAATACACTGCGCATGAGGTAAGCGACATAGCTAATCATGAGAACTATACTAGGAGGCTTTTTCTAATATTACTATTACACTTATTAAACATTTTCATAGAATCTTGGAGATGGGAATACCCTTTTAAGCTTAGGGTGAGATAAAGCTCAGGCCAAGTTTCTGAGCTTCCATCTGCAAGTTTTCTCACTCTGCTCCTCACTCCTGCTTCTCTCAGCATAGAGTATAAAAGAGGTGTCACTTCGATGATTTGGCAGTTGAGCTGTTTTATGTTTTATAGTAGATGATAAATTTAGGTGGTAAAGAAAATGTGGCTCATAAGTGGGGAAAGAAGCATATCTCCCATAAAATATATTACAAAGTTTCCTATAGTCATCTGCACTATTGATTAATTGATTGTTCTGCTCAAAGGGAATATTTTATTGATTTCTTTTAACATACATACTGCCAGTATGACAAGACATTTAAGACATTTAAGACATTTAAACTCCACAAAACATGTCAATACATACAAATAAAGAGAATAAAAGCAGTTGTTAAAGTCAAGAGTAGCCATGGAACAAGTATGACTACAGAGCACGTAGGACGAGTCAAGGACAAAAGCCATTTTTCAGTTTCTACTTCTAGTTTTTATGGCTGATTTAAGTTGCTAAATTTTTAATTTATGCATGCTACAATGTGAACAAGATGGAGGGGAGCACAACATGAAATAGAATAATGAGTGCAGCCTTATGTGTTAAAGTAATAATGTACGAAGAGAAGAAAAAGGGCACACATACTTTAGGCACACATCAAAAAATTATAGGCAGGAAGTCACAAATAAATAACAATTGTATTGGTTCAATGGAAAACACACGGTTTAAAAACATTTAAAAACACACACAAGTGCACAACACGGCCTCTGAAAATTTCATAATTAGCTCCAGGAAAATAATCCAATCAATATAAGGTTCGTATAACATTATCAATATTGACAGGCAAAAATATCTACCGTATATAATATGTTTGAATAAACAATTGCAATGTCCAAAGTTGCTAATGCCTGCAGGAGATAAACCAGAACCTGTATCGGTCAGTAAAGAGTATCAGCACTACTATGTGTGTTGCCCTATAGAGCTAACAAACAGGTATAAAGCAACCATATATAGGGAAATTATCAGAAATGACTCCGGGATAATAATCCGATCAATAAAAAGTTGGTGTAACAATATCAATGATAACATGCAAAAATATCCGTATCATATGTTTGAATAGACAGTTGTATTTATCCAATAATTGCTAAAGCATGCAATGATAAACCAAAACTTGTAGAGGTGAATAAAGAATGTTGCACTGCTAGGTGTGCTGCCCTATAGAGCTGATAACCAGGTGTGGACCAAGCACATGCCAGCACAGAATTATGTGACTATAGAGCGCTGAATAAACCCTTTTCAGGAAAGATTCTGTTTGTATATATATCAAAACACCATATTTACTGACCGGGCCCAGTATGGATGGATAAAAAGAATCGCATGCAATGGATATAGAGAAAAAATACCAACACAGGAGCAGGGAAGCAAAGTTATGCTATGAAAGAGGCCGTGGGGAGAGCCCCACGCGTTACGCTGGCTATCAGCTTCGTGCACCTAAATTATGTGGGTCCTTTTTCTTCTCTTCGCATGCTACAATGTGTCAATGCTCCAAACATGACCCAACCAAAAGCAAACTAAGGCCACACGATTATTTGGTGAGTTTTTTACTTCACTATTTGTAAAATAAAATCAGAAGTGAGGAAAAAATGCAGATGTGGTGCTTGTGTTTTTAAAGGGATGCTAGAGGGACTGGTAAAATCAGTAAAAAAAAAGTAAAAAAAAAAGGGTTTTACAAAATAAAAAAAACCTCCCCATATTATGACACCCAGCAAAGATAAAGCATACGACTACAGACTGCAGCCCCGAGCCGGTATGCGCCCCCCCATTTTAATTCTCAGCCATCCGTTATAAAGAAGTTTTGATGCTTTTTTTGCCAGGAGATGCAGATTTGTTCCAGAAATATTGGTATAACTTTTAACACCAAATCTGCATCTCTTGGCAAAAAATGAGCAATTACAGTTTTGATGCCATTTCAGGGTGGGTTTTCTGACAGGAGGTACAAATTTGGTGCTGAAATCTTGTGCAGACATTTCAGCCCAAATTTGTACCTCCTGGCAGAAAACCGCGGTTTTCTGACAGGAGATGCAGGTCTGTGAACTCAGTGACCTCACTTGAGGTGAGGTGACTGAGTTTTTATTGAGATTACCTGAGGTCAGTTTACCTGTGGTCACAGCTGGGGGAACCGTGGGAACTTCCATGTTTGACCGCAAATAAACTGAGTGATGTCAACTCTCTTTGCTGCAGCTCTGTCACTCTTTGCCTGAAGCCCAGAGCCAGGGGTCATGTTCTGTGCCCATGCACTGTGCTTTCAGTATGTATATAGCAGAGCTGGAATCATCGTGGGACCTTGTAGATTATATCGGAACTGGGTGTTTTTGGGGTTAATAAAGGGGAGAAAGAGAGATGTTTTTATATTTCATTCCAAATTAAGTATTTTTTCTGTATTTTATTTCATTTCACTTACAGATTAGTAATATGGGGTCTCATAGATGCCTCCCATTACTAATCTAGGGTTTATTGGCAGCTGTGAGCTGTCATAAACCTCTGATATTACCGTGATTTCCATCACACCAGGACAATCGGGATTAACCGGGTAAAGTTCCACGATTGTCACATCTTATGGATGTGACAATCCTGGGCAGCTGCAGGCTGCTATTTTTAGGGTGGAGGGGGACCCAATAATCATGGGTCCTCCCCAGCTTAAAAATACCAGCCCCCGCTGTCAGTTTTATCATGGCTGGGTGTTAAAATTGGGGAGACTGCACACCAATTTTTTTATTTCTTTATTTAAATTATTTTTAAAAAGCTGCATGCTGAGCCTCTTTTTTGATACACAGCCAAGATAAGCACATGGCTGGCGACTGCATCCTGTAGCTATCTGCTTTAGCTGTGCTAAGTATCATAATATGGGGGGACCCTACACCAATTTTTTAATTTATTTTTACACCACGATAGGGACACACACAGCGTCTGTGATTGGTTGCAGTCATACATGATGTAACACAGAATGGGGGAGCATCAGATGCTGAGACTGCTAGTGGGCAGGGGAAGCAGTGAATATGTATGAGGGTAATGAGCAGCCCAGAAGTACCGTTATAGCCACGTGGGAGACTTGGTAATTATAATGTGCTTGCTCTAGTCCCCTTATCCCTTCTACCATCATTTTAAAGCACCAGATTCTGGTCCCCATAGACTTATAAGTGAACCAGCATTCCGGCAGACACCAAGGTTTAATTCAGGGCCATAACCGATTTTTTTAAACCCAGTTGGACCGGCCGATCCTGAGTATCTGTGGATCCGCCCATCACTAGTTCTGAACACAATTATTTCAGTGCTTGCTCATCACTAGTAAGCATTATAAATAACACAAGTTAAAAAGCTAGAATTGCATATATTTACCCATTGTGCCTTCTCCAAAAATGCAATAAAACGCTATAAAAAATATGAGGAAAAAATTCCCTTCCATAGCTCCATCGAAGGAAAAAATGAAACCATTATGGGTCTCAAAGTGATGACAGAAACCAATTTTTATTTAAACAAATTTCTGAATATTTTTTCACCACTTAAATATAAAAAATGCTACAAGATGAGTATTGTTGTCATCATATTGTCCTAAATAAAAATGATGACAGGTCATTTCTCCGATAAACACAGGAAAAACAAAACCGCAAAACAATGGTGGAATAGCATTTTTTCTGTTTTACAGTAAAATAAACGATAACATTAATGGTGTCATGCAAAAAAGCAACTTGTTCCGCTATAAAATCCGTCAAATGGCTAGATTGATTAAAAAATAAAAAAAAATAAAGCTCTTGGAATAAACAAGCAAAATCTGCAGATTTCCTGGTCATGAAGATATTAAAATGATATCTCCTAATTTTTTAACAGAACCTGAAGTAGTGAAGAACCTGAAAATAGTGTTTACCACCTCCACCTCTATATCTCTGAGCTGGGAGAAACCAGATGGAAATACAAGTTCTTATGAAATCCAGATTCTGGGAGACCCAACTTTCAATAAAACTGTGACGTCTACTTCTGATACAATTGATGGCCTGACACCGGGGAATTATTACACATTGCTGGTCACTGCTGTTGTTGGGGAGAATAATGTGACCGGAAACAGCTCAGAAATATCTGTGTATACAAGTGAGTATTTCTTATATTCAGATTTTCAAACTTTATATTTTTTAGATTTTTTTCTGTATTAATATAGATAAGTCGCATTTACTAATAAATCACAACCAAAGTTTCCACAATATAGTTCTTTTACTTTCAAACATTCTGACATATTTCTTACAAGTTTCTTACAAGTGTTATTTCTTATATTCAGATTTTATACTAATATAGATAGAGTGAGAGAGAGAAAGATAGTATTTTTATCCTTCATAGATGAAGGGTCGTGTAGTACATCAGAAGTTTATTGATTGTCAAGTATAATATTTTTGCTTATTTTTTTTACTTTTAATAATTTTAACATTTTTCTGTTTTGTTGAATCAACCAATTTTGCAAAAATATGAGAAACAAAAGCAGCCACATTGGTAGGAACATTTTAATTATGTTCCAAAAGAATAAATTACTGCTTTATTGTTATTTTATAGTGTGTTTACAAGGATTGTCAAGTTTTAGATAATTTTTTAAACATATCCCTGAAAGGAAATCTGTCTTCTGATTTATGTTTGCAGCCAAGTATATTTTTTTGAAATTCTCTAGTGATATACTTTAAAGATCCGTATCATAGATGGAGACAAGAATAGTCTGACTATGCTCCTGGCTGGCTCTTCTAAGCGCTGCTGCAAGTAATTTATAAGTTGCTCTCTTGTGTGTACATAATTAGAGACCTGACAATCATTTGGAGTGATGCTGGGTAGAGCCGGCTGGGGATGACACCCCACTAGTCCCATCTCTCCTTATGGTGCCAAATCTGATCTTTAAAGTATATTTTCTCTGAAACATTGGAGCATGACAGAGAAGAATCTACTTTACTGCAATTTTGCAGCCAGGCACTTAATCATTCTGCCTGTCGGTATTATGAACCTGATGACAGATTCCATTTAAAGATGTTATCCGGCTTATTTTGCCTTTTTCTTGTCATTTCCCTTTTGGGCTACATTGGGGCAGGTAAGTAGATAGTAACTGCCAACCTGCTCTGCTGTCAGTCCCTCTCCCTCGACTCAGAGTGGTCATGTGACCTCTCCTGCTGTGATTTTGCTGCTTCCTTTGATGTCACATCGAAAAGGGCAGGAGCTTATGCTCGCCTTGTAGACGGGCATCACAGCCGACGTCATGTAGCTGCCCTGCTCGGCAGGCACAGTGCTTGGCATCCCCGCCCCCCTTCCCTGCACCCTCCTACACATCCCATAGTGCAGTGGTCTTGCTGCTTGTACGCTGCATGCAGCCCCCGATGCTGCTTGCGGCACACAGACCCATAGCCCCCTTGCTGAACGCTGCCTGTGCTGGGGGCCTGTTCAGTCAGTGCTGTATATCAGATGACTGATTCCCGGGTGCTGCGCAGATGGGAGCACTGTATACAGTGATAATCAGCCACCTGCCAATCAGAGGCCAGCAGCAGATTATTGCATTAGCTGTATACAGAGCTTGGCTCTGGAGAGCACCTGGAAATCAGTCATCTGTTCTGATATAAAGTGCTGTCAGCAGTGGCTCCTGATGCTGCTTGTGGCATGCAGGCCCGTGGCCCCCTTGCTGATCGCGACCTGTGCAGGCGGCCGTACAGTCAGTGCTTTATATCAGATGACAGATTCTTGGGCACTGCTCAGATACGAGCTTGGTATACAGCTACTGCAATGATCAGCTGCTGGCCAATCAGAAGCCAGCAGCTGATTACTGGAGAAGCTGCTTAGAGAGCGCGTCCCTGCACAGTGCCTGCAAATCAGTCATCTGCTATAAAGCGCTGTCTGCAGTGGCCCTTGCACCGGCAGCAATCAGCAAGGGGGCTGTGGCTGCAAGAGGCAGCAGGACACCGAGGGAACCAGGACAGGTGAGAAGGATTTGTGTTTGTTTTTTTTTGCATGTGTGATGACTGACACACTAGGGGGCAATTCAAAAAGGACAGAGCATTGCTACAAGAAGAGGAGCCCAAGGGGACATTACTACAAGATGGGCACATTACTATAAGATGGGAACATTACTATATTATGAGGACAGGGATGAGCACATTACTACATTATATGTGCGGTGGATATGAGGTTATTGTGCTGTCACACATGAGAGAAGCAGGATCACTGCTCTGTATTTCCAATGATTGGAAATACAGGGCAGTGATATCTCGTTTGTGACAGCACAATCACATCATATTTACCGAACATATAATATAGTAATGAGCCCATGCCTGCCCCTTATTACAGTAATGTGCCCATCTTTGCTGGAGCGATGAGAGATCAGTGTTGCTGCAGAATACTGACAGCCAATGAGTGTGCAGAGGGCGGGGCTGGACAGTGAGGATGGGAGGTGCCAGCTCTGACTGGGAGGTTTGGCATAGGACGATTTCATGTTTGGTTGACCTGCAGGTAAATAAAGTGTCTGCAGAGAATAAAGGGATAATTCAAGAGGAACAAAAGTTAGAAAACCAAAAAAAAAAAAAATGTACAGGTGTTTTATATGACAATACAGCACAGATTAGCTTACAAAATATTTCGTAGTTTATGTCGGACAACTACTTTAAGAACAAGCTCATCGCATAGTATTTCTCTGCTGAAACCACCAGATATAATCTAACTGTGGAAAAACATAAACAAGATCCTTATAACCACCTTTAATGTTCGCTCTAGTCAAGAAATACTCATCTTAAACAAAAGATCACACTCTAAATCCTCAGAACACTTAAATAGACTATGGAACAAAGGGATTTCTAAAATAAACTAAATAAATGGATCCCTAAAGAGGCATTCTAACATTAATAAATTGCTTTACTTAGCATACAAATAAGCATAATTGACTTTCTTTTTCCATCTGCTGTCTTTCTCTAGCAATGACCATTTTTATATTACATATTGTATTGTTTCCATGGAACTAGGCTACTAATGCCAGGCTGAATGTGCACAGTAGATACATTTCAGGAGATGAGTTAACTCCTAACATCCCAATCAGCTCTCGAACGCCCATTAATTTCTATGCAGCAGTTTGCCAACCTCCCTATCTCCCTATCTCTTCCAGCTCTTGAAGAATCAGTCTTGTAGAATTATAATGGTTTGGCACATAGCAGCAAAATTTCCGGAGAAATTCAAATCTCAGTTTTCACTTTCCGGAGCTATTTAATTGTTCAAAATTAGTGATGGGTGGATCTGGACTGTAAAAGTCTGGCTCTGTGCAGTTTCAAACTTACCCTAGTGCCGGGCCTGGTCTTTGATCCAGATTTGGCACTCTGGAAATAAAAAAAAGGAAAAAAGAAAAAAACAATAATGAACCAAGCACCTCAACTCACTGAGTCTCTGGCACGGCTGTACACTGCTCCCACGGCTGCCCATTCACATCCAGGGCCACACATAATTGCTCATCCATATGCACTGCTTCCCCACCCACCAGCAGTCCAGGCGTCGGTGATTGGGGGCAGTCAAATACGCCAAGCCGGTGTGAGAGAGTCTGACTCCTTCCAATCATAGACCCTGTCTGCGGGTCACTATCATGGTGTAAAAATAAATAAATAAAACAATTGGCATAGGATCACCCCATATTATGCTACCCAGCACAGATAAAGCCCATGGCTACAGCCATGTGCTTGTCTTGGCTGTTTATCAAAATAAGAGGAACCGCATGCGGCTTTTTTCTTTTTATTATTTAAATAAATAATTTAAAAAAAGGATGTGTGGTCCCCCAATTTTGATTCCCAGCCAAGATAAAGCCTGACAGCTGGGGGCTGGTATACTCATGCTGGGGAGACTTTTTTTATTAGGCCACCCTCCTGCCTAAAATAGCAGCCTGCAGGTGCCCAGGACAAGCCCAATGCTTTACCTGGATCTTCCCAATTGCCCTGGTGCGGTGGCGATTGGGTTAATGAGGGGTTCATAACAACCCACAGCTGCCACTAAGTCCTAGATATCTAACAGGGAGGGTCAATGAGACTCCTATTACTATTCTGTAAGTGAAAGTAAATAAACACAAACACCAAAAAAGTCATTTATTCGAAATTAAATACAAAAACCCTTTTTCTCCCCTTTATTAACACCCAAAACACCCCTGCAGGTCCAACGTAATCCAAACAAGGTCTCACGATGATTCAGCTCTGCTACATCTGAAATTACAGCATGTGATCATGGAACATGCCCACATGTTGTATCTGCAGGCAGAGACTGAGCCACGATCAGTGGTGACGTCACTCAGTTTAGTTGCGTTCACAGCAGAAAGGTACCCAATGTCCTACCCAGCTACAAAAAACAACTGGGGTAAACTCCACTACCGCACCAAGCAATAAGACCTACAAGCACCAACTAGTCTGAGGGTACCGTCACACTTTAGCGACGCTCCAGCGATCCCACCAGCGATCTGACCTGGTCAGGATCGCTGGTGCGTCGCTAAATGGTCGCTGGTGAGCTGTCAATCAGGCAGATCTCACCAGCAACCAGTGACCAGCCCCCAGCCACCAGCGACGCGTGAACCAATGTGGCGCTTGGTAACTAAGGTAAATATCGGGTAACCAAGCAAAGCCCTTCGCTAGGTTACCCGATATTTACCTTGGTTACCAGCGCACACCGCTTAGCGCTGGCTCCCTGCACTCGTAGCCAGAGTACACATGGGGTTAATAAGCAAACTGCTTTGCTTATTTACCCGATGTGTACTCTGGCTACATGTGCAGGGAACAGGGAGCCAGCACTGGCAGCGTGAGAATGGCGGACGCTAGTAACCAAGGAAAATATCGGGTAACCAAGCAAAGCCCTTTGCTTGGTTACCCGATATTTACCTTAGTTACCAGCATCCCCAGCTTCCAGACGCCGACTCCCTGCTGCCTGCACATTCAGATTGTTGCTCTCTCGCTGTCAAACACAGCGATGTGTGCTTCACAGCGGGAGAGCAACGTCCAAAAAATGAACCAGCACTGTGTGTAACGAGCAGTGATTTCACAGCAGGGGCCAGATTGCTGCTCAGTGTCACACACAGGGAGATCGCTAATGAGGTCACTGGTGCGTCACAAAAACCGTGACTCAGCAGCGATCTCGCTAGCAATCTCGCTACGTGAGAAGTACCCCTGAGACAATAAACCACAACAGAGCAACTAAGATAAACTATAGCTAGCATAGGAGAAAGGACCCAGTCAGTATATATAGTCGGGGAACAGATAAGATAGGTTCCCACAGAACAGGTGATCAAAAAGATCAAACAAGCAGACTAGCACAGATTAAATCTTGCCAGCCTGCCGATGAATCTGCACACAGCAGGTTGATGCCCAAGTGTGCCCGCATTGCTACTACAGTAGACACCAGAGATTCTCGCAGGCAGAGTGTCAGAATCTGCAATCTGAACAAGACCTGACACCGCAATGCAGTCATCAAAGTTAGAGAAAACCTCCATGTGACATGATAACAGTGTAGACTCAGAACAATCATTGACAGACTGTTAATATGTAGAAGTAGAATAGAGCTAATCACCTGCAATTATCTCTCATGGAGCAGCCACCCCCCAAGCAACTATGAAGTATGAAGACTGGATTGTAAGTTGCCTTGAGAGATAAGAGCTACTTAATTATTGTCGAACCCGCAGATATCCATGATTGGTGGATCCAACTGGATTTTTTAAAAAAAAACCTACCCAGATGCCAATCCCCATATAAGTCTACGGGGACCCGACTCATGCACTTTAAAATGGTTGTAGAAAGAGTTTAGGGGAATTAGAGCAGGTGAGTTATACTTACCAGTTTCCACATGGCTATAACACTACTTCTGGGGATGTTCCTTACCCTCATGCATATGCACTGCTTTCCCCACCCACTGGCAGTCCCGGCATCTCTAATTTGTTGCAGTCAAACTCACTCCCACCATGTGTGAAGGCATGTCTGACTGCTTGTACTCACAGATGTTTCTGAATATGTATAGTCACGTAAAAATAAATAAATAAATTAAAAAATGGCATAGGATCTCCCCATAATATGATACTCAGGACAGATAAAGCATGTGGCTACAGGCTGCAGCCCCCAGCCATGTGTTTATTTTGGCTGTTTATCAAAATAAGAGGGACCCTATGTGGCTTTTTAAAAAAAAAAAAAAAAAAAATTGTGCTGTCCTCCAATTTTGATACCCAGCTCTGATAAAACTGACAGCTGGGGGCTGGTTTTCTCAGTCTGTGGAGGCCCATGGTTATTGGGCCCCCTTAGCCTAAAAATAGCAGCCTGCAGCCACCCAGAATTATTGCATCTATTAGATGCGATAATCCCGGTACTTTACCTAACTCATCCCGTTTGCCCTATAAGTGAAATTAAAAAAAACCACAATGAAAAAAATAAATTATTTGAAATAAAATACAAAAAAACACCCTCTTTCACCACTTCATTATATATTCATTGATTGAGTAAATGTTGAAAATTATATAAGAAGCTAATAATTTGGGAACAAGCATAAAAGCTGCACTTTCTGGCTAGATTTATGAACAGTCTAAAAGAGAAACAGTCTCTGTGGACTTTAGCACCTAAACAGTGCAATTTTTAAATGAACATCTGAATAATTGTTTGGGTTCAGATAGCTGTAACCCCCCAGCATTTCCAAAAGTGTAACATTGGATTCCTGAATAAATTCCAATGGCTCTGAAAGGAGCAGACATGCGCTTGTTTGATCTCTGCTTTATGCATTGTCCATACTATGCACTACAGTCTGCTTTTTAAATCAGACCCATAAAAAATAAATGGAGAGGTGGTCAAGCATGTGTATCACGACTCCATTTAAACGTGGTTTCTCAGATCCCAGTTCTCCACTTTTCAGAGTTTGTTCTTAGGGACGACAGGCGTATTCTTGGTTGCAATCCTACAGATCTCTATTTCATCCACTATTCTATGGCTGGTAAATGGTTAGCTGATAACTTTCTATCTTGGGAATACTCTTAAATTTCAGGAAAACAAATTACTTAAATATTTAACAAAAACAAAAACATAATTCGAAGTTCAGATCTTTATGTACGTACTTACATAAGGAAATTTTCTGAATATATATTTGTTATGTGTGACCCAATAATTTAAAGTTTACTTATCAAAGAAAGTGACACACATTACTCTTACTTTTTCTGTTTCATTATAGAACCTGATCTAGTGAAAAACCTGATGCCTGGGATCATCACCACCACCTCTATATCTCTGAGCTGGGAGAAACCAGATGGAAATACAAGTTTCTATGAAATCCAGATTTTGGGAGACCCAATTTTCAATAAAATAGTGACTTTAACGTCTGATACAATTGAAGGCCTGACACCGGGGAATTATTACACATTGCTCGTCACTGCTGTTGTTGGAGAAAATAATGTGACCGGAAACAGCTCAGAACTATCTGTGTATACAAGTGAGTATTTCTATCAGACCATATTACACCATAAGCTGCAATACAGTCTTACCAGGTTAAAGAGGTTTTCTCACAAACAAAGCTAATATTAATGTTTATTTTAACTAATAGATCTTGGAATAATAATAATAATTTCCACAATTGGATATGGTTTTTTTTTTGTAAAATATGCTGAGATAATCTTATAAATGTGCCCCCGCCATATGCTCTTTAAAGGCTCATTCACATGACCGTTCCGTCTGTCCTTTTCAGTTCCTGTTTTTTTGCGGACCAACGGACAGAACCATCTTTTCAATGTCTTTTGTGTAGGATCGGATGGTACACGTTAGCACTTCCGTGTGCATCCGATCCTACAAAAAGCCCATCGGATGCCTTATGTCCGTTCCGTTATTATAGAACATGTCCTATTCTGTTTCATAATAACGGACCGTGACTCAGTACAAGTCAATGGACCAGCAAAATCCCCGGAAGCCACACGGAAGCAGTTCCGTGTGACCTCCGTCAGGTACCGCTGCAGTCTGTGTCCCACTCCCGCTCCGCGGCTGCCCGCACTGCAGTGTGTCTGCATATGCCGGCACTGCAGCGTGTCAGCATCTGTTTGCACTGCAGTGTGTCAGCATATGCCCGCACTGCAGTGTGTCAGCATATGCCGGCACTGCAATGTGTCAGCATATGCACGCACTGCAATGTGAGCAGCCACGGGGATGATGAGCACTGCCGTCAGTAGGTTAGTAAAGTTTATTACCTCCAATGATGAAGTCCTGCTCTCCTGACGTCAGCGCTCGTCACTGACAGCCGCATTCTCACATCACCTCTCGTGGGCGGACCCGAGACTGTGACGTCTTAGCGGTGACGTCATGGACCACTCGCGAGAGGTGATCTGAGAACGCGGCGGTTATTGAACTCAGTCGTCAGCTCTGACATCAGGAGTGCAGAGGCTTCCATTACCTCAGGTAATGTACCACACTAACCTCCTGAAGTCATCGCTGGTCATGCCCTGCAGTGACCTGGGCTGACCTCATGATGTTAGCTCAGGTCACTGCATTGCTCTCCCAGCCAATGGGAAACATTCTGTTCTTCATTGACTGGGACAGTGAGTATGGATCGTCATGGGACCCCCTTATTGGATTACGCCGGACCCGGATTTGTTTTTTCTTTTCAATAAATTGGTGAGAGAGGGAATGTGTTGGGCAGTGTTTTTTCAAATAAAAATTTGTTTGTTGTCTATTTTTTAATTACTGACTGGGTTACTGATGTCTGGTATCCGATAGACGCCATGACATCAGTAACCCCAGGGCTTGATGTCAGGTGACATTACACATTCATTCATTCATTCATTCATTCCTCTATTTATCCCTCTATCTATCTATCTATCTATCTATCTATCTATCTATCTATCTGTCTATCTATGTATCTATCTGTCTATCTATCTAGCTGCTTCCGTGTTTTGCGTTCCGCAAAAAAAACAGAAGGCACACGGATGACACACGAATGACACACGGCCCGTATACAGAATGGAACAGATGTCGCACAGATTCCACACAGATGCATCCATGAAAAAAATGGACTCTGTTTTGCGGACCGCAAAAACGGAATGGTCATGTGAATGAGCCCTAATGGATGTGTATGACCGTACAGGGATATGGTCTGATCATACCACATCTCCTGAGCCAGGAGAATGCAAAAAATTATAAGATATTATAGCACAGGATCATAGCTGATTCTTTTTGTGAGGTAAAACATTTCCCTGCTTGTTTTTACCTCAAAGAAAGAATTATTTGCAATCCCATGTAGTAATATCTGTATATTTGTTTATTTACTTTCTGTCCCAGGAGCTGTGGTATGATTAGATCATGTCCCTGTACAGTCAGACATGGCTATTACACAGTACACAGCATGGACACATATAGAAAATCTCAGCACAGGAACATTTTTTTAATCTCATCCAATTGTGGTACTTATTATTCCAAATTGTATTGATAAAATTTATCTTCGTTAGTGGGAATACCTCTTTAATTTCTTTATAAAACCTAGAGTTTGACATTATTTATATATATTTTTTATTTTATAACAGAACCAGAACTAGTGACAAACCTGATGGTGGGAATCATCACCACCACTTCTATATCTCTGAGCTGGGAGAAACCAGATGGAAATGCAAGTTCTTATGAAATCCAGATTCTGGGAGACCCAACTTTCAATAAAACCGTGACTATAACTTCTGACACAATTGAAGGTCTGACACCGGGGAATTATTACACATTGCTGGTCAATGCTGTTGTTGGGGAGAATAATGTGATCGGTAACAGTTCAGCAATATCTGTGTATACAAGTGAGTATTCCTTATATTTAGATTTTGGACTTCTATATATTGTATGTGTGCCACCCCAGTAGTGGATCGAACCTCTCGGATCAGTGGGCAATGTCCATTCGTGGCTCGAGGGTCACCGGACCCGGGGGCTTGGAGCCACACTCTAAAGTAAAAGGGGATATTTACAGGGAGATGATAGTTCGTGACGGCAGCATTGGTGTGTGGTAATTGGGAGTACCGCCGCTGCCGTTGTTGGGAGTACCCAGGGTGATGGAATAGGGCAGCAAGGTGTCGTTACCATTCCACGGATAGGGTTATGCCCCGGGGCTCTGGAAGATGATACTGGGTTCCGTGACAGGGAGATCACTCATGTACTCACTCAGCCAATAAGCAGACGCTGACAACTGGGTAAGCCAAGTCTCTAGGTGCCGCTGCCTCTCAAGGGGAGCTCGTCCGGGTCCCGTACCCTGGAGTGCTCTCTTGTGATCCGTGACCTACCTCCTGGCACAAAGTTTAGATTCACTGCAGTAGCCTGGTAGTCTGGAACTTGCCGGGCCTTGCTCCCCACTGTGGCTAAGTGTGGGAGCCTGCTCTCAGGGCTCACGCTTTGGATTTTAGTGGGCTGCATATGTGGATGGCCCTGTCCCCCTCATTGCACTAGTGCCCCGATTCTGGAGCTAGTGGGAACAGTCCATAAAGGCTCCGCTCTCCGCAGGTTAATGGCTGGGTTGCCTGAAGCATCTCCCCGACATAGGGTCTGTGTACCTCGCCGTGCCTTCGATCCCGGACCAGTGATAGGACCAGGCTGCCGACCGATCACTCAACAGGTCCAGGCACCTTGCCTCAATCCCCTGTGACTGGGGGTCCAACTCCTCTAGTTCCAGACCACCGCCTCCAATCTAGACAGCTACTCTGGGGAGCCACCGCTCCCTGCTTCCTCCACTTCACTCTACTCCTACTTCACTGACACTCTACTGACCTCCCCTTCCTGACCCCTAGGTGGGCGATCCTATTCCGCTTAAGCCGCCCACTGGTGTGTCTGGTGGGTGTGGTACAGGGTGTTCGTAGGATTTGATTTGCAGTTGGAGGCAGCACTGTAAGATCGGGACCCAGAATCATGAGGTATTTGAATATTGCACTAAAGGAAAAGCGCCTGCAGTACCCTGTGACGACCTGATAGTCCAGGAGGGTCACATATGCACAGAATATTTCTACTTTAGATCGATCAATGGTCATAAACTAGTGAATCAGAAGTTTATTGATTATCCATGAAAAGTTTGTTTCTTTTACTTATAGGAATTAAAAAGAAATATTTATTGTAGCAGCCAGTCTTGCAAATGTATCAAAAGAAAAAGAGCCACATTGGTAGAAACATAATTATATTCCAAACACAAACTGATAACTGAGAGTGAAATGTAAAATCCTGACTCTGTCTCTTTATTTAATTTACTTAATTATAACTATATGTATATGTATCTGATACCATAATAAAATAATATTTTACAAGCTCTACTCCTACTGACACTTCAACTATCTGAATTAAAAGTCCCCAGTACTTCACTAGAGTATACTACAGTACTTTGCTACAATAAGCAAATGTGAAACTTTTTAGTCCTATAGACTCCTTTATGTCATTTACTGATAATGTTTTATGACATAATAGACAGGGAGGTTTGGTTTGATATCTCATTAAAGAAAGCATGGTTGGATATCAGGTTGCAGATAAATTAAAGAGATATTCACACAAATGAAACTTATTTCCTATCCACAGAAGAAGAAATGACTTACTGATTGTAAAGGATCAGGCACCTGAAATTCATGAATTCCATGAATAGACTCAGGAGTCTGGGAACTGGCCTTTTCTGAATGGAGCAGAAAGGTGCATGTTAGACCTGCACTTTATTCAGTGTCTATGAGACTGTTAGAAAAAGACATGCGCTATAGGCTGCTTTCTACGATAGATCCATAGACAATATATTTAATGGTCGTTGAGCCTGCACACATTGACTATATTTAGACTGAGTTTTGCAGATCCTAGATGCTAAGAATTCTGAGCCTTGTTCTTTAGATTGATAAGAGGTCTCTTTTGTCACAATCCCAGAGATCTCAAACTTGTCCGTTTTCATATGGCTGAAGTATGGTTAGGAGATAAATTTCAAACTGAAAAATATTGCTTTAATTTCTAGAAAAGTAAATGTATGAAAATTGAAAATGTATGAAATTCCAGGTTATCAGTTAGGACCTGTATCTATATTTACCATACATTAATAAACTTTGAATTTTTGGGTCACACAAAACTAAGATATATTCTGACCAGGTAAATTTCTTTATCAAAGAAAGTAATACACTTTATTCTTACATTTTCTGTTTCATAACAGAACCTGATGTAGTGAAGAACCTGATGACCAGTATTATCACCACCACTTCTATATCTCTGAGCTGGGAGAAACCAGATGGAAATGCAAGTTCTTATTACATCCAAATTCTGGGAGATCCAACTTTCAATAAAACCGTGACTTCAACTTCTGATATAATTGACGGCCTGACACCGGGGAATTATTACACATTGCTCGTCACTGCTGTTATTGGGGAAAATAATGTGACCGGTAACAGTTCAGCAATATCTGTGTATACAAGTGAGTACAGTTGTGGACTATGAAATACTGGACCATGAGAATTTACAATACTGTCTGACCTAGTTTATATTTTTATGAAAGTTAGAGTTTGACAGCATTTATATCTATTTTGTTTGACATTAGAGCCTGATTTAGTGAAGAAGCCAATGACTGGGATCATCACCACCACTTCTATATCTCTGAGCTGGGAGAAACCAGATGGAAATGCAAGTTCTTATGATATCCAGATTCTTGGAGACCCAACTTTCAATAAAACCGTGACTTCTACTTCAGACACAATTGACGGCCTTACACCGGGGAATTATTACACATTGATAGTCACTGCTGTTGTTGAAGAAAATAATGCTACCGGAAACAGTTCAGCAATATTTGTGTATACAAGTGGGTACATTTATGGGACTATGGAATGTTAGACCATGAGAGTTTACTATACTGTCTGACAGTTTATAGTTTTATGAAAGCTAGAGTTTGACAGTATTTATATCTTTTTTTGGTTCATATTAGAGCCTGATTTGGTGAAGAACCTGATGACTGGGATCATCACCACCACTTCTATATCTCTGAACTGGCAGAAACCAGATGGAAATGCAAGCGCTTATGAAATACAGATTTTGGGAGACCCAACTTTCAATAGAACTGTGACTTCAACTTCTGATACAATTGACGGCCTGACACCGGGGAATTATTACACATTGCTGGTCACTGCTGTTGTTGGAGAGGATAATATGACAGGAAACAGTTCGGAAATATCTGTGTATACAAGTGAGTACATTTAGGGACAATGAAATGTTGGACCATGAGAATTTACAATACTGTCTGACCAGGTTTATATTTTTATGAAATCTAGAGTTTGACAGTATTTATATCTATTGAGTTTGATATTAGAGCCTGACTTAGTTTACCTCATTACACATTGCTGGTCACTGCTGTTGTTGGGGAAAATAATGTGACAGGAAACAATTCACTAATATCTGTGTATACAAGTGAGTATTCCTTATGTTCCAATTTTGGAATTCTATATATTGTATGCACAGAATATTTCAACTCTAGATTGATCAAGGGTCATAAACTAGTAAATCAGAAGTTTACTGATTATCCATGAAAAATATTTTTGCTTTTACGTATAGGAATTTTAACTTGTATTATTTGTTGTAGCAGCCAGTTTTGTAAATGTATCAAAAGAAAAAGAGCCACATAGGTAGAAACATTATAATTATATTCCTAAAACAAACTGATGATTGATTATGAAATCTAAAATCTTGACTATGGCTTGTCAAATAATTTACTTATATATACCGTATTTTTCGCTTTATAAGACGCACTTTTGTTCCCCCAAATTTTGGGGGAAAGTAGGGGGTGCGTCTTATAATCCGAATATACGGGGGGGGTGTGTATATATATATATATATACACACACTACAGAGTCCAGGGGAGGTGCGGGCAGCTCTGGAGCTCTGCTGGGGGACTTGTGAAAGCTGGGAGCAGCAGACTTTAATCTCCTGCACCCGCTCATATAATATGCACAGCTGCTGTCCACCACCATGGTGCTGAAAGTGCACCGCGGCGATAGGCTGGGGCAGCAGTGTATATTATATCTGCCTGCCCCTTCTTTGATTGCACATGCCCCCTCCCCCGTGTTAGCCATGTCCCCTATGCTGCTGCAAACAGTAAAATAATAAACTTTTTACTCACCTCCTCCAGCGTGTCTGCCAGGCCTCCCTCCTGCTGCTGTGATAAGGCACAAGAGATTTCACTCTGCCGTGCCGATCACATGACCGGCCGAGAACCAGGAAATGCAGGAGGCCGGAGATCAACCCCGAGGAGGGGGACACAGACAGGACAATGCTGGAGAAGGTAAGGAAAGTTTATTTTCCTAAAAGCAGCAGCATGGGGCGATATATAACACAGGGAGCTGTGTGCCAGCAATAGTGGGCCATGTGCCGCTACATGGGGCCGTGTGCCGCCACATGGGGCCGGGTGCCGCCACATGGGGCCATGTGCCAGCAATAGTGGGCTGTGTGCAGCCACATGGGGCCGTGTGCCACCACATGGGGCCATGTGCCGCCACATGGGGCCATGTGCCAGCAATAGTGGGCTGTGTGCAGCCACATGGGGCCGTGTGCCACCACATGGGGCCATGTGCCGCCACATGGGGCCATGTGCCAGCAATAGTGGGCTGTGTGCAGCCACATGGGGCCGTGTGCAGCCACATGGGGCCGTGTGCAGCCACATGGGGCCGTGTGCCGCCACATGGGGCCGGGTGCCGCCACATGGGGCCGGGTGCCGCCACATGGGGCCGGGTGCCGCCACATGGGGCCGGGTGCCGCCACATGGGGCCATGTGCCAGCAATAGTGGGCTGTGTGCAGCCACATGGGGCCGTGTGCCGCCACATGGGGCCGTGTGCCGCCACATGGGGCCGTGTGCCGCCACATGGGGCCGGGTGCCGCCACATGGGGCCGGGTGCCGCCACATGGGGCTATGTGCCAGCAATAGTGGGCTGTGTGCAGCCACATGGGGCCGTGTGCCGCCACATGGGGCCATGTGCCAACAATAGTGGGCCGTGTGCAGCCACATGGGGCCGTGTGCAGCCACATGGGGCCGTGTGCAGCCACATGGGGCCATGTGCCAGCAATAGTGGGCCGTGTGCAGCCACATGAGGCCATGTGCCAGCAATAGTGGGCCATGTGCCGCCACATGGGGCCGTGTGCCGCCACATGGGGCCGTATGCCGCCACATGGGGCCATGTGCCAGCAATAGTGTGCCGTGTGCAGCCACATGGGGCAGTGTGCAGCCACATGGGGCCGTGTGCAGCCACATGGGGCCGTGTGCAGCCACATGGGGCCGTGTGCAGCCACATGGGGCCGTGTGCCGCCACAGTGGGCCGTGTGCCGCCACAGTGGGCCGTGTGCCGCCACAGTGGGCCGTGTGCCGCCACAGTGGGCCGTGTGCCAGCCACAGTGGGCTGTGTGCCAGCCATAGAGGATTTGTGCCAGGCATAGGGGACATGTGGCATCACTGGGCCATATCCAGATTCAGAGGGCTAATTTTAGGATGGGGGGGGCTATGAGGGACATATACCCTATATGATTTGTCAGACGGACACTGGCATTATAAGACGGACCCCATTTATTAAAAAATTCTCTATTCCTTCACCAAATTTGGGGGTGCGTCTTATAATCAGGTGCGTCTTATAAAGCGAAAAATACGGTAATCATGTTTAAATGTATCTGATACCATAATAAAATAATATTTACAAGCTCTACTCCTACTGACAATTCAACTATCTGAATTAAAACTACCCAATACTTCACTGGACTATACTACAGTACTTTGCTACAATAAAGAAATGGGACAATTTAGTTTTAGTCCTATTGATGCCTTTATGTAATTTACTGATAATGCTTTATGACATAAATAGTGATGGGCGGACCAGTGGACTTAACTGGATTAAAAATAAATCCAGTTCCAGGCAGGAAATAAAAGCGGATATCTGGCCGGACACCAGTCCCCATGTCTAAGTCTATGGGGACCAGAATCCATCAATTAAAAATGGTGGTAGAAGGGATAGGAGCAAAGGAGCAAGTGGACTATACTTACCAAGGCTCCGGCGCTGCTGTAACTGTTTCCTGGCTGCTCATTCACTTTTATTCCTGCTCATCACTTACATTACATATGCAAAAATGTCTTTATTTTAAATAAAATACAAAAAACACTCTTTTTCACCATTTTATTAACCCCCAAAACACCCCTGCAAGTCCAACGTAATCCACACAAGGTCCCGTGATGATTCCAGCTCTGCTACATCTGAAGTCAGAGCATGCGATCATGGAACATAAATGCCCGCTATTTATTCCAGGCAGAGACAGAGCCTTAGCTGTCAGCGGTGACAACACACATGTAATTTGCGGTCACAGCTTGAGGATCCCACGGCCCTCCACTTGTGACCGCAGTTAACCTTATTCTTACGATCGACAAGGGGTCTCTTTAATCGAAATCCCAGAGATCTCAAATTTATCCCTCTATCATATCGCTGAAATAAAGTTAGGAGATGACTTTTAATCTTGAAAATATTGCTTTCATTTTTAGACACTAAGTCACTTGAAAATGTATGAAATATATAGTTATAAGTTAAGATCTTTATCTATATTTACCATATATAAATAAACTTTGAATTGTTGGATCATACAAAACTAAGATATGTTCTGACCAGGTACATTTCTTTATCAAAGAAAGTAATACACATTATTCTTACATTTTCTGTTTCATAACAGAACCCGATGTAGTGAAGAACCTGATGCATGGGATCATCACCACCACTTCTATATCTCTGAGCTGGGAGAAACCAGATGGAAATGCAAGTTCTTATGAAATCCAGATTCTGGGAGATCCAACTTCCAATAAAACTGTGACTTCTACTTCTGATACAATTGGCGGCCTGACACCGGGGAATTATTACACTTTGCTGGTCACTGCTGTGATTGGAGAAAATAATGTGACCGGAAACAGTTCGGAAATATCTGTGTATACAAGTGAGTATAACTATGAGACTAAAAAATGTTGACGCAAAAGAAGCTGCACAAAAGTCTTACCAAGGTAATTTCTTTTATAAAACTTAGATATTGAGAATACTTTTGTCTAATGTGTTTGATAATAGAACCCGATGTAGTGAAGAACCTGATGCCTGGGGTCATCACCACCACTTCTATATCTCTGAGCTGGGAGAAACCAGATGGAAATGCAAGTTCTTATGAAATCCAGATTCTGGGAGATCCAACTTTCAATAAACCTATAACTTCTACTTCTGATACAATTGAAGGCCTGACTCCGGGGAATTATTACGCATTGCTGGTCACTGCTGTTGTTGGGGAAAATAATGTGACTGGAAACAGTTCAGAAATATCTGTGTATACAAGTGAGTATTTTTATGAGACTTTATAATGCTGAACCATAAGAAGGTGTAATTCAGTCTGACTTTGTTAATTTCTTTATAAAGCCTTGAGTTCATCATTATATATTTTCTATTTCATAAAAGATCCCAAAATAGTGAAGAACCTCATGATTGGGATCATCACTAGTGATGAGCGAGCATGCTTGTCACTACTCGGTACTCGCACGAGTATCACTGTACTCGGGCTGCTCGGCGGGGAACGAGTAATCTCGCGATACTCGTGCTTTACTCGTGGTCTTCATTTCTGCATGTTGGCGCTCTTTTGAGAGCCAGCCCTCATGCAGGGATTGGCTGGCAGACCACTGCAATGCCACAGCCCTGTTAGTTGTGGAATTGCAGTGATTGGCCGGCCTGCACAGCGTCACCGAGCCTTTATACAGGCCGGCGCGCTGTGCTCTGCTCACAGCTATTCTGACAGTGACTGTAGGGAGAGTGTCGCTGATTCAGGGAAAGCTTTGCGGCCCTTTATAGCTTTTTCAGTTGCAGGGCTGCAAACAGTGTGACCAAAAGTACTTCTCAGGACTATTCTAGTTGTATACAGGCAGGCAGGGTATAGCCAGGTCGGCGTACAGTAGCAGAGTCCTTCTCAGGACTATTGTTGCTATATACAGGCAGGGTATAGCCAGGTCTGAATACAGGCTAGTGACCAAAAGAGTCCTTGTCAGGACTATTGTAGCAGTATACAGGCAGGCAGGCAGGCAGGGTAGTGGTGACCGTATACCAGCCTTCATATCTGGGGCTGGTGTACACAGTGTAAAACAGTCCAGATAGTGTCAGACTTCTCAGTAATTGTCGCTCCTAAAAACCAGTTAGGTTCTTATTGCGTCCGTGCTTGCATTTAAAAACAGCACGTGTGTGGCAGTCGGTGGCAGCGTACAGGTGCGCGTTTTGCACAAACTATTATATAACGCACAAGTCTAGTGTATAATACACGTCAGTCAGCAGTGTCTGATAGTGTCAGACTTCTCAGTAATTGTCGCTCCTAAAAACCAGTTAGGTTCTTATTGCGTCCGTGCTTGCATTTAAAAACAGCACGTGTGTGGCAGTCGGTGGCAGCGTACAGGTGCGCGTTTTGCACAAACTATTATATAACGCACAAGTCTAGTGTATAATACACGTCAGTCAGCAGTGTCTGATAGTGTCAGACTTCTCAGTAATTGTCGCTCCTAAAAACCAGTTAGGTTCTTATTGCGTCCGTGCTTGCATTTAAAAACAGCACGTGTGTGGCAGTCGGTGGCAGCGTACAGGTGCGCGTTTTGCACAAACTATTATATAACGCACAAGTCTAGTGTATAATACACGTCAGTCAGCAGTGTCTGATAGTGTCAGACTTCTCAGTAATTGTCGCTCCTAAAAACCAGTTAGGTTCTTATTGCGTCCGTGCTTGCATTTAAAAACAGCACGTGTGTGGCAGTCGGTGGCAGCGTACAGGTGCGCGTTTTGCACAAACTATTATATAACGCACAAGTCTAGTGTATAATACACGTCAGTCAGCAGTGTCTGATAGTGTCAGACTTCTCAGTAATTGTCGCTCCTAAAAACCAGTTAGGTTCTTATTGCGTCCGTGCTTGCATTTAAAAACAGCACGTGTGTGGCAGTCGGTGGCAGCGTACAGGTGCGCGTTTTGCACAAACTATTATATAACGCACAAGTCTAGTGTATAATACACGTCAGTCAGCAGTGTCTGATAGTGTCAGACTTCTCAGTAATTGTCGCTCCTAAAAACCAGTTAGGTTCTTATTGCGTCCGTGCTTGCATTTAAAAACAGCACGTGTGTGGCAGTCGGTGGCAGCGTACAGGTGCGCGTTTTGCACAAACTATTATATAACGCACAAGTCTAGTGTATAATACACGTCAGTCAGCAGTGTCTGATAGTGTCAGACTTCTCAGTAATTGTCGCTCCTAAAAACCAGTTAGGTTCTTATTGCGTCCGTGCTTGCATTTAAAAACAGCACGTGTGTGGCAGTCGGTGGCAGCGTACAGGTGCGCGTTTTGCACAAACTATTATATAACGCACAAGTCTAGTGTATAATACACGTCAGTCAGCAGTGTCTGATAGTGTCAGACTTCTCAGTAGTTGTCGCTCCTAAAAACCAGTTAGGTTCTTATTGCGTCCGTGCTTGCATTTAAAAACAGCACGTGTGTGGCAGTCGGTGGCAGCGTACAGGTGCGCGTTTTGCACAAACTATTATATAACGCACAAGTCTAGTGTATAATACACGTCAGTCAGCAGTGTCTGATAGTGTCAGACTTCTCAGTAATTGTCGCTCCTAAAAACCAGTTAGGTTCTTATTGCGTCCGTGCTTGCATTTAAAAACAGCACGTGTGTGGCAGTCGGTGGCAGCGTACAGGTGCGCGTTTTGCACAAACTATTATATAACGCACAAGTCTAGTGTATAATACACGTCAGTCAGCAGTGTCTGATAGTGTCAGACTTCTCAGTAATTGTCGCTCCTAAAAACCAGTTAGGTTCTTATTGCGTCCGTGCTTGCATTTAAAAACAGCACGTGTGTGGCAGTCGGTGGCAGCGTACAGGTGCGCGTTTTGCACAAACTATTATATAACGCACAAGTCTAGTGTATAATACACGTCAGTCAGCAGTGTCTGATAGTGTCAGACTTCTCAGTAATTGTCGCTCCTAAAAACCAGTTAGGTTCTTATTGCGTCCGTGCTTGCATTTAAAAACAGCACGTGTGTGGCAGTCGGTGGCAGCGTACAGGTGCGCGTTTTGCACAAACTATTATATAACGCACAAGTCTAGTGTATAATACACGTCAGTCAGCAGTGTCTGATAGTGTCAGACTTCTCAGTAATTGTCGCTCCTAAAAACCAGTTAGGTTCTTATTGCGTCCGTGCTTGCATTTAAAAACAGCACGTGTGTGGCAGTCGGTGGCAGCGTACAGGTGCGCGTTTTGCACAAACTATTATATAACGCACAAGTCTAGTGTATAATACACGTCAGTCAGCAGTGTCTGATAGTGTCAGACTTCTCAGTAATTGTCGCTCCTAAAAACCAGTTAGGTTCTTATTGCGTCCGTGCTTGCATTTAAAAACAGCACGTGTGTGGCAGTCGGTGGCAGCGTCAGGCTCCACGTTGTCCCTGGATAGAGACGTGCATGAGAGCCTGTAAACCTGAAGTGCCCATTGGAAGGAAGTGGGTCTATTGTAGTATAGCCCTTAGGCAGGGCAGCCAAAAATTGGGAGGCTCCACGTTGTCCCTGGGTAGAGACGTGCATGAGGGCCTGTAAACCTGAAGTGCCCATTGGAAGGAAGTGGGTCTATTGTAGTATAGCCCTTAGGCAGGGCAGCCAAAAATTGGGAGGCTCCACGTTGTCCCTGGGTAGAGACGTGCATGAGGGCCTCAAAACATTGTTCCCATTGCAAAGGAGCGGGTCTCCTGTCGTTGTAATGTCCATTCTGCAAAGAATGGGCGAAAAAATTTACCACTGGGGGTATACCTGAAACAAAGGCCTAAGTATTGCAATTTGTAACGGTCATCATCATGGTGGCGCATGAGGAGAAGGAGGAGCAGTCCAGCGATTATCCAAAGTCCAGAAGTGTGTACCCATGGGTGAGTGGAGGTACATGGCAAACTTTAAATTCCGCTCTCATTTGCTGGTGGTGTGGTGAAGTCTGGCCCAATCCAACCCTTGTTCATCTTGATCAGAGTCAGCTTGTCAGCATTTTCAGTTGACAGGCGGGTGCGTTTATCTGTAATGATTCCACCTGCGGCACTAAAAACACGCTCTGACAAAACGCTAGCAGCAGGGCAGGCCAGGACTTCCAAGGCGTAGAGAGCCAATTCATGCCACGTGTCCAGCTTGGATACCCAATAATTGTAAGGCACAGAGGAATGTCGGAGTACAGTTGTTCGATCTGCAAGGTACTCCTTCAGCATCTGGGCAAACTTAGGATTTCTTGTGGCACTACCCCGCACCTCAGGGGCTGTGGTACGTGAGGGGCTGAGAAAACTGTCACACATCTTAAAGACTGTTCCCCTACCTCTGGCGGATTGGACTTGTGCCTCTCTCGGCTGTACGCCTCGGTTGTCCACTGATTCATGACCTATGCCGCTAGCGTTTTGTGAGGGGAATGCTTTGCCTACTTCCGTGACTATGGCCTTCTGGAACTGCTGCATTTTGCCTGACCTCTCCGCCTCGGGAATAAGAGACAAAAAGTTCTCCTTTTAGCGTGGGTCTAACAGTGTTACCAACCAGTAATGATTGTCGGCCAAGATGTTCTTAACGCGAGGGTCACGAGACAGGCAGCTTACCATAAAGTCAGCCATGTGTGCCAGACTCTTAACAGCCATCACTTCAGTATCCTGACCAACACGATGACTGAACATGCTGTCCTCCTCCTCCTCATCATCTACCCTGTCCTCTGGCCAGCCACGCTGAACCGAGGATATGACTGCATGTCATATCCTCAATTTGGCCAGAGAGTTGCTCCATGTCTTCATCCTCCTCCTCGTCATAGTCCTCCACTGCACGTTGTGATGAGACGAGGCTGGGCTGTGTCATTCATCACCCACACCCACTACTGTTTCTTGCTGAAACTCATCGCGCTCCGCCTGCAATGCATCATGTTTGTTTTCTGAGCAGAGACCATTTTAGAAGGCAGAGAAGCGGTATGGTGACGCTAATAATGTCGTCATCGCCGCTCACCATCTTGTTGTAGTCCTCAAAGTTTTGGCGGATGGTGCATAGGTCGGACATCCATCTCCACTCCTCAGGTGTTATGTGTGGAGTTTGACCCATTTCCCGACGGCTTAGGTGATGCAGGTACTCAACAACTGCCCTCTTCTGCTCACATATCCTGACCAACATGTGCAGAGTTGAATTCCAACGCGTGGGGACATCACACACCAGTCTGTGTGCCGGAAGATGCAAACGGCGTCTTAAGCCGGCAAGGCCGGCTGAAGCAGTAGGTGACTTTCGAAAATGTGCAGACAGGCGGCGAACTTTTACCAGCAGATCAGACAGCTCTGAGTATGACTTTAGAAACCGCTGAACCTCGAGGTTGAGCACATGGGCCACGCATGGAACATGTGTCAGCTGGCCTCGCCTCAAAGCCGCCACCAGGTTCCGGCCATTGTCACACACGACCTTTCCTGGCTTTAGGTTCAGAGTTGTGAGCCAGTGATCTGCCTGCTGTTTCAGAGCTGTCCACACCTCTTCTGCATTGTGGGGTTTGTCACCTATGCAGATTAGCTTCAGCACTGCCTGTTGCCGCTTCGCCGAGGCAGTGCTGCAGTGCTTCTGTGTCGCCCTGGACAAGCCAGGGGCCACAGAGCACAACACTTAAACACCCCACACTCCCTGCAGGCATATCATAGTCAAAACACAAAATCCTTGTTGCCTTCCCCAGGGGCTGTTGTCCACACCAGGGTGTGGAGCCAGGCGGTTGGTCTCCACCCACCGAGGAGGAGGGAAAACACAGGCAGTGAGAGTTAAGCTAAGGAAGTGGAAGGAGGAAAGTAGTAGAGAGGAGAAAAGTGACAGCAAAGAGCCTGAAGTTGGTCCGGGTGTGTGGCCCGGACAGGACAGCAAGGTTGGCAGGATGTGGTGACCGTCTGCAGTGGAGGCCGATTGGAGTCTGCCGTAAGGACCGTGGACGGGTGGTGACCCGGCCGTACCGGACCGGTATACAAAGAGAAGCCAGCACCATTGGCAGAGGACTTTCGGATCCCGGCAAGGCTTGGTGTCGCCGTGAATTTGCCAAATCCGTTATTGAAGGGGACCTCAGGGTTTCCAAACAGCCAAGTCCAGATAGAAGGCAAGGCAACCGTACAACCGTGAAGGGGAGACACAGCCACCGCCAAGGGCAACCGTCTCCCAGGGCCAGCGCCTGTGGGCAAAAGGGGCTCCTCCGGCCCATATCCAGGTCAGGGAGCGGGTTACCGTTGGGAAACCATCACTACCAACACTTAACTTAGGTTCAGGGAGAGACAGTCATCACTAACCTGCAGGGAGGAACAACCGCAGCCGTCCGAGTGACCCGTCCATCCAGCCACTTGTTTTACCCTGAACTGTGTCATCATCATTGGGCTGAGTGAGTACCTCCGTGCCGTGCGGCACAGCGCTGCCCCTGCGACCATGCACTTCATCAGGCCCCGCAACCCGCCTGTCATCCATCTCTACCCCATCACCAGGCCCCGGGACAACCAACCCCCCTACCCACGGAGGGGAGAAATAACAACAAAGCTGCTCCCTGTCACAGGCTCCCGGGATCCCCGTCCAGAGCAGCGGTGGTGTCCACACAATCACCACAACCGTGGGTGGCGTCACGGACAATATCCCCAAAACCCAAACCACCCCTTTTCACTCACGGGCGAGTAGCGCCGCTCGAGTCCCCGGGATCCGGCCATCGCTCGAGCCAACGAGCAGCAGCAGCCGTAGAGCTGCGTCAGCCGGACCCGAGCAGTGGGAGAGCGCACCGTCCCCTCCTCCGCCAGCGACACTTCCAGCTTGGGACTGGTGTGGAGGGTAAAGTGGATCAGGATGCGCAGGAGGAGGAGGAGGCTGAGGAGCATGACATTCCGGAGCTGTAAAGTGTGTGTGAAACCCTGACTGAGGTAGGGCCTGCAAAACTTGGTGTGTGAAGGACGTGTTCCGTCCCTCGCTCAGACTGGGTCCCAGCTTGCACAATATTAACCCAGTGTGACGTCAACGAGATGTAGCGTCCTTGCCCACATGCACTTGTCCACGTGTCTGTGGTTAGGTGGACTTTGGCTGAAACAGCGTTGTTCAGGGCACGTGTGATGTTTTGTGACACGTGGTTAGTTATGCAATGCGGGGACGGCACACAGGGAGAAATAGTGGCGTCTGTGGACCGAGTAACGTGGGACAGCTGCCACCATCAGTTCGCGGAATGCTTCTGTCTCAACCAGCCTAAAAGGCAACATTTCCAGCGCAAGCAGTCGCGAAATGTTAGCATTTAGAACTGTGGCATGTGGGGTGTTGGCAGTGTATTTGCGCCTGCGCTCAAAGGTTTGCTGAATGGATAACTGAACGTTGCGCTGGGACAAGGACGTGCTTGATGATGGTGTTCTTTCTGCGTAGGCAACTGCAGGTGCAGGAGTGGAGGAGGCTTGTTCGCAGGCAGCATGGACAGGGGATTGGCTCGCATGCACAACCAGCGAAGACGTAGCAGTGACATCAGCAAGCACTGCTCCTCGACTCTGTTGTACTTCCCACAAAGTCGGGTGCTTGGCTGACATGTGCCTGATCATGCTGGTGGTGGTCAGGCTGCTAGTTTTGGTACCCCTGCTGATGCTGGCATGGCAGGTGTTGCAAATGGCTTTTTTAGAATCATCTGGAGCCAACTGAAAAAACTGCCAGTGTCAGAGTTCCGGGTTTTCCAGTTTTCTTTTGAAAGAGCTTGCCCTTTGTTAACATGGAGTTTTCTGTTCTGTTGCCCTACTTCCTGTCCATCTGTTTAAAAGCCGCCCCTAAAGCTTAGTCCAGTGCCTGAGTATACTGCTTCCTGTGTGCTCCTGCCCTGCTGCTTTTGGTTCCTGATTGTTATTCGGATCCTCTTGGAAAACAACCGACACCGACTCTGGACTTCATCTGGTATCATCTAGCTGTACCTGGACTCCGTTTGCCGTCTTTGGTCGGAACTTCTGCCCGGTTCCTTCCGTTTAATACCACTCTGGACTCACATCACGTACAGACATTTTTCGACTTACCTATTGCCCTTTTGTGTCCCGGCTGCTGCGCATTTAGGGCTTCTGGGGTGATTGCCAGACAGTCCCTGTATAGGGGTTTGCTGTTGGTGGTCTCCCTGGGGGAGTCCGGTGCGCGGTCCCGGGAATTCCCTTTCGCTCAGTCCCTGGAAGGTATTTCCTGTATTTATGTTCTACTGTGTTTTTGTTCCGTTTATGTACATATTTGCTGGTTGCATATTATAAATGTCTTGCACCAAGAACTCGTCTCTGGTTGTCATTGCCCTAACGCAATCGAAATCCTCAATACATACAATAGTATTACAGCCAGACTCGGGAAGACCTAACATTTGTACAGGCACCTTGTGTCGTGTTTTTCCGGGGAACAGTTGCCTGACGTCTGCCTGGGGCCACCACTCTGCTTCTTACTGCCTGTTGGGATGCTACGCCTCCCTCCCCCTGTGCACTGCTGTCCTCGCTCTGCATATCCTCCTGCCAGGTTGGGTCAGTTACTGGATCATCCACCACGTCGTCTTCCTCTTCCGCACCCTGCTCCTCCTCCTGACTTCCTGACAATTGTGTCTCATCATCGTCCACCCCTTGTTGAGACACGTTGCCAACTTCGTGAGAACGTGGCTGCTCAAATATTTGTGCATCTGTACATACAATCTCGTCATGGCCCACTTCAACAGGAGCTGGCGAGAGGCCAGAATTTGTGAATGGAAACGTGAACGAACAGCTATTCCGAGTGTCCAAGTGTGGGATCAGTAATGTCCGTGGACGTGTACTCGGCCTGGTGGTAGGAAGGAGGATCAGGTTCTGAAATGTGCGGTGCAGTATCACGGCTACTGACACTTGACCGTGTGGAAGACAGAGTGTTTGTGGTGGTGCCAATCTGACTGGAAGCATTATCCGCTATCCAACTAACAACCTGTTGACACTGGTCTTGGTTCAAGAGCGGTGTACTGCTGCGGTCCCCAAGAATTTGGGACAGGACGTGCGAGCGACTAGATGTGGCCCTTTGTTGTGGCGAAATTAGAGCTTGCACACAACCTCGGTGTCTGCCTGCACCACCATCACGTCCACTTCCTTGTTCGTTGACAACGCCCTTGCGCATTTTGCAATGCTGTGCTGATGTGTATTCACTAGACTTGTGTGTTATATCCAAGTTTTTGCAAAACTCACACAAATGCAGCGGAAAGCTGCCACCAACAGGCACACACGTGCGGTTTTTAAATGCAAGCACGGAGGCACTAAGAACCTAACAGGTCTCTATCCAGGGACAACGTGGAGCCTCTCAATTTTTGGCTGCCCTGCCTAAGGGCTATACTATAATACACCCACTTCCTTCCAATGGGCACTTCAGGTTTACAGGCCTTCATGCACGTCTCTATCCAGGGACAACGTGGAGCCTCCCAATTTTTGGCTGCCCTGCCTAAGGGCTATACTATAATACACCCACTTCCTTCCAATGGGCACTTCAGGTTTACAGGCCTTCATGCACGTCTCTATCCAGGGACAACGTGGAGCCTCCCAATGTTTGGCTTCCCTGCCTAAGGGCTATACTATAATACACCCACTTCCTTCCAATGGGCACTTCAGGTTTACAGGCCTTCATGCACGTCTCTATCCAGGGACAACGTGGAGCCTCCCAATGTTTGACTTCCCTGCCTAATGGCTATACTATAATACACCCACTTCCTTCCAATGGGCACTTCAGGTTTACAGGCCTTCATGCACGTCTCTATCCAGGGACAACGTGGAGCCTCCCAATTTTTGGCTGCCCTGCCTAAGGGCTATACTATAATACACCCACTTCCTTCCAATGGGCACTTCAGGTTTACAGGCCTTCATGCACGTCTCTATCCAGGGACAACGTGGAGCCTCCCAATGTTTGGCTTCCCTGCCTAAGGGCTATACTATAATACACCCACTTCCTTCCAATGGGCACTTCAGGTTTACAGGCCTTCATGCACGTCTCTATCCAGGGACAACGTGGAGCCTCCCAATGTTTGGCTTCCCTGCCTAATGGCTATACTATAATACACCCACTTCCTTCCAATGGGCACTTCAGGTTTACAGGCCTTCATGCACGTCTCTATCCAGGGACAACGTGGAGCCTCCCAATTTTTGGCTGCCCTGCCTAAGGGCTATACTATAATACACCCACTTCCTTACAATGGGCACTTCAGGTTTACAGGCCCTCATGCACGTCTGTATGCAGGGGCATTGGTGAACCTCACAATTTAGGACTGCCCTGGCAAAGGAAAATACTACAAAGACTCACTTCCTCAAAATGGGCACATTAGACTCAAGAGGCCTTCATGTACGTCTCTTCTCAGGGACATCGGAGTGCCACACAATGTTTTCACGTAAAATCTTTCATGTATTGATCTCAAAAAGTAACATACACCAGCTCTATCTCACTATTGGGTATGTGCCCTTAACATTTCCGCCATGAAAAATCATTTTGGGGTCATTTTGGAAGGTTTTCTGATGAGTCCGTAAAAATGGCGTAAAACGCGGACAAAATTGTTCACAGCTGTGACTTTTGAGTGATAAATGCTTCAAGGGGTCTTCCCCATGCTGTTGCCATGTCATTTGAGCACTCTTCTGAGACTTTTGTGCCATTTTTAGGGTTTCTCCATGCTGCCGGGAGGTCATTTCACAAAAATACTCGGGTCTCCCATAGGATAACATTGGGCTCGTTGCTCGGGCCGAGTACACGAGTATCTTGGGAGGCTCGGCCCGAGCTTCGAGCACCCGAGCTTTTTAGTACTCGCTCATCACTAATCATCACCATTATTTTTGTTTTGCTAAATCAACCAGTTTTGCAAATATACCAAAAGAAAAACAGCTACATTGGTAGAAACATTATAATTATGTTCGTAAAATTAACCGATGATTGATTGTGAAATTTAATATCTGAGAACTCCCTATCAAACTATATAACAGAGGGGGGTCAAAAATAAACTAAGTGGCTCATTTTAGTTAAAGGGTTTGTCTGTTCTAAATCCATAAGTCTACAGTCACTCTGTTATCTTCACATAACAGTCACTGTGTGCTGTGCTTCAGAGCCAGGAACAGCGGTCATGTGGTTGGGAGTATGCAATCTGCAGACGTCTAGCCACAATCTGACTAGAGGAATGTAAGTGCATTGAGTAAGGCAGCACACATCTTGCTGGAATGTGGTCATGAGTATACATATCACAGACTCGTGACCACTTGACAGACGTTCCAGGATCTAAAACTAGCAGATCCTTGCAATGCACAGTGTGTGCGACTTGAGGATTCGTAGGTCTCAGTCATGTAGAGTGACTGCAGACTTGTGGATATTGGCAAGGCAACTTCTTTATTCCCATAAACCTCGAGCAATTTTCCATTTTTCATTTTCATTTTTTCCTTCTGTTCTTCCAAGAGCCATATTTTTTTTTATTTTTCCATCATGCTAGCCATATGAGGGCTTGTTTTTTGCAAGACGAGTTGTACTTTTGAATAACATCACTTATCCTGCCACATATTGTAGGGAAAAAAATTGAAAGTGCGGTGAAATTGCAAAAAAAAAGTTTGATTTCATGACTGTGTTTGTAGTTTTTATTTACAATGTTCACTATATGGTAAAACTATACCAGTAATATGATATCCCAGGTAAGTACGACTTCATAGATACCAAACATGTATAGCTTTACTTTTATCTAAATGATAAAAAAAAATTCAGAGGTTTGTTAAAAAAAGAATTGCACTTTTGTTGTCATTTTCCAAGACCTGTAGTGTTCTCATTTTTTGGGATCTGGGGCTCAGTGACAGCTTATTTTTTGTGTCTTGAGCTGAAATTCTTAATGATACCATTTTGGGGTGGATGCAATGTTTTGATCGCCTGGTATTACATTTTAATTTAATGTTGCAACAACCAAAAAAAAAATTATTTCTGGCATTTTGATTTTTTCTCATTACTCCCTTTACTGATCAGATGAATTGATTTTTTATTATGATAGATTGGGCATTTCTGAATGCGGTGATACCAAATTTGTCTATATATTTTAATTTTTATTGCTTTATTTTCAATGGGGCAAAAGGAGAGTAATTTGAATGTTTTGGGTTTTTTCATTTTGTTTTTATATTTTTTATTGATTTTATCTCTTAGTGGACTTTATGCCTGTACTGAGTAATCACTTCTGCTGATCAGAACGATGCTTCATCATCCTTCTGATCAGCAGAAATGCTGATCTCCTGTGAGTTCTGGTGCTCTGCTGACCCCTCGCTGTCATGACAACCCATTGGTGTCACATGCCCGTTGATAGCGACGAGGAACAGGGTGATCCCTGCCTAAGTGCTGTAGATTGTACTGACAGAGTTTGACAATTCTGATCCACCTGGGCCTCTTAGCTAAACATGACTGCTGCACAAGCCCACATTAAAGTGCCATATTTAACCAATGATATATAATTACAGTAATGGCCAAACGTTTTGAGAATGCTACAAATATTAATTTTTACAAAGTCTACTGCTTAAGTTTTTCTAATGGCAATTTGCATATACTCCAGAATGTCATAAAGAGTGATCAGCTTAACAGCAATTACTTGCAAAGTCAATATTGGCTAAGAAAATGAACTTTAACCCCCAAAACACATTTCAACATCATTGCATTCCTGCCTTAAAAGGAGCAGCTAACATTGTTTTAGTGATTGTTCTATTAACACAGGTGTGGGTGTTGATGAGGACAGGGCTGGCGATCAATCGGTCATGATTAAGTAAGAATGACACCACTGGACACTTTAAAAGGAGGCTGGTGCTTGGTATCAATGTTTCTCATCAGTTAACCATGGTTATCTCTAAAGAAACACGTGCAGCCATCATTGCTCTGCACAAAAATGGCCTAACAGGGAAGAGTATCGCAGCTACAAAGATTGCACCTCAGCAGGGCTTTTTACAGCTACAGTGAGCAGGAGCCATCGCTGGCAGCCTGCCAGAAGCTGGTAACCAAGATAAACATCGGGTATCCAAGCAAAGCGCTTTGGTTAGTAACCCGATGTTTATCTTAGTTACGTGCAGGAAGCCCACACTTCCCCGCTCAGCTCGCTCCGCCCCCTCCTGCCCGCGGCATGTACACACACATACATACACACACACACACACACACACACACACACACACACACACCCGCTCGGCTTACCTGCGGTGATGAAGTCCCGCCATCCCGACCTCAGCGCTGTCACTGTCCTCCATGGCCGCCGCTTGTCACATCACCTCTTGCTTCCGACCCGAGACTGACTAGCGGTGACGTCACGGACCTCTCGCGATACTTGAGAGGAAGGCGCCGGTCATTGAACTCAGTGACAGGGGCTGTCAGTGTGCTGGAGATCAGCGCAGGTAATGTACCTCGCTGACAGCAGCACTTGTCACCCCCCTGCAGTGACCTGGGCTGACCCATTGATGTTAGCTCAGGTCACTGCACTGCTCTCCCAGCCAATGGGGAACATCCTGCTCTTCATTGACTGGGACAGTGTGGATCGTCATGGCAACCCCTTGGATTACACCAGACCTGGATTTGTTTTTCATTCTAATAAATTGGTTAAAGAGGGAATGTTTTGGGGAGTGTTTTTTCAAATAAAAATGTGTTTGTCGTCTATTTTTTTTCATTACTGACTGGGTTGGTGATGTCGGGTATCTGATAGACGCCTGACCTCACCAACCCCAGGGCTTGATACCAGGTGACATTACACATCTGGTATTAACCCCATATATTACCCCCGTTTGCCACCGCACCAGGGCGCGGGATGAGCTGGGGCGAAGCACCAGGATTGGTGCATCTAATGGATGCGCCACTTCTGGGGCGGCTGCGGCCTGCTATTTTTAGGCTGGGGAGAGTCCAATAACCATGGACCTCCCTAGTCTGAGAATATCAGGCCCCAGCTGTCTGCTTTACATTGGCTGGTGATCCAATTTTGGGGGACCCCTACGTGTTTTTTTTTAAAATTATTTATTTAATTTAAAATAACAGCGTGGGGTGCCCTCAGTGTTGGATTACCAGCCAAGGTGAGGTTGCTAGCTGTGGTCTGCAGGCTGCATCCGTCTGCTTTACCCTAGCTGGCTACAAAACTAGGGGGAACCCTACGTCATTTTTTTTTCATTTTTTTGGCTAAATACAAAGTTAAGCACCCCTTAGTGCCACATGAAAGGCACCAAAGGGTGCTCCACTTTTTCTACATTTTTTCTGCACTTTTTCTACATTTTTTTCTCCACTTTTTCTCCACTTATTCTCCACTTTTTCACCACTTTTTCTCCACTTTTTCTCCACTTTTTCTCCATTTTTTTTCTCCACTTTTTCTCCATTTTTTTTCTCCACTTTTTCTCCACTTTTTCTCCACTTTTTCTCCACTTTTTCTCCATTTTTTTTCCACTTTTTCTCCAATTTTTCTCCACTTTTTCTCCACTTTTTCTCCACTTTTTCTCCACTTTTTCTCCACTTTTTCTCCACTTTTTTTCCATTTTTTTCTCCATTTTTTCTCCACGTTTTCTCCACTTTTGCTCCACTTTTTTTCCATTTTTTTCTCCACTTTTTCTCCATTTTTTCCTCCACTTTTTCTCCAGTTATTCTCCACTTTTTCTCCACTTTTTCTCCACTTTTTCTCCACTTTTTCTCCACTTTTTCTCCACTTTTTCTCCACTTTTTCTCCACTTATTCTCCACTTATTCTCCACTTTTTCTCCACTTTTTCTCCATTTTTCTCTCCAATTTTTCTCCACTTTTTCTCCACTTTTTCTCCATTCTTTTTCTATGGTCGGTCTACCCATTAGCTCTGCCATGCACACTGTAGCTCTACACCTACTGCACATGTTACTTTATGATTGACATCTCTTTCGTACCAGAGCTGTCTAAGCCTACTCTGACCCCATATTTGTCATTACTATATTGTCCTTGTACTGTATTATGACATTTGTATCATGTGTTTCATTTCTTGCCGTGTTGCAATTTTTTTGCTGCATCCCAATTGTACCTCTACATTGTTCGAGTTTATGTTATTGTTCTCTCACTCTTATGTGATACTGATTATTGTCATCTTTCATGATTACATGCAGATAAGTCCAATCTGACGAAGGCTCAGGCTGAAACGTCATTTGTAACTTGTTTTGGACAAAAACATATATGCTTATGAAAATTTTTTTTTTCTTAATACGGACCAATAAAGAGTGATTTTGCATTACTATCCGTTGTGACTTACTGACTTAGTCTGGGAGATTTAGAGTGCCGAGGTTACTCACTAATTTTATCTATTATTACCTCTGAGCACCTATATACCAGTGAGCAGAGCTTCCTCTACAGTAGTTCTCCTGATTAGGCATGCCCTTACCTCATGAGCAGGGCATTGCAGCTTTGGTAGCAACCATTACGACATGGACTCTGCTGCTGTGGACCCGAGAAGAGTGAGTGCAGATTCATTGCACCCACACTCCTCACATGAATGGTCCGCACTCCTAGAAAATGGGGGATACGTTCCCTGAGTGTCTCCCCTCCATATTCTAGACGGTCCAGAGTCGTCGTGGGACCCCTTTATTTTTTTTCTTACAATAAATTGGTGAAAGAGGAAATGTTTTGGGGACTGTTTTTTCAAATAAATTTCTTTTGTCGATTTTTTTTCTTTGTTAGTACTGACAGTTTATGATGTTGAGTATCTAATAGACGCCATGACATCACAAACTGCTGGGCTTGATCTCAGGTGACTTTACAGCTAGTATCAACCCGATTTATTACCCCGTTTGCCACTGCACCAGGGCACGGGATGAGCTGGGGTGAAGCGCCAGGATTGGCGCATCTAGTGGATGCGCCACGTCTGGGGTGCCTGCGGCCTGCTATTTTTAGGCTGTGAAGGCCCAATAACTATGGACCTTCCCACCCTGAGAATACCAGACCACAGCTGTCCGCTTTACCTTGGCTGGTGATCCAATTTGGGGGGGACCCTACTTTTATTGTGTAATTATTAATATTTATAAAATAATTATAAAAAAGAGCCTGAGGAGACCTCCACATTGGATCCCCAACCACGGTAAAGCTGCCAGCTGTGGTTTTCAGGCTACAGCCGTCTGCTTTACCCTAGCTGGCTATCAAAAATGGGGGGATCCAACGTCATTTTTTTTTAACTATTT
This sequence comes from Anomaloglossus baeobatrachus, assembly GCF_048569485.1. Taxonomy (NCBI): domain Eukaryota; kingdom Metazoa; phylum Chordata; class Amphibia; order Anura; family Aromobatidae; genus Anomaloglossus; species Anomaloglossus baeobatrachus. The sequence goes on from NC_134355.1 coordinate 437,438,384, forward strand.
TTTAAATAGAAAAAATTAATGGGCTTCCCTGTATTTTGATTGCCAACCAAGGTAACGGCAGGCAGATGGGGGTGGCAACCCATAGCTGTCTGCTTTATCTGCGCTGAGAATCAAAAATACCGCGGAGCGCTACGTCATTTTTTTAAAGATTTATTTTTACAGCACTGTGATGTCCAGCAATCAAAATACAGGGAAGCCCATTTTATTTTTAGTTATTTAAATAAATAATTAAAAAAAATATATATGGGCTCCCGCTGCATTTTTTGTATTGCTAGCTAAGGGTAATCCAAGCAGCTACTGGCTGCTAACCCCCACTGCTTGGTGTTACCTTCACTGGCAATGGAAAATCCAGGGAAGCATTTTTTAATTTTTTTGCCAAAAAACTACAGAAAAAGGACGTGAGCTTCGCCATATTTTTGTATGCTAGCCAGGTATAGCAGGCAGGTGCTGGAAGAGTTGGATACAGTGCCAGAATATGGCACTTCTATGAAAATGCCATTTTCTGAGGCGGCTGCAGACTGCAATTCGCAGCAGTGGGGCCCAGAAAGCTCAGGCCAACCTGTGCTGCGGATTCCAATCCCCAGCTGCCTAGTTGTACCTGGCTGGACACAAAAATGGGGCGAAGCCTACGTCATTTGTTTTCTAATTATTTCATGAAAGTCATGAAATAATAAAAAAAGGGCTTCCCTTTATTTTTGGTTCCCAGCCGGGTACAAATAGGCAACTGGGGGTTGGGGGCAGCCGTACCTGCCTGCTGTACCTGGCTAGCATACAAAAATATGGCGAAGCCCACATAATTTTTTCAGGGGGCAAAAAACTTCTGCATACAGTCCTGGATGGAGTATGCTGAGCCTTGTAGTTCTGCAGCTGCTGTCTATCTGTATGGAGAAGAGCAGACAGCAGCTGCAGAACTACAAGGCTCAGCATACTCCATCCAGGACTGTATGCAGAATTTTTTTGCCCACTAAAAAAATGACGTGGGCTTCACCATATTTTTGTATGCTAGCCAGGTACAGCTGGCAGCCACGGGCTGCCTCCAACCCCCAGTTGCCTATTTGTACCCGGCTGGGAACCAAAAATATAGGGAAGCCCGTTTTTTTTTAATTATTTCACTTATTTCATGAAATAATTAAAAAACAAATGACGTGGGCTGCGCCCCATTTTTGTGTCCAGCCGGGTACAACTAGGCAGCTGGGGATTGGAATCCCGAGCACAGGTTAGCCCGAGGTTTCTGGGCGCCTCTGCTGCGGATTTCAGTCCGCAGCCGTCCCAGAAAATGGCGCTCTCATAGAAGCGCCATCATCTGGCGCTGTATCCAATTCTTCCAACAGCCCTGGAGCCGGGTGGCTTGTTGGATAATCATGAGTTAATACTGGCTTTGTTTTACTAGCCAGTATTAAGCCAGAGATTCTTAATGTCAGGCACGTTTGACCCGGCCATTAAGAATCTCCAATAAGGGGTTAAAAAAAACACCACACAGAGAAAAAATACTTTAATAGAAATAAATACAGAGACACATTAGAGACTCCATCTTTATTACCCCCTGTCAGCCCTCCATGATCCTGCTCTTCTGTCTTCTTTCTTTCTAGTGTAGTAGTAGTGACGATTGTAGTGAGGATGAGGTTCCCCAGCCCATCATGGGCTGAGGCATCTCATCCTCACTACAATCCTCACTAGTGTAGTAGTAGTGACGATTGTAGTGAGGATGAGGTTCACCAGCCCATCATGGCTGGGGAACCTCATCCTCAGTACAATCCTCACTACAATCGGGAAGCAGCGTGCAGCCTTCACTCCGTGAGTGATCAGTGCTGGCTGTCAGCGGTAACAGCGGTAACGCTGACAGACGCGTTACCATAGCAACGGTGCTCTCGGAGCCGCGGTTAGCGGTGACGTCACCGCTAACTGCGTTGCTATGGCAACGGTGATCTCCGTTAATGACCGGCTGTGTCAGCCGGTCCCTAACGGAACGGGGAGTCGACCGTGTGCTAGAGCATGTCGCCGGTACACGGCGATACACATATGTGCACCGTGTACCGGAGAGATGCACTCGCAGGTCCTACATGACGTGTCATAGTCATGTGACTAGTCTGTAGCCAATGAGATAATAGCCACGTGACTGGTCACATGGCTATTTTGACGTCACGATAGGTCCTGCATCTCTGCTGGCAGTGCAGGTCACCGGGAGGATTCAGCGATCATCGGATGGAATAGCGGCAGGAGACAGAGTGCAGAAGGGATCGCGAGGACCGGTAAGTGTTATGGCAATGTTTATTAACTGTTTGTGTACATTTATAATGCATTTTTATGTGTTTGTGATTGCCTCCCATTATAGCCTATACGTTCGAGTTTGGTTCGTCGAACGTTCGACGAACCGAACTCGAATGGGACCCCCGTTCGGCGAGCCGACCTCGAGCCGAACTTGGACCGGTTCGCTCATCTCTAATCGCTACCTGTGGTAGACTGTAGTCCGTGGTCGTCAGGCAGGGTCAAAATCCAGGAGATGCAAAATAGGAACAGAATCGGCAGGCAAGGGTGTAGTAAGGAGACAAAGCAGGGGTCAAATCCGGAATTGGCAGCAAGGTACAAAAACGACATGCAGGAGGGTAGTCACACACAAGCAAGGTCAGCGCACAGGAATCACAATACAAACAGCACATGAGCCAGGAGAACAGAACTATCGCTGGCAGTGATCATGTGACAGGAGAGGGAATAAGAAGGGTGTGGTGTCTTCCCATAGGCTGCAGGTGAATGTTGGCCACTTCAGCCGGGAGACACACGCCACCTACAGTCAGCCAGTGGTACTGCAGGTTCCAGGGAAACCCAGCCTAGTGGATAAGCGGAGCCTGTGCTCCGCAGAGCCACGGGCGCGACTTCTCTCCCATCACCACCACTATCCATGGTGGGAACATGGCGTCGTCTGGCGATCGGAGCAGAAGTCGCAGGAGCAGACTCCGGTGGGGATGTGACACTGTGCTCCGCAGAACCACGGGCACCGACTCCTCTCCCATCACCAGCACTATCCATGGTGGGAACACAGCGTCGTCTGGCAATCAGAGCAGAAGTCACAGGAGCAGACTCCGATGGGGACGTGACAATTAGGAGAAGAAGAGGTGAGCGCTACCACCAGTCTTGTCTCATGCCAACTGTTAAGCATCCTGAAACAATTCATTTGTGGGGTTGCTTCTCAGCCAAGAGAATCGGCTCACTCACAGTCTTGCCTAAAAACATAGCCATGAATAAAGAATGGTACCAGAATGTCCTCCAAGAGCAACTTCTCCCAACTGTCCAAGAGCAGTTTGGCACCCAACAATGCCTTTTCCAGCATGATGGAGCACCTTGCCATAAAGCAAAGGTGATCACTAAATGGCTCATGGAACAAAACATAGAGATTTTGGGTCCATGGCCTGGAAACTCCCCAGATCTAAATCCCACTGAGAACTTGTGGGCAATCATCAAGAGACGGGTGGACATAAAAAAACCAACAAATTCTGGCAAAATGCAAGCATTGCTTATGCAAGAATGGACAGCTATCAGTCAGGATTTGGTCCAGAAGTTGATTGAGAGCATGCCAGGGAGAATTGCAGAGGTCCTGAAGAAGAAGGGTCAACACTGCAAATATTGACTTGCTGCATTGACTCATTCTAACTGTCAATATAACCTTTTGGTACTCATAATATGATTGCAATTATATTTCTGTATCTGATGGAAACATTAGACAAACACAATTAAAAACCAGAGGGCAACAGATCATGTGAAAATATAATTTTGGTGTCATTCTCAAAACTTTTGGCCATGACTGTATGTCATTGGTCATGATGGGATGTGTATAAAGTAAAAATTGAAAGCCAGGTGATGAGAAACTAATATCAGGGGAAAGGCACAAAACCTGCACTTTCTGTTGTAATTGTTGCAAAAATTATAATGGGGTACTGTATATAATCATGTGTCTGATAATAGGATACAATAATATTATTCTAAATAACAAGAATTGGCCGTTTTTTTACTTGACTAGACTACAGTACTTTGCTGCAGGAAGAAAATTATTAAATTATGCTCTATTTGTATAAACAATTTGATGTAATTTACTGATCTTTATTAGAGATGAGCGAACCGGTCGCGGTTCGGCTCGAGGTCGGTTCGCCGAACGGAGCTCCCGTTCGAGTTCGGTTCGTCGAGGCTATAATGGGAGGCAATCACAAACACATAAAAATGCATGATAAATGTACACAAACAGTTAATAAACATTGCCATAACACTTACCGGTCCCCGCGATCCCTCCTGCACTCTGTCTCCTGCCGCTATTCCATCCGTTGTTCGCTGAATCCTCCCGGTGACCAGCACTGCCAGCAGTGATGCAGGACCTATCGTGATGTCAAAATAGCCATGTGACAAGTCACGTGGCTATTATCTTATTGGCTACAGACTGGTCACATGACTATGACGCGTCATGTAGGACCTGTCATTGCACTCTCCGGTACACGGTGCACATTTGTGTATCGCCGTGTACCGGCGACATGCTCTAGCACACGGTCGACTCCCCGTTCCGTTAGGGACCGGCTGACACAGCCGGTCAATAACGGAGATCACCGTTGCCATAGCAACGCAGTTAGCGGTGACGTCACCGCTAACTGCGGCTCCGAGGGCACCGTTGCTATGGTAACGCGTCTGTCAGCGTTACCGCTGTTACCGCTGACAGCCAGCAGCACTGATCTCTCACGGAGTGAAGGCTGCACGCTGCTTCCCGATTGTAGTGAGGATTGTAGCACCTCATCCTCACTACAATCGTCACTACTACTGCACTAGTGAGGATTTTAGTGAGGATGAGGTGCCCCAGCTCATCAAGTGATGAGCTGGGGCACCTCATCCTCACTGCAATCCTCACTACAATCCTGAAGTGCAGTTTCTTCAAATTCATTTAAAGGCACTTGGAACGCTGAAATTGCTGCTTATAATTTAAGCCTGTATTGAAAACCTTTTTGCTTATGGATTGAAAAAAACTCTCCAGGTATCTGAAAAATCATATTGCAGTGATAGTTTCAATTGGCATTAAATATCATATGCCTTGAAGCATCACTTAAAATACTATACTAGATTTAATAATTGCTCTACTACCGGCCGGGGTACTGCAACCAGACACCTGGTATCTGTTTGCTGCACTATCAATTACTTATTCTTTATTTTTACTTTTATTTTTATTTCTACCATATGTGGTTTATTCTTCTTTCTTTTTCCTTGTTCTATTGTGTGAATTGTTTTGAATAAATTTGTGTCTAAAACAAGGATAGCAATAAAAAGTATAAAATATTAATAAAAAAACCTCTTATCAGCGCTGGTTTATTGGGGATTTATTGGGCTGACAGGGGGTAATAAAGATGGAGTCTCTAATGTGTCTGTGTATTTATTTCTATTAAAGTATTTTTTCTCTGTGTGGTGTCTTTTTTTTAACCCTTTATTGGAGATTCTTAATGGCCGGGTCAAACGTGCCTGACATTAAGAATCTCTGGCTTAATACTGGCTAGTAAAACAAAGCCAGTATTAACTCATGATTACCCAACAAGCCACCTGGCTCCAGGACTGTTGGAAGAGTTGGATACAGCGCCAGATGATGGCGCTTCTATGAGAGCGCCATTTTCTGGGGCGGCTGCGGACTGAAATTCGCAGCAGAGGCGCCCAGAAACCTCGGGCTAACCTGTGCCGCGGATTCCAATCCCCAGCTGCCTAGTTGTACCTGGCTGGACACAAAAATGGGGCGAAGCCCACGTCATTTGTTTTTTAATTATTTCATGAAATAAGTGAAATAATTAAAAAAAACGGGCTTCCCTATATTTTTGGTTCCCAGCCGGGTACAAATAGGAAATTGGGGGTTGGAGGCAGCCCGTGGCTGCCTGCTGTACCTGGCTAGCATACAAAAATATGGCGAAGCCCACGTCATTTTTTTGGTGAGCAAAAAACGTCTGCATACAGTCCTGGATGGAGTATGCTGAGCCTTGTAGTTCTGCAGCTGCTGTCTGCTCTTCTCCATACAGACAGACAGCAGCCGCAGAACTACAAGGCTAAGCATACTCCATCCAGGACTGTATGCAGAAGTGTTTTGCCCCCTGAAAAAATGATGTGGGCTTCGCCATATTTTTGTATGCTAGCCAGGTACAACAGGCAGGTACGGCTGCCCCCAACCCCCAGTTGCCTATTTGTACCCGGCTGGGAACCAAAAATAAAGGGAAGCCCTTTTTTTATTATTTCATGAATTTCATGAAATAATTAGAAAACAAATGACGTAGGCTTCGCCCCATTTTTGTGTCCAGCCAGGTACAACTAGGCAGCTGGGGATTGGAATCCGCAGCACAGGTTGGCCTGAGCTTTCTGGGCCCCACTGCTGTGAACTGCAGTCTGCAGCCGCCTCAGAAAATGGCACTTTCATAGAAGCACCATCTTCTGGCGCTGTATCCAACTCTTCCAGCACATGCCTGCTATACCTGGCTAGCATACAAAAATATGGCGAAGCTCACGTCCTTTTTTTGTAGTTTTTTGGCAAAAAAAATAAAAAATGCTTCCCTGGATTTTCCATTACCAGTGAAGGTAACACCAAGCAGTGGGGGTTAGCAGCCAGTAGCTGCTTGGATTATCCTTAGCAAGCAATACAAAAAATGCAGCGGGAGCCCATATATATTTTTTTTAATTATTTATTTAAATAACTAAAAACAAAATGGGCTTCCCTGTATTTTGATTGCTGGACATCACAGTGCTGTAAAAATAAATCTTTAAAAAAATGACGTAGCGCTCCGCGGTATTTTTGATTCTCAGCGCAGATAAAGCAGACAGCTATGGGTTGCCACCCCCATCTGCCTGCCATTAGCTTGGTTGGCAATCAAAATACAGGGAAGCCCATTAATTTTTTCTATTTAAAAAATAGTTAAAAAAAAAATGACGTTGGCTCCCCCCATTTTTGATAGCCAGCTAGGGTAAAGCAGACGGCTGTAGCCTGAAAACCACAGCTGGCAGCTTTACCGTGGTTGGAGATCCAATGTGGAGGTCCCCTCAGGCTCTTTTTTATAATTATTTTATAAATATTAATAATTACACAATAAAAGTAGGGTCCCCCCCAAATTGGATCACCAGCCAAGGTAAAGCGGACAGCTGTGGTCTGGTATTCTCAGGGTGGGAAGGTCCATAGTTATTGGGTCTTCACAGCCTAAAACTAGCAGGCCGCAGGCACCCCAGACGTGGCGCATCCACTAGATGCGCCAATCCTGGCGCTTCACCCCAGCTCATCCCGTGCCCTGGTGCAGTGGCAAACGGGGTAATAAATCGGGTTGATACTAGCTGTAAAGTCACCTGAGATCAAGCCCAGCAGTTTGTGATGTCATGGCGTCTATTAGATACCCAACATCATAAACTGTCAGTACTAACAAAAAAAAAAATCGACAAAAGAAATTTATTTGAAAAAACAGTCCCCAAAACATTTCCTCTTTCACCAATTTATTGTAAGAAAAAAAATAAAGGGGTCCCACGACGACTGTGGACCATCTAGAATATGGGGGGGAGACACTCAGGGAACGTATCCCCCATTTTCTAGGAGTGCGGACCCTTCATGTGAGGAGTATGGGTGCAATGAATCTGCACTCACTCTCCCCGGGTCCACAGCAGCAGAGTCCATGTCGTAATGGTTGCTACCAAAGCTGCAATGCCCTGCTCATGAGGTAAGGGCATGCCTAATCAGGAGAAGTACTGTAGAGGAAGCTCTGCTCACTGGTATATAGGTGCTCAGAGGTAATAATAGATAAAATTAGTGAGCAACCTCGGCACTCTAAATCTCCCAGACTAAGTCAGTAAGTCACAACGGATAGTAATGCAAAATCACTCTTTATTGGTCCGTATTAAGAAAAAAAAAATTTTCATAAGCATATGTTTTTGTCCAAAACAAGTTACAAATGACGTTTCGGCCTGAGCCTTCGTCAGATTGGACTTATCTGCATGTAATCATGAAAAATGACAATAATCAGTATCACATAAGAGTGAGAGAACAATAACATAAACTCGAACAATGTAGAGGTACAATTGGGATGCAGCAAAAAAAATTGCAACACAGCAACAAATGAAACACATGATACAAATGTCATAATACAGTACAAGGACAATATAGTAATGACAAATATGGGGTCAGAGTAGGCTTAGACAGCTCTGGTACGAAAGAGATGTCAATCATAAAGTAACATGTGCAGTAGGTGTAGAGCTACACTATGCATGGCAGAGCTAATGGGTAGACCGACCATAGAAAAAGAATGGAGAAAAAGTGGAGAAAAAATGGAGAAAAAGTGGAGAAAAAGTGGAGAAAAAGTGGAGAAAAAATGGAGAAAATGTGGAGAAAAAGTGGAGAAAAAATGTAGAAAGAGTGGAGAAAAAATGGAGAAAAAGTGGAGAAAAAGTGGAGAAAAAGTGGAGAAAAAGTGGAGAAAAAGTGGAGAAAAAGTGGAGAAAAAATGTAGAAAAAATGTAGAAAAAGTGGAGAAAAAGTGGAGAAAAAGTGGAGAAAAAATGGAGAAAAAGTGGAGAAAAAGTGGAGAAAAAGTGGAGAAAAAGTGGAGAAAAAATTGAGAAAAAGTGGAGAAGTGGAGAAGGGGAGAAGAAGTGGAGAAGTAGTGGAGAAGAAGTGTTTGTTCATGCCAGATGGGAGATAAATAATTTTTTACTGGCGCTGTCATTTACTGTAACGTGATCATCGGTGTACGGTGTATACCTGTGATCACGTGAGCGGGGACCGGAAAAACCGTCCTGAATCATGATCTCCAGGGTCTCAGCTAGCCCTGAAACCCCGGAGATTTTCTGATGCCGGGGGGCGTTATTCACTTATTTCTGCCTGCTGTTTATAAACGGCAGATCAGAATAAGGTTACATTAACACGACCGATCCATTTTTGCGGTCTGCAAAAAACTGTCTGTTTTTTTTCACGGGTGCATCCGTGTGGCATCCGTTTCCGTTCCGTAGACGGTCCGTATGTCATCTGTTTGTCATCCATGTGCCTTCCATTTTTTTTGTGTACTGCAAAAAAACTGAAGGAGGGTAAATGCATAAATTTACCCAGGATCCATAGCTTCATCCTACATGAGGCGGTCACATGTTCCCTCCAGTGCCATTTTCTACTGGTTTTCACAGCGTAGAGCGCTCTGGTGATTTTCTTGTGCTTGTACACTTCATATCAGTCTTTTCTGTCATTATAATAGCAGAAAGACACATAATGTCCCACTCTCCTGCATTTTGTAATTTTGCACCCTTTGGTGCCTTTCATGTGGCACTAAGGGGTGCTTAGCTTTGTATTTAGCCAAAAAAATGAAAAAAAAAAAAATGACGTAGGGTTCCCCCTAGTTTTGTAGCCAGCTAGGGTAAAGCAGACGGCTGCAGCCTGCAGACCACAGCTGGCAACCTCACCTTGGCTGGTAAACTGAGGGCACCCCACGCTGTTATTTTAAATTAAATAAATAATTAAAAAAAAAAAACCACGTAGGGGTCCCCCCAAAATTGGATCACCAGCCATGGTAAAGCAGACAGCTGGGGTATGATATTCTCAGACTAGGGAGGTCCATGGTTATTGGACTCTCCCCAGCCTAAAAATAGCAGGCTGCAGCCGCCCCAGAAGTGGCGCTTCCGTTAGATGCGCCAATCCTGGTGCTTCGCCCCAGCTCATCCCGTGCCCTGGTGCGGTGGCAAACGGGGTAATATATGGGGTTAATACCAGATGTGTAATGTCACCTGGCATCAAGCCCTGGGGTTGGTGAGGTCAGGCGTCTATCAGATACCCGACATCACCAACCCAGTCAGTAATAAAAAAACATAGACGACAAACACATTTTTATTTGAAAAATCACTCCCCAAAACATTCCCTCTTTAACCAATTTATTAGAAAGAAAAACAAATTCAGGTCTGGTGTAATCCAAGGGGTTCCCATGACGATCCACACTGTCCCAGTCAATGAAGAGCAGAATGTTCCCCATTGGCTGGGAGAGCAATGCAGTAACCTGAGCTAACATCAATGGGTCAGCCCAGGTCACTGCAGGGCATGACAAGTGCTGCTGTCAGCGAGGTACATTACCTGCGCTGATCTCCAGCACACTGACAGCACCTGTCACTGAGTTCTATGACCACCGCCTTCACAGCCAAGTATCGCGAGAGGCCCGTGACGTCACCGCTAGACAGTCTCGGGTCGGAAGCGAGAGAAGGTGATGTGACAAGCGGCGGCCATGGAGGACAGTGACAGCGCTGAGGTCGTGATGGCGGGACTTCATCACCGCAGGTAAGCCGAGCGGGACCATGTGTGCAGAGTGTGTGTGTGTTTGTGTGTGTGTGTGTGTGTGTGTACGTGTGTACATGCCGCGGGCAGGAGGGGGCGGAGCGAGCTGAGCGGGGAAGTGTGGGCTTCCGGCACGTAACTAGGATAAACATCGTGTTACTAACCAAAGCGCTTTACTTGGATACCCGATGTTTATCTTGGTTACCAGCTTGTGGCAGGCTGCCAGCGATGGCTCCTGCACACTGTAGCTGTAAAAAGCCCTGCTTTTTGCTGCTAGAACCGTTCTCGAACGTATCTAGAACTATCGAATTTTAGCAAAAAAGCTCGAGTTCTAGTTCGATCTAGAACAGCCCCCAAAATCACTCGAACCGCGAACTGGAGAACCGCGAACCGCGCTCAACTCTAATCTTTATACAGTATGTTTACCCATATCCTGTCCACCGCCATTAACTTGAGAATGGCGGCAGCTATAGGCATAGAAGTGGTGTCTAGGTATAGTAAAGTAGCCATGCGCTACGCAATGAAACCACCTATAGCGCCACCTGGTGGAAAACAACGGAGTTAGCATTTTTATCTCGAAAACGGAATGAGATAGAGAAATAAAGTGAATTAAAAAATTGTAGGCCATCATCAATTCAATACGAATCGACACTTTGCATACAGAAATGCTATGATATAAAAATATTGAATGCTGGTCACGCATATGGCGCTCATTTAACTTTGATGCTCAAAGTGGCCACCATCAGCTGCAACGTACATCTGGACTTTGGACACCATACTGTATCTTGCTGCACATTGTGCAATATGGTAGGTGACACGTTTGCACAAGCATCTGTGGAGGGGTTGCATACACCTGCTGTTTAATGTGACCTCACAGAAAGTAGTCCAATGGCGTCAGGTCAGGTGAGTGTGGAGGCCATACCACACAGCCACCATACCCAATGACTTGTAGGAAGCTCTCTATGAGGTATCACTTCATGTCCGCAGCCTTGTGAGTTTTACACATTCTAATCATAGCATTTCTGTATGCAGGGTGTTGATTCGTATTGAATTGATCATATAATTATAGAATATTAGAGTTGGAATGGACCACCTGGATCATCTAGTCCAACCCCCTGCTCAAAGCAGGATTCAATAAATCATCCCAGACAGATGTCCGTCCAACCTCTTTTTAAAGACTTCCATTGAAGGAGAACTCACCACCTCTCGTGGCAGCCTGTTCCACTCGTTGATCACCCTCACTGTCAAAACGTTTTTTCTAATATCTAATCTGTGTCTCCTCCCCATCAGTTTCATCCCATTGCTTCTAGTCTTTCCTTGTGAAAATGAGAATAAAACTGATCCCTCTACAGTGTGACAGCCTTTAAGATATTTGTAGACAGCTATTAAGTCTCCTCTCAGTCTTCTCTTTTGCAAGCTAAACAATCCTAAATCCTGTAACCGTTCTTCATAGGACATGGTTTGCAGTCCAGTCACCATTCTGGTCACTCTTCTCTGAACTTGCTCCAGTTTGTTGATGTCTTTTTTAAAATGTGGTGCCCAGTACTGGACACAGTATTCCAGATGAGGTCTGACCAAAGAGGAGTAAAGGGGGATAAAGGCTTCACGTGATCTAGACTGTATGCTTCTGTTAACCCCTTCATGACCGGCCGATTTTTCCCTTTCCGTTTTTTTTTCGCCATTCTTTTTCTGAGAGACGTAGCTTTTTTATTTTTCAGTCAATATGGTCATTTGAGGGCTCATTTTTTGCAGAACGAGCTGTACTTTTAAATGAAACCATAGGTTACCATATAGTGTACTGGAAAACAGCAAAAAAATTCCAAATGCAGAAAAATTGCAAAAAAAGTGTGATAGCACTATATATATATATTTATATATATTTTTGAGATATTTTATTCACTGTGTTCACTGTATGGTAAAACTGATGTGTGGGTGTGATGACTCAGGTCAGTGCGAGTTTGTAGACACCAAACATGTATAGGTTTACTTTTATATAAGGGGTTAAGAAAAATTCGGAAGTTTGTCTGAAAAAAGTGGCGCTTGTTTTATGCCATATTCCGTGTCCCGTAGCGTTCTAATTTTTTGGGATCTATGGCTCAGTGACGGCTTATTTTTTGCAACTCGAGCTGACATTTTTAACAGTATCATTTTTGCACAGATGCTACATTTTAATCGCCTGTTATTGCATTTTGCGCAAACGTTGTGACGACAAAAAAATGTCATTTTAGCATTTGGAATTTTTTTGCCGCTACGCCATTTACTGATCAGATTAAATGATTTTATATTTTGATAGATCGGGCGTTTCTGAATGCGACGATACCAAATGTGTGTATATTTTTTATTTTTTTAACTCTTTAATTTTCAATGGGGCAAAAGGGGGGTGATTTGAACTTTTAGGTTTTTTTGTTTTTTTTTTAATTTTTTAAAACTTTTTTTTTTACTTTTTTTTTTATTTTACTAGTCCTCCTAGGGGGCTATAGCGATCAGCAATCCGATCGCTCTGCACTATCTGATGATCAAAAAGGGAAAGCAAGAAAAAAACAATGATGAAAGCCCAAAGATCAATAAGAGTCAGATAATTTCAGTAAAATATACTTTTATTTGGATTTTATTTGCATATTTTTTATATAATTATGACAAGTGTGAGTGTGGGCAGAAAAGACAGACGCCTCTTTATACATACAATGGGATCATATCATTTATTGCAAATACAAATATATTACACAAGGGCTATATACTCTATATGTGTAATAAAAAAAAGGGGGCGGAGGCTTATAGCCTATATGCATTTAAGGTATATGCAACTATATTGTATATTCGATAGAAGGACTCTAATACATATACATACAGGATACAACAGTCAATACATTGCATTACACAAATGCGGATCCAATATGAGATCTACGTGGTCAGCATGTATCTGCTCCAAAAATTCGTTATGATCTATATAGACTTTGTTGAAAAATTCTAAAGTATGTACATGTACAGAGTCATTCATTCAGTGCTTTATTACGGTTCATCAAAGAGCCACCAAATGGCATTCATAACATTTCCAACAAAATAGTTGCTATAGCTGCAGGGAGCCACAAGATGTCACTATAACCATGCAGGTGTATAAACCTGCATGATTAATGGCCGTTTCCTGCCTAACATTAACATGCATACACAGCCACCTACGAGTGCAAACAGCCAAATAAGCCAACACTAGCTGCTGAATAGCACACAGAGTAACAGCCACAAGATATAATCTTCCTTCGTCAGGGGGCGTATCTAATCAACCAAACGGAGGCTTTTTATATCGCCCGCCTCCAATTACCTTTAGATACTTCCGTGACGCACCCGTCATCATCGCAACTTGCCGACGCTAGTCAGACCGCCGCGTCACCAGTCACCTGGCCCAGGACACCACGTGGCCCGAGAACAGAAGACCGGTAAAGACACAGCAGGCAGATCAGCGCCGGCAGCCAATGACGGCTGTGCGTACATGTATCAGGTAATGTATGTTAAAGTGCAAAATCGTGCAGTGCATACCAAAATATAAATGTGGACATATTCACACCATGGAGGGAATATATGTATCAAGACTTATCTACTGTTAGGAAGGATATCATATAAGCAGAATATATACATGCGTGCATATATACACGCACATACATTCCGCCTATGGTGAACATCATGGATTAAAAGGGGGAACGATTATAGCAAAGTATATCTAACAGGCAACAATGATTTAAACATAAAAATATATACAAATCTAGGATACTATGATATCCACTATACTCTTTTTCTCTCATCATCTCAGTTGCTACTAAAGGAGCTGCTTAACATCGTTCTCTCTTCCATGCAGCCAGATATTTCAGCAATCCTCACAAGCACTTGTAAAGATGTTGACACAAGTCCTGCAGATCTATATAGGTCCTTCATCCATAAGAAAACCACACACATGGGTGATATGTTGACATGTCAGACTAAAATATGAAACAAAAAAAGGGGGTTGATTAGACAAAAATTAACCAACACCATATAAAAACAAAAGGCGTATGAATTACAACTTGACTGTATATTATAACAGGCAAAGCAAGGCACATATATGATAACAGTCAAACTTTTTTTTAACTTGTTTTTTTATTTTACTAGTCCCCCTAGGGGGCTATAGCAATCAGCAATCCGATTGCTCTGCACTATCTGCTGATCACAGCTACACAGCTGTAAACAGCAGATACGCTCACTTCCTGCTTCCCTGGCCTCCATACAAAGCGAAAGGGAAAGTGGTTCATGACAACCACCGGAAGTCACGTGATCATGTAACGTGACTTCCAGTATTGGGCGGTAAGTAAAACTTTATCGCGATCGCGTTTACTGTTGACTCGTGTTCAGTCTGTGATCTATTAGTATACCTAAGTCTTTTTCACACATGCTTTTGGATAGCTCTATTCCTCCCATGCTGTATATGCTCTTTTCATTATTCTTGCCAAGATGTATGACTTTGCATTTCTCCCTGTTAAAAACCATTCTATTAGTCACTGCCCATTGTTCCAGCTTGTTTAGATCTTGTTGAATCGTCTCTCTCTCTCTTCCATAGTATTAGCTATCCCTCCTAACTTTCTGTCATCAGCAAATTTAATCGGTTTACCCTTAATACCTTCATCTAAATCATTGATAAAAATGTTGAACAACACGGGGCCCAGGACAGAGTCCTGTGGTACCCCACTTGAAACAGTCTTCCAACTGGATGTGCAGCCATTTATTACCACTCTTTGACTCCGATCACTAAGCCAGTTACAAATCCATCTAACAGTTGCCTTGTCCATTCCACACTTGGTCATTTTTTCAATAAGGATTGTAGATACTTTGTCAAATGCTTTACTGAAGTCAAGATTTACTATATCTACTGCATTTCCCTGATCCACCCAGTCAGTGATTTTGTCATAGAAGGAAATTAAGTTAGTCTGACATGACTTATAAGTTACAAACCCATGCTGGCTCTGGTTAATCACTTCATTCTCATCCAGGTACTTGCATAAATGTTGTTTAATAATTTGTTCAAAGATCTTTCCTGGTATGGAAGTCAGGCTCACAGGCCTGTAGTTCCCTGGGTCCACCTTCTTCCCCTTTTTGAAGATAGGGACAACATTTGCTCTTCTCCAGTCTTCTGGAACTTCTGTTCTCCAAGAATTTTCAAAAATTATGAAGAGTGGTTCTAATATTTCCTCTGCTAAATCCTTCAGTACTCTGGGGTGTAATTCATCTGGACCTGGGGACTTGAATTCATTAATGTTAGCTAAGTATTCCCTCACTATCTGTTTGTTTATTGATGGCCTGTATTCTTCTAATCCTACAATAGAACGGTGAAGATCAGTTGATTTTACTTTTTCAGAGAAAACAGATGCAAAATAACAATTTAAAAGTTTGGCCTTCTCAACATCATTTTTTACAACTTCACCGTTCTCATCCTGTAAAATTCCTATAACATCTTTGACTTTTCTTTTATTTTTGACATAACTCCAAAATCCTTTTTTTATTGCTTTTGACATCTCTTGCAAGCCTTATTTCATTATCAGCTTTGGCTAATCTGATGTGTGCCCTGCAGGTTTTGCAGACTGTGTTATATTCTTCTTTAGATATGCCTCCCTCTTTCCATTTAATAAACATTTCTTTCTTCCTTTTTAGCATCTGTTTAAGTTCTGTGTTCATCCAACCTGATTTCCTTAAATGTTTCATATTCTTCCCACTTTTAGGGATTGTTAACGATTGCGCTTTGAGAATCTCATTTTTCAAGATGTCCCATCCTTCCTGGACATTTCTGTCCTTAAGGACATACGGCCATTAAATCCCTGCTATTCTCTATTTGAGTCCCTTAAAATCTGCCTTTCTGAAATCCAGCCTTGAAATCTGAGTTTTCAGTCTTCCTCCTCTAGTTATCCAAAACTCTATGATAGCATGGTCACTGCTTCCCAGGGTCCCAGCCACCCTTCCCTCCTCAACCATTTCCTCCCTGTTTGTAAGGATTCGATCCAAGGTAGCAGATCCCCTTGTTTTCTCCTCTACCTTTTGGAAGATAAAGTTGTCTGCAACAGAGGATAAGAATTTGTTGGAACTGTTACTTTTGCCTGAGAGAGATTCCCAACAAATGTCTGGATAGTTGAAATCTCCCATGATCACAACATCATATTTTTTTGTGAAGTTGGTCATCTGATGTATAAAGAATTCATCCATATCCTCTGCTTATTGAGGCAGCCTGTATTACACACCTACAATGGTGTTCTTTCCCTTGTTTTCTCCTTGCATTCTTACTAGAGATGAGCCACCCCCCTAGAGTTAGAGTTTGGTTCGGGGCACCGTTCGACGAGCCGTTCGACGAACCTCTCGAACCCCATTGAAAACAATGGGAGGCAATCACAAACACATAAAAACACATTATAAATGTACACATACAGTTAATAAACATTGCCATAACACTTACCGGTCCCCGCAATCCGTCCTGCACTCTGTCTCATGTCGTTATTCCTTCCGATGATCGCTGCGTCCTCCCGGTAACCAGCACTGACAGGACCTTCCGTGACGTCAAAATAGCCATGTGACCAGTCACGTGTCTGTTATCTCATTGGCTACAGACTGGTCACATGACTATGACGCGTCATGTAGGACCTGTCAGTGCATCTCTTCAGTACACGGTGATCGTTTGTGCATCCCCGTGTATCGGCGACATGCTCTGGCACACGGTCGGGTTCCCAATCTGCTTCCCCATTCCGTTATAAACCGGCTGCCACAGCCGGTCAATAACGGAGATCACCATTGCTATAGCAACGCGCCTGTCAGTGGTGACGTCACCGCTTATAGGCAGCAGCTCCTTCTCACTCACGGAGTGAAAACACTGCACGTGGAACAGCGTCTTCCTCCATGCAGCGCTGCTGATGTAGCAGAGCTGCATGTGTTGAAGGAGAAAGAAGCCAGAAGAGCCGGATCGTGGAGGGATAAGAGGGAGTAATGAACATGGAGTCTCTAAGTGTGTCTGTGTATTTATTTCTATTAAAGTATTTTTTCTCTGTGCTGTGTCTTTTTTTAACCCTTTATTGGAGATTATTAATGGCCGGGTCAAACTTGCCTGACATTAAGAATCTCTGGCTTAATACTAGCTAGTAAAACAAAGCCAGTATTAACCCATTACTACCCAGCAAGCCACCATCACCAGGGCTGTTGGAAGAGTTCGATACAGCGCCAGATGATGGCGCTTCTATGAAAGCGCCATTTTCTGGGGCAGCTGCGGATTGCAATTCGCAGCAGAGGTGCCCAGAAACCTCGGGCTAACCTGTGCTGCGGATTCCAATCCCCAGCTGCCTAGTTGTACCTGGCTGGACACAAAAATATGGCGAAGCCCACGTCATTTGTTTTTTAATTATTTCATGAAATAAGTGAAATAATTAAAAAAAAGGGCTTCCCTATATTTTTAGTTCCCAGCCGGGTACAAATAGGCAGCTAGGGGTTGGAGGTAGCGGTACCTGTCTGCTGTACCTGGCTAGCATACAAAAACATGGCGAAGCCCACGTCTTTTTTTGGTGGGCAAAAAATTCCTGCATACAGTCCTGGATGGAGTATGCTGAGCCTTGTAGTTCTGCAGCTGCTGTTTGCTCTCCTGCATACACTAGTGAATGGAGCATGCTGAGCCTTGCCGTTCTGCAGCTGCTGTCTGCTCTCCTCCATACAGATAGACAGCAGCTGCAGAACTACAAGGCTCAGCATACTCCATCCAGGACTGTATGCAGGACTTTTTGCCCCCCCCCCAAAAATTATTTGGGCTTCGCCATATTTTTGTATGCTAGTCAGGTACAGCAGGCAGCTACGGGCTGCCCCCAACCCCCAGCTGCCTATTTGTACCCGGCTGGAAACAAAAATATAGGGAAGCCCTTTTTTTATTATTTCTTGAATTTCATGAACTAATTAAAAAAAATGACGTGGACTTCGCCATATTTTTGCATGCTAGCCAGGTACAGCAGGCAGCTACGGGCTTCCCCCAACCCCCAGCTGCTTATTTGTACCCGGCTAAAAACAAAAATATAGGAAAGCCCTTTTTTTATTAATTATTTCATGAATTTCATGAAATAATTCAAAAACAAATGACGTGGGCTTTGCCATATTTTTGTATGCTAGCCAGGTACAGCAGGCACCTATGAGCTGCCCCCAACCCCCAGCTGCCTATTTGTACCCGGCTGGGAACCAAAAATTTAGGGAAGCCCTTTTTTATCATTTCATGAATTTAATGAAATAATTAAACAAATGACGTGGACTTCGCCATATTTTTGTATGCTAGCCAGATACAGCAGGCAGCTACGGGCTGCCCCCAATCCCCAGCTGCCTATTTGTACCCGGCTGGAATCAAAAATATAGTGAAGCCCTTTTTTTTATAAATTATTTCATGAATTTCATGAAATAATTTAAAAACAAATGACGTGGACTTTGCCATATTTATGTATGCTAGCCAGGTACAGCAGGCACCTACGAGCTGCCCCCAACCCCCAGCTGCATATTTGTACCCGGTTGGGAACCAAAAATATAGGGAAGCCCTTTTCTTATTATTTCATGAATTTCATGAAATAATTCAACAACAATTGACGTGGGCTTTGCCATATTTTTGTATGCTAGCCAGGTACAGCAGGCAGCTATGGGCTGCCCCCAACTCCCAGCTGCCTATTTGTACCTGGCTGGAAACAAAAATATAGGGAAGCCCTTTTTTTATTATTTCATGACTTTGATGAAATAATTAAAAAACAAATGACATGGACTTAACCATATTTTTGTGTCCAGCCAGGTACAACTAGGCAGCTGGGGATTGGAATCCACAGCACAGGTTGGCTTGAGCTTTCTGGGCCCCTCTGCTGCGAATTGCAGTCCGCAGCCGCCCCAGAAAATGGCGCTTTCATAGAAGTGCCATCATCTAGTTCTGCATCAAACTCTTCCAACAGCCCTGGTGACGGTGGCTTGCTGGGTAATAATAGGGTTAGGGCTAGCTGTATATTATCAACTGGCCTTAAGCCCGAAATTCATGGTGGCACGCCAATATTAGACATGGCCACCATGAATTACTAGTACCGATAAAAGGAACCACAACACACAGAAAAATATTTTTATTATAAATAAAACACAACACAATTAGTGACTCCATCCATCTCAATAAAGAACCCCCCTCCGCAGTAATCCTTGGTCAAGGGTCCCGCGCCGTCCAATCCGGATCCAATATCATCTGATTGGTTTGCTGGAAGGCAAAGCGATCAGATGATGTGTCAGGTTCAAGGGCCTGAATCACATGACACAGCAGCTGATTTGTATAAATGGCTTTGCATCAGTGCAAAAAAAACAAAACAAACTACACACTTCAGTGCAGACTCCTGTCCGACAGCATCAGCTGATAGTGTAGCTGGCCGGGCGGTAAAAAGCTGGCCTTACCGCTCGACTTATAGTGTCAGCTGATTCCATCAGGTGACCACATCAGCTTATTATCGCCAGGTCTAAAAAAAGAGAGAGAGAAAGAAGAGAGAGAGAGGAAAGAGAAAGAGAGGAAAGAGAAAGAGAGAAAGAAGGGAGAGAGAGAAAGAAGAGAGAGAAAGAGAGAAAGAAGAGGGAGAGAAAGAAGAGAGCGAGAGAAAGAGAAAGAAGAGAGAGAGAGAAAGAGAGAGAAAGAGGAAGAAGAGAGAGAAAGAAGCGAAAGAGGAGAAAGAAGAGAAAGAGAGAAGGGAGAGAGAGAGAAAGAAAGAGAGAGAAGAGAAACAGGAGAAAGAGGAGAAAGAAGAGAAAGTAGAGAAAGAAGAGAGAGAAAGGAGAGAGAAAAAGAAGAGAAAGAGAGGAGAGAGATAAAGAGAGAGGGGAAGGATAGAAAGAAAGGAGAGAGAAAAGAGAGAGAGAGAAAGAGAGAGAGAAAGAAAGGAGAGAGAGAAAGGAGAGAGAGAAAGAGAGAAGGAAGAGAGAGAGAAAGAGAAAGAAAAGAGAGAAGAGAAAGAGGAGAAAGAGGAGAAAGAAGAGAAAGTAGAGAAATAAGAGAAAGAAAGGAGAGAGAGAAAGGAGAGATAAAGGAGAGAGAGAAAGAAGATAGAGAAAGAAGATAGAGAGAAAGAGAGAAAAAGAGAGAGAAGAGAAAGAAGAGATAGAAGATAAAGAAGAGAAAGAAAGGAGAGAAAGAAAGCAGAGAGAGAAAGGAGAGAAAGAAAGGAGAGAGAAAGGAGAGAGAGAAAGAAAGGAGAGAGAGAAAGAAAAGAAAGAGAGAGAAGAGAAAGAAGACAAAGAACATAAAGAAGAGAAAGAAAAAGAAAGGAGAGAAAGAAAGGAGAGAAAGAAAGGAGAGAGAAAGGAGAGAGAGAGAAAGAAAGGAGAGAGAAAAAGAAGAGAAAGAGAGAGAAGAGAAAGAAGAGAAAGAACATAAAGAAGAGAAAGAAAGAGAAAGGAGAGAAAGAAAGGAGAGCGAGAGAAAGGAGAGAAAGAAAGGAGAGAGAGAAAGGAGAGAGAGAAAGGAGAGAGAGAGAAAGAGAGAGAGAAAGAAAGGAGAGAGGAAGAAAGGAGAGAAAGAGAGAGAAGAGAAAGAAGAGAAAGAACATAAAGAAGAGAAAGAAAGAGAAAGGAGAGAAAGAAAGGAGAGAGAGCTAAAGGAGAGAAAGAAAGAGAGAGAGAAAGGAGAGAGAGAGAGAAAGAGGAGAAAGAAGAGAAAGAAGAGAAAGAAAGAGAAAGGAGAGAGAGAGAAAGGAGAGAGAGACAGGAGAGAAAGAAAGGAGAAGGAGAGAAAGGAGAGTGAGAGAAAGGAGAGAGAGAAAGGAGAGAAAGAAAGGAGAGAAAGAAAGGAAAGAAAGAAAGAAATTAGAGAAAGAAAGAAGAGAAAGAGAGAAGGAAGAGAGAGAGAAAGAGAGAAGAGAAAGAGGAGAAAAAAGAGAAAGAAGAGAAAGAAAGAGAAAGGAGAGAGAGAGAAAGGAGAGAGAGACAGGAGAGAAAGAAAGGAGAAGGAGAGAAAGGAGAGAGAGAGAAAGGAGAGAAAGAAAGGAGAGAGAGAAAGGAGAGAGAGAAAGGAGAGAGAGAAAGGAGAGAGAGAAAGGAGAGAAAGAAAGGAAGGAAAGAAAGGAGAGAGAGAGAAAGGAGAGAAAGAAAGGAGAGAGAGAGAAAGGAGAGAGAGAGAGAAAGAAGAGAAAGAAAGGAGAGAGAGAAAGGAGAGAGAGAAAGGAGAGAGAGAAAGGAGAGAGAAAGAGAAAGGAGAGAAAGGAGAGAGAGAGAAAGGAGAGAGAGAGAGAGAAAGGAGAGAGAGCTAACAGCTGATGTCTGGCCCCACCCCTCAGTGCATAATTAAATTATATTTATAAATATATTATAAATATAACTTAAAATTAAAAAGAAAAAAAAAAAGAACTTCTTACCATGTCTAGAAATCGCAACCTTATGCTCCCTAGGTGAGCACTCTATCCACTCAGCTATTGCCTCTAATGTGAATGATAGGCAGATTTGCTAATCTTGAAGCTTATGCAGATCACTCGTGTTCTGTAGCAGAGATGACAGTGTCATGTGGATTACGTCGGACTTGGAGGGGCATTGGAGGATTTTAATAAAATGGTGAAACTGTGTTTTTTTGTCTTTTATTCCAAATAAAGGATTTTTCGTGGTGTGTGTTTATTTACTTTCACTTTATAAATAGATAATAATTATAATTTAAAGTTATAAATAAAAAAAAAAAATCTTTTCTGGCACTAGAACTCCCGATATTATGCTTCTTAGGCAGGCACGTTATCCACTAGTCTAGTGCCTCTTATAACATAGATAGGCAGATTTTGTAATCTTGAAGTCTGCTGTGCAGACTGAAGTCTCTGCTAACCGTGTGAGTCACTTCAGTGCCACCACATCTTGAGGGAGCAGAACTGACAGTGTCGTGTGGATTACTTCGGACCTGGAGGGGTATTTTTGAGATTAATAAAGGGGTAAACCAGGGTTGTTTTTTTGTCTTTTATTCCAAAAAAAGGATTTTTCGGTGTGTGTGTTTCTTTACTTTCACTTAAAGTTTAATCATGAAAGGTGTCTCGGGGAGACGCCTGCCATGATTAAACTCATTATTACCCCAATTGCCACCGCACCAGGGCAATTCGTGATGAGCCGGGTAGAGTCCCCCAGGACTGTCGAACCTAACGGATGCGGCAATTCTGGGCGGCTGCTGGGTGATATTGTTAGCCTGAAGGGCTCCCCATACCGTGGCGCTCTCCATCCTAACAATACCAGCCTCCAGCCGTGTGGCTTTATCCTGGCTGGTATCAAATATGGGGGGACTGCATTTTTTTTTTTTATTTATTTATTTTAATGCACGATATAGACCCGTCCACTGGCGGCTGTGATTGGTTGCAGTGAGACAGCTGTCACTCAGCTTGGGGACGTGTCTGACTGCAACCAATCATAAGCGCCGGTGGGTGGGGAAAGCACGGAATAACTAATTGACTAATGAAGCGGCAGCCATTTTCTAAAGAGGAAAAGACACCACAGATTTGTGACAGCCGTGGAGCGAGACGCACGTGATCGGTGAGTAGGAAAGGGAGAGTTAGCATTTTTATCCACTCAGCTATTGCCTCTAATGTGAATGATAGGCAGATTTGCTAATCTTGAAGCTTATGCAGATCACTCGTGTTCTGTAGCAGAGATGACAGTGTCGTGTGGATTACGTCGGACTTGGAGGGGCATTGGAGGATTTTAATAAAATGGTGAAACTGTGTTTTTTTGTCTTTTATTCCAAATAAAGGATTTTTTGCGGTGTGTGTTTATTTACTTTCACTTTATAAATAGATAATAATTAGTGTTGAGCGAGTATGCTTGTCACTACTCGGTACTCGCACGAGTATCGCTGTACTCGGGCTGCTCGGTGGGTACCGAGTAATCTCGCGATACTCGTGCTGTACTCGTGGTCTTCATTCCTGCATGTTGGCGCTCTTTTGAGAGCCAGCCCTCATGCAGGGATTGGCTGGCAGACCACTGCAATTCCACAGCCCTGTTAGTTGTGGAATTGCAGTGATTGGCCGGCCCTCACAGCGTGACCGTGCCTTTAGCCCGACACTTCCCCGCTCGGCTAAGCCCCCTCCCGCACTCCACTCCGCATGTATATATATATACACGCATACACACACACGCACGTTTTTTTTTTTACTTTACATTTTTATGGTTTCTACATGCTGCCGAGGGTCATTTCAGAATAATACTCAGGTCTCCCATAGGATAACATTGGGCTCGGTGCTCGGGCCGAGTACACGAGTATCTTGGGATGCTCGGCCCGAGCCTCGCGCACCCGAGCTTTTTGGTACTCGCTCATCACTAGAGATGAGCGAACCGGTCCCGGTTCGGCTCGAGGCCGGTTCGCCGAACGGAGGTCCCGTTCGAGTTCGGCTCGTCGAACGTTCGACGAACCGAACTCGAACTGCATAGGAAACAATGGCAGGCAATCACAAACAGAGAAAAACACCTAGAAAACACCCTCAAAGGTGTCCAAAAGGTGACAAACAACTCAAACACATGGGAAAGTGACAAGGACATATACTCATGCGAAAACAAAACAGCTGGACAAGGAAAAAGAGGAGGACACACAGATATATGAGTATATGCAAGGAAACATCGATTCCATTATTGTGCAACTTGAGCCCTGCTCATTTTAGACTTCCAATCTGGATAAATTGCCTGAGCTCGCCACGTACGCCTTGGGGATCTTGTCGTGTCCTGCAGCCAGCGTTCTCTCGGAACCTGTCTTCAGTGCTGCTGGGGGTCTGCTGGCAGATAAGCACACGTGTCTGTCCACTGACAATGTGGACATGGCTCTCAGAGGACTTTTCTTCCTCTGGGTCAGCCAGGGGACGGGAAAGGCACACGTATTTTTGAGAGTGCTTCATGCAAAGCATCTTTTTCTTTTTCAAAAGGGGGCTCAACCAATGCCAGTCAAGTGGGGTGTGTGTGGCCCAGTTAGTGGAAACGAGGGAGACTGTGGTTGGAGTCCCCTCGCTGTGTCTCTAAAAGAACCAAGATGAACAAGTCATGGCTCTCAGAGGACTTTTCTTCCCCTGGATCAGCCAGGGGACGGGAAAGGCACGCGTATTTTTGAGAGTGCTTCATGCAAAGCATCTTTTTCTTTTTCAAAAGGGGGCTCAACCGATGCCAGTCAAGTGGGGTGTGTGTGGCCCAGTTAGTGGAAACGAGGGAGACTGTGGTTGGAGTCCCCTCGCTGTGTCTCTAAAAGAACCAAGATGAACAAGTCATGGCTCTCAGAGGACTTTTCTTCCCCTGGGTCAGCCAGGGGACGGGAAAGGCACGCGTATGTTTGAGAGTGCTTCATGCAAAGCATCTTTTTCTTTTTCAAAAGGGGGCTCAACCGATGCCAGTCAAGTGGGGTGTGTGTGGCCCAGTTAGTGGAAACGAGGGAGACTGTGGTTGGAGTCCCCTCGCTGTGTCTCTAAAAGAACCAAGATGAACAAGTCATGGCTCTCAGAGGACTTTTCTTCCCCTGGGTCAGCCAGGGGACGGGAAAGGCACGCGTATTTTTGAGAGTGCTTCATGCAAAGCATCTTTTTCTTTTTCAAAAGGGGGCTCAACCGATGCCAGTCAAGTGGGGTGTGTGTGGCCCAGTTAGTGGAAACGAGGGAGACTGTGGTTGGAGTCCCCTTGCTGTGTCTCCAAAAGAACCAAGATGAACAAGTCATGGCTCTCAGAGGACTTTTCTTCCCCTGGGTCAGCCAGGGGACGGGAAAGGCACGCGTATTTTTGAGAGTGCTTCATGCAAAGCATCTTTTTCTTTTTCAAAAGGGGGCTCAACCGATGCCAGTCAAGTGGGGTGTGTGTGGCACAGTTAGTGTAAACGAGGGAGACTGTGGTTGGAGTCCCCTCGCTGTGTTTTACATGCTTTTAGAAGGGCATGACATGGCTTGGAGGTTGACTTTCATCATCTGCAAACTGTTGGCTACCAAAATGCTGCCTTTCCAACAACTGTGGTTATAGACAATGAGGAACATACTGATGAAGATGAGACGCAGATACCCGATTGGGATGACAACTTAAATATTCGGTCAGGGCAAGAAGAGGCTCGGTCTGAGGGGGAGGGGAGTGCAAACACAACAATTGATGATGAAGTTCTAGATCCCACCTACTGTCAACCCACAGTCAGACACTCGAGGAGGTCAACAGAGGCGGTGGAGGAGGATGCAACCGACGACGAAGTAACCTTGCGCCTTCCTGGACACAGTCGGAGCACTGGTAGCACGTCTACAACTGCATCCTCAGCCACCACTCTGCCTCTGAGCATTATTCGGGGTGGATCAACAGGTCGCATGGCCTCTAAGCCTTGCCTAGCCTGGTCCTTTTTTGACATAAAAAAAGATCGCCCAAAATGTGATCTGTAACATTTGGCATGGTTATCTTAGTAGAGGTCAAAACCACAGCAGTTTGACAACTTCTTCCATGAATCGTCACATGAATAAATATCATATGGCCTGGTGGGAAGCTCACCGTGCTGCAATGCGGCCTAGCGGAGCCAACCATCCACCGCCTGACCCTTCCAGTGCATCCGCGCGCTCGTCATCTTCTAGGACTGTGGGGACAGCTGTCACACCTGTTTTTCCACCCACAACTTCCACCACTGTAACCGCAACAGGCAGTTTGCTTGGTAGGTCGTCAGTTGGTTTGGAAGGGGAAACAAGTGATTGTGTACAGCTCTCTCAAACATCGATAGCACCAACGTTGGATGAAGGCAACATCATGTCTCCGCCTGCACTTTCCTCACAAACCTGCATTTTTCCAGGGACACCCTACTCAACACCGTCTACAGACAGCAGCCAGATCTCTGTCCCTCAGATGTGGTCAAATAAAAGGCCACTTCCTGCGACCCATGACAAAGCTAAGAGGTTGACTCTATCCCTCTGTAAGCTGTTGGCTACCGAAATGCTGCCTTTCCGCCTAGTGGACACACAGGATTTTAGAGACCTTATGTCTGTCGCTGTGCCCCAGTACCAGATGCCTAGTCGCCACTACTTCTCTAAGAAAGGTGTGCCCGCGCTACACCAGCATGTCGCACACAACATCACCGCTTCCTTGAGAAACTCTGTGTGTGAACGGGTGCATTTCACCACCGATACTTGGACCAGTAAGCATGGACAGGGACGTTACATGTCGCTGACTGGCCACTGGGTAACTATGGTGATAGATGGTGAAGGGTCTGCTGCACAAGTCTTGCCGTCCCCACGACTTGTGTGTCAATCCTCTGTCTGTCCAAGTTCCGCCACTGCTTCTGCATCCTCCACCTCATCTGGGTCCTCCACCTCCGCCCCAAGCCTGCCTGGTCAGGCCACCAGCGTTCTCACTGCGCAGAAGGAATCACGCAACCCTCATTACTATGCTGGCAGCAGAGCGCAACGGCATCAGGCGGTCTTTAGCTTGACATGTCTTGGGAATAAGAGTCACACAGCTGAGGAGTTGTGGTCAGCTCTGCGATCCGAGTTTAATAAATGGTTGTCTCCACTCAACCTGCAGCCTGGTAAGGCCGTGTGCGACAATGCTGCAAACCTGGGTGCGGCCCTTCGCCTGGGCAAGCTGGCACACGTGCCTTGTATGGCTCACGTGTTTAACCTTGTTGTCCAGCAATTTTAACCCACTATCACGGCTTAGATGGGCTTCTGCACAGGGCATGGTCACTCTCTGCTCACTTCTGCCGTTTAAACGCCGCAGCTGACTTGACTTGCATTGCTCCAGAAGTCTTTCAGCCTGCCGGTTCATCACCTGAAATGCGATGTATCGACACGCTGGAATTCGACTCTCCACATGATACAGAGACAGCACCACCGAGCCCTGGTGCATTACGTCATGACTTATAGCCTAGGCCAATGAGATGCAGAGGTGGGGCAGATTACACTGCTAGAGTGGTCTCAGATCAAGGACCTATGCACCCTTCTGCACAGTTTCGACATGGCGACGAATATGTTTAGCGCTGACAATGCCATTATCAGCATGACGATTCCAGTCATTTACATGCTGGAGCACACGCTAAACACTATTCGGAGTCAGGGGGTGGGACAACAGGAAGGGGAGGAACTACAGGAGGATTCATATGCGCAAGACACAACAACATCACCAAGGTCCAGACGTTCATCATCACCAAGGCGCCAGGCATGGGACCATGGGGGACAGGAATCAACAAGGGCGCATGGTAGCAGGCGAGATGTTGAGGAAGGTGCAGGAGGACATGAAGATATGGAGGACGAACTGTCCATGGACATGGAAGACTCAGCAGATGAGGGGGACCTTGGTCAAATTTCAGTTGAAAGAGGTTGGGGGGAGATGTCAGAGGAAGAAAGAACGGTTAGCACCTCTATGCCACAAACACAGCGTGGACTTGGTCCGCATGGCTGCGCAAGACACATGAGTGCCTTCTTGTTGCACTACCTCCAACATGACCCTCGTATTGTCAAAATTAGAAGTGATGATGACTACTGGCTTGCCACACTATTAGATCCCCGGTACAAGTCCAAATTTTGTGACATAATTCCAGCCATAGAAAGGGACGCACTTATGCAGGAGTATCAGCAGAAGCTGTTACTCGATCTTAGATCCACTTTTCCACCAAACAACCGTGCAGGTGCAGGGAGTGAATCTCCCAGTTGTAACTTGACAAACATGGGACGGTCTCGTCATCTTCAACAGTCTACACGTACCAGTAGGACCGTATCTGGTGCTGGTAATAGCAATTTAATGGAATCTTTTCATAATTTTTTTAGACCCTCCTTTGCAAGGACACCAGACACAACGAGTCTGACACATAGTCAACGGCTGGAGAGGATGATACAGGAGTATCTACAAATGAACATCGATGCCATGACTTTGCAAATAGAGCCTTGCTCATTTTGGGCTTCAAATCTAGAAAAATGGCCAGAGCTATCCAGTTACGCCTTGGAGATTTTGTCGTGTACAGCTGCCAGCGTTGTCTCTGACTGTGTTTTCAGTGCTGCTGGGTGTGTGCTGACAGATAAGCGCACGCGTCTGTCCAGTGACAATGTGGACAGACTGACGTTCATCAAAATTAACAAGTCATGGATCCAGAAGGAATTTACAACCCCTGTGTCATCCTGGGGAGATTAAATGCTTGTGGATTTGGAATGTGCTTGATGCAAATCTAGCTGTGAAGTGTACAACTATGGCACAACTGCTGCCTCTGAATGGGTGGGTGTGTGTGGGGCACAATTTTTGGAAAAAAGGGAAGCTCCGCTTGGAGTAACCCTTGCTTACATTGTTTTTAAAAGGAGCCAAGATGACCAAGTCATGGTTCAGCAAAGACTTTATCTACCTACCCCGGTGTCATGCTGGGGACGGTTAATTATGGCGTATTTTTGAATGTGCTTGATGCAAATCAAAACATCCTGTTTGTAACTAGGGCACAAGTGCTGCCACTGATGGGGTGTCTGTGTGCCCAATTTTTGGAAAAAAGGGAGACTCCGCTTGGAGTAACCCTTGCTTGCTGTGTTTTTTAAAAATGATACAAGATGAACAGATCTGAAGGCAAGATGAAGGCAACATCATGTCTCCGCCTGCACTTTCCTCACAAACCTGCATTTTTCCAGGGACACCCTACTCAACACCGTCTACAGACAGCAGCCAGATCTCTGTCTCTCAGATGTGGTCAAATAAAAGGCCACTTCCTGCGACCCATGACAAAGCTAAGTGGTTGACTCTATCCCTCTGTAAGCTGTTGGCTACCGAAATGCTGCCTTTCCGCCTAGTGGACACACAGGATTTTAGAGACCTTATGTCTGTCGCTGTGCCCCAGTACCAGATGCCCAATCACTACTGCTTCTCCAAGAAAAGCATGCCCGCGCTACACCAGCATGTCGCACACAACATCACCACTTCCTTGAGAAAATCTGTGTGCGACAGGGTGCATTTCAACACAGATACTTGGACCAGTAAGCATAGACAGGGTCATTACATGTCACTTAAGCAAGCATTGTTGACCTTAGGGAGATCAACATATCCACTGCGGAGACACCATCACGTGTTTCTCAACGCAGTGATTCTAGAGCATTGCCCCCTGGGAAGTATGCAAATAAGAAAGCCGCGGAGACACCATCACGTGTTTCTCAACGCTGGCAGGAAACTAGCCAGGTCTTTCACCGGGAAGGAACAACCACGGGAAGGGCAGTCTCCAGTCAAGGAGACCACCTATACCAAACATGGTATCCATCCACAGACAGCCGTTTCGGGGTATTTGCCCCTCATCAGTGTGGAGTAGGAATCTGGCTAGTGGGGGCAATGCCTAGTATAAGACTACTTAAGCAAGCATTGTTGACCTTGAGCATACTTCCCAGGGGGCAATGCTCTAGAATCACTGCGTTGAGAAACACGTGATGGTGTCTCCGCAGTGGATATGTTGATCTCCCTAAGGTCAACAATGCTTGCTTAAGTAGTCTTATACTAGGCATTGCCCCCACTAGCCAGATTCCTACTCCACACTGATGAGGGGCAAATACCCCGAAACGGCTGTCTGTGGATGGATACCATGTTTGGTATAGGTGGTCTCCTTGACTGGAGACTGCCCTTCCCGTGGTTGTTCCTTCCCGGTGAAAGACCTGGCTAGTTTCCTGCCAGCGTTGAGAAACACGTGATGGTGTCTCCGCGGCTTTCTTATTTGCATACTTCCCAGGGGGCAATGCTCTAGAATCACTGCGTTGAGAAACACGTGATGGTGTCTCCGCAGTGGATATGTTGATCTCCCTAAGGTCAACAATGCTTGCTTAAGTAGTCTTATACTAGGCATTGCCCCCACTAGCCAGATTCCTACTCCACACTGATGAGGGGCAAATACCCCGAAACGGCTGTCTGTGGATGGATACCATGTTTGGTATAGGTGGTCTCCTTGACTGGAGACTGCCCTTCCCGTGGTTGTTCCTTCCCGGTGAAAGACCTGGCTAGTTTCCTGCCAGCGTTGAGAAACACGTGATGGTGTCTCCGCGGCTTTCTTATCTGCATACTTCCCAGGGGGCAATGCTCTAGAATCACTGCGTTGAGAAACACGTGATGTTGTCTCCGCAGTGGATATGTTGATCTCCCTAAGGTCAACAATGCTTGCTTAAGTAGTCTTATACTAGGCATTGCCCCCACTAGCCAGATTCCTACTCCACACTGATGAGGGGCAAATACCCCGAAACGGCTGTCTGTGGATGGATACCATGTTTGGTATAGGTGGTCTCCTTGACTGGAGACTGCCCTTCCCGTGGTTGTTCCTTCCCGGTGAAAGACCTGGCTAGTTTCCTGCCAGCGTTGAGAAACACGTGATGGTGTCTCCGCGGCTTTCTTATTTGCATACTTCCCAGGGGGCAATGCTCTAGAATCACTGCGTTGAGAAACACGTGATGGTGTCTCCGCAGTGGATATGTTGATCTCCCTAAGGTCAACAATGCTTGCTTAAGTAGTCTTATACTAGGCATTGCCCCCACTAGCCAGATTCCTACTCCACACTGATGAGGGGCAAATACCCCGAAACGGCTGTCTGTGGATGGATACCATGTTTGGTATAGGTGGTCTCCTTGACTGGAGACTGCCCTTCCCGTGGTTGTTCCTTCCCGGTGAAAGACCTGGCTAGTTTCCTGCCAGCGTTGAGAAACACGTGATGGTGTCTCCGCGGCTTTCTTAATTACATGTCACTGACTGGGCACTGGCAAACTATGGTGAGAGATGGAGAAGGGTCTGCTGTACAAGTCTTGCCGTCCCCACGAGTTGTTTCAATCCTTCTTCTGTATGTAGAAGTTAATACACTGCTTCTGCCTCTTCAACCTCGTGTGGGTCCTCCACCTTGGCGCAAACCCTGTGTGGTCAGGCCAGGCCACCCTTCCTTGCAACTGCGCACAAGGACTACCACACACCTCCTTACTATGCTGGCAGCAGAGCTCAATGCCATCAGGCGGTCAAAGTTTTACTTTGAAATGTATGGGAAATGTGAGTCACACCGCTATTCCAGAGAATAGTAGTCAGGCAGGGTCAAAACATTAATTGAGGAACAGGAACACAATGGGACGGCCAGGACTTAATCAGAAAACAAGCAGAGGTGAAATGCGGATCGGCCAACAAGGTACATAAACAGCAAGCAGGAAAAGTAGTCAGGTAACAAGCACACAAAATCATAAAACTGAACTGGGGGTAAAATTAACCAGAGGTTCATAGCTATGTCTGGCAGTGGTCTGCAGACAGGATGGGCATAAAAAAGGGTGTGGTGTCTTCCCATTGGTTGTAGCTGAATGATGGTATTTCATCTGTGAGATACCCACCAGCTACATTCAGCCAGAGATTCTGCATCTGTCAAGGTAATGCAGCCCAGTGGGTGAGCATAACCTGCGTCCACCTGCGCCGCTGGCATCGACTACTCTCCCATCATCAGCACTATTCATGAAAGGAACACGTTGTCACCTGGCGACCGGAGTACAAATTGACGGAGCGGACTCCGTTGGTGACTTAACAGCCGTGTGCGGCAATGATGCAAACCTGGCTGCGGGCCATCCTCAGGGCAATGTGACACACGTGCCTTGTATGGCTCACGTGTTGAACCGAATTCTCCAGCAATTTTTAAAACACCATCACGGCCTACATGGCCTTGTGCAGCGGGCACGCTCGCTATGTGCTCACTTCCATCGTGCGCACACAGCAGCTCAACAACTTTCATCACTCCGGAAGTCTTAGGGTCTGGCAGTTAAACGCCGGAAATGCGATGTTCCGACACGCAGGAATTGGAATCTGCACATGTTGCAGCGTGTGTGGCAGCACCGCAGAGCCCTGCTGAAATACGGTATGACATATAGCCTGGGATAACTTGATCAAGAGGTGGTGCAGATCACGCTGCTGGAGTGGTGTCAGATCAAGGACCTATGCACCCTGCTACACAGTTTACAAATGTCGACGAAGATGTTTAGCACTGGCAATGTCATTCTCAGCGTGACAATTCTGGTCATCTACATGATGGAGCACACTGTAATTATTATTCGGAGTCAGGTGTTGGGACAAGAGGAAGGGGAGGAAGTACAGGAGGAGTCATATGCGGAAGGGATAACAAGATCTACGAGGTCCAGATGGTCAGCGGCACCTATGCGGCAGTCATGGTGAGGGAGAGGGATTAACAAGGGCGCATACTATCAGCAAAAAGTGTTGATGAAAGTGCAGGAGCCCATGAAGAAATGGAGGACGAACTGGCGATGGGCATGGAAGACTCAGCAGATGAGTGAGAGCTTGCTCACATTTCGGTTGTGCGAGGTTGTGGGGAGAGGGCAGAGGAAGGATGCACGATTCTCACCTCTCTGCCACCAACACACCAAGGACTTGGTCCTCCTGGATGCACAAGACACATGAGCGCCTTCTTGCTGCACTACCTACATGACCCTCGGATTGTATGAATTTGAAGTAATCCTGACTACTGGGTTGCCACACTGTTACATCCCCGGTACAAGACAAAATTTGGCGAACTAATTCCTGCCATAGAAATGGACGCACGTATACAGGAGTATCTGCAGAATCTGGTACGCAATCTTAGATCTACTTTTCCACTAAACACCAGTGCTGCACAGAGTGAATCTCAACGCTTTGTCATGGATAGGAGGAAATGGTCTTTTACTTGTCCACATCGGAGGGACCGAGGAATGGCTGCTGTGCTGAGATGGCGTTGAGTATGGTGTCCCTGCACAGTTGCACTTTTGGTCATATCCCAAAATGAGTTGAAAAAGGACAGATGCTGTTGGAAAGGGGAACAGGTGTGTTGGAAAGGGGAAAAAAGTTTTGGTCCGTGGATTTGGTGGTTAAGCAACTGTAACATTTGCTGAAGAAACACCATCTGTTACAGTGGAACTGGCAGATTTGAATAAATTGGTATATAATCTGTGACCGCTATATAACGAAAATTAATAAGAAAAGAAAGAGAAAGGTATATATCCCCATCAGCAGTCAGTGTCCACCGTGCTCCCAGTTGGAAAAGGAGAGGTTGGCAACTGGAAGGTTTGGTGGAGGATACAGAGCTGTGTGGCTATGAAACTAATAGTAGCCTGAACCGAGTTAGACGCCATTCGGATCTGGAGACTGTGAGCCCTGTTAGCGTCACAGGGTCCACATGCCCACCCAGCCCAGGAACTCCCTGTTAACAACACAGGGGCCATTGAGTACGCTGACCGTGTGCGTAGGGGCACACCTGTGGACAGCAGGCGCATCAGCAGCAGCAGGCCTGTTAATGCCACTGGGCTGCACAAGCAGGACTGGTAGGACAGGAGCTGGTCTTAACCGTTCTGCGTTACCAACTGTGGTGGTGGCCTGCATCGACACCC
The DNA here is from genome assembly GCF_048569485.1 of Anomaloglossus baeobatrachus. Classification (NCBI taxonomy): domain Eukaryota; kingdom Metazoa; phylum Chordata; class Amphibia; order Anura; family Aromobatidae; genus Anomaloglossus; species Anomaloglossus baeobatrachus. The sequence continues at coordinate 437,471,990 of NC_134355.1, forward strand.
TATCCCTGCCTACCTCTGGCCTAAAGCCGCAATGGGTTCAACACATGGAGGTGTGCTCTTTCGGAGCATAATAGAAGACTGCGCACCTCCTTGTTGGCTCCAGCCCCTTTTATAACCTGGGTCCGCCCCAAACCAGGGTGAACCACAATGCACCTCCTGGAGACAAAAGTAGAGTGACACGTCATGAGTGGCATAACTAGCGTCCTATTTGGAACCGCAACTTCAATGATGACCTCATGGCTGCCATGACCCAAACACCTCAGCAGTCATCGTCTGACCATCAATAATGCGGTGACAAGTCATAGGTGTGGGCCTCTGCAAGCCATTTGGGAGGACACCTGATGCCCTGTGGTCTATATGGGACCCCCACATCAGGGCCAGGGCCAAAGAGTTCATTACCGGACCTAGTCTCTGATGCAGGAAGTGCCTGAGCATGCTCAGTAGCATGAAATACAGTCTCTGAAAAAAGACTATCAGCTTTAGCATGGTGTCTAGGCACAAAACAGGACTTAGACCCGGCACGGAATGCAAGCACCTGTGCAAAGAGGCTTTTCACACTTAGTGTGGGAGCATGCGCTGTATCCCGAAAAGAAGACTTAGCGTCAGGAATAACACAGTCAGGCTGAGCATACTCACTAGGCGAAACACTGTAATTATGCTGCAGCTGGGGTACATCGGCACACGCATGCGCACTAGCTGCCTCTCCACACTTAGACGTGGAGGGGAAATTGCTCTTGGAGATGCTGTCTATGAACAGAAGGAAAAGCTAAAGGAAGCCTGACTTTCTATCCCTCCGAATTATGAAATGCAGCAATGAATTCCATGAGTTTGCTATAACATTAGCGTAGCAAAATGTGCATGAGGATGTCATGTTGAGGTGCTAGAAATAGCTTGTCACCAGTGGGGCACTAATGGAATACAACAGCCAGTTCTATGATGCCACTAAATGGCAGTATTTTGTGCTATCATTATAGCTTATTAAAAACAGAGCAGGAGGGTGTCATGCAGAGGTGCTGCACATAGATTTGCAGTAGTGTGAATAGACAAAAGTACAATAGCCACGTTTAGGATGCCACTAGGTACACTGAGTGTTTGCTAGTATAATGGCTTAGTTTAAAAAAGTTTGAGTGTGCAATGCAGGCAGACGTGCTGCAAATATCTTTACAATAGTGTGAATAGACAAAAGTACAATAGCCACGTTTAGGATGCCACTAGGTACACTGAGTGTTTGCTAGTATAATGGCTTAGTTTAAAAAAGTTTGTGAGTGTGCAATGCAGGCAGACGTGCTGAAATATCGTTACAATAGTGTGAATAGACAAAAGTACAATAGCCACGTTTAGGATGCCACTAGGTACACTGAGTGTTTGCTAGTATAATGGCTTAGTTTAAAAAAGTTTGAGTGTGCAATGCAGGCAGACGTGCTGCAAATATCGTTACAATAGTGTGAATAGACAAAAGTACAATAGCCACGTTTAGGATGCCACTAGGTACACTGAGTGTTTGCTAGTATAATGGCTTAGTTTAAAAAAGTTTGAGTGTGCAATGCAGGCAGACGTGCTGCAAATATGTTTACAATAGTGTGAATAGACAAAAGTACAATAGCCACGTTTAGGATGCCACTAGGTACACTGAGTGTTTGCTAGTATAATGGCTTAGTTTAAAAAAGTTTGAGTGTGCAATGCAGGCAGACGTGCTGCAAATATCGTTACAATAGTGTGAATAGACAAAAGTACAATAGCCACGTTTAGGATGCCACTAGGTACACTGAGTGTTTGCTAGTATAATGGCTTAGTTTAAAAAAGTTGGAGTGTGCAATGCAGGCAGACGTGCTGCAAATATGTTTACAATAGTGTGAATAGACAAAAGTACAATAGCCACGTTTAGGATGCCACTAGGTACACTGAGTGTTTGCTAGTATAATGGCTTAGTTTAAAAAAGTTTGAGTGTGCAATGCAGGCAGACGTGCTGCAAATATGTTTACAATAGTGTGAATAGACAAAAGTACAATAGCCACGTTTAGGATGCCACTAGGTACACTGAGTGTTTGCTAGTATAATGGCTTAGTTTAAAAAAGTTTAAGTGTGCAATGCAGGCAGACGTGCTGCAAATATGTTTACAATAGTGTGAATAGACAAAAGTACAATAGCCACGTTTAGGATGCCACTAGGTACACTGACTGTTTGCTAGTATAATGGCTTAGTTTAAAAAAGTTGGAGTGTGCAATGCAGGCAGACGTGCTCTGCAAATGTCTTTGCACTAATGGGACTATAGCAAAGTCCAATAGCCACGTTTAGGATGCCACTAGGTACACTGAGTGTTTGCTAGTAAAATGGCTTAGTTTAAAAAAGTTGGAGTGTGCAATGCAGGCAGACGTGCTCTGCAAATGTCTTTGCACTAGTGGGACTATAGCAAAGTCCAATAGCCACGTTTAGGATGCCACTAGGTACACTGACTGTTTGCTAGTATAATGGCTGAGTTAAAAAAAGGTGGAGTGTGCAATGCAGGCAGACGTGCTGCAAATATCTTTACAGTAGTGTGAATAGACAAAAGTCCAATAGCCACGTTTAGGATGCCACTAGGTACACTGACTGTTTGCTAGTATAATGGCTTAGTTATAATGAGTTGGAGTGTGCAATGCAGGCAGACGTTCTGCAAATATCTTTACAATAGTGTGAATAGACAAAAGTCCAATAGCCACGTTTAGGATGCCACTAGGTACACTGACTGTTTGCTAGTATAATGGCTTAGTTTAAAAAAGTTGGAGTGTGCAATGCAGGCAGACGTGCTCTGCAAATGTCTTTGCACTAGTGGGACTATAGCAAAGTCCAATAGCCACGTTTAGGATGCCACTAGGTACACTGAGTGTTTGCTAGTAAAATGGCTTAGTTTAAATAAGTTGGAGTGTGCAATGCAGGCAGACGTGCTCTGCAAATGTCTTTGCACTAGTGGGACTATAGCAAAGTCCAATAGCCACGTTTAGGATGCCACTAGGTACACTGACTGTTTGCTAGTATAATGGCTTAGTTTAAAAAAGTTGGAGTGTGCAATGCAGGCAGACGTGCTCTGCAAATGTCTTTGCACTAGTGGGACTATAGCAAAGTCCAATAGCCACGTTTAGGATGCCACTAGGTACACTGAGTGTTTGCTAGTAAAATGGCTTAGTTTAAAAAAGTTGGAGTGTGCAATGCAGGCAGACGTGCTGCAAATATGTTTACAATAGTGTGAATAGACAAAAGTACAATAGCCACGTTTAAGATGCCACTAGGTACACTGAGTGTTTGCTGGTATAATGGCTTAGTTTAAAAAAGTTTGAGTGTGCAATGCAGGCAGACGTGCTGCAAATATCTTTACAATAGTGTGAATAGACAAAAGTACAATAGCCACGTTTAGGATGCCACTAGGTACACTGAGTGTTTGCTAGTATAATGGCTTAGTTTAAAAAAGTTTGTGTGCAATGCAGGCAGACGTGCTGCAAATATGTTTACAATAGTGTGAATAGACAAAAGTACAATAGCCACGTTTAGGATGCCACTAGGTACACTGACTGTTTGCTAGTATAATGGCTTAGTTAAAAAGAGTTGGAGTCTGCAATGCAGGCAGACGTGCTCTGCAAATGTCTTTGCACTAGTGGGACTATAGCAAAGTCCAATAGCCACGTTTAGGATGCCACTAGGTACACTGACTGTTTGGTAGTATAATGGCTTAGTTTAAAAAAGTTGGAGTGTGCAATGCAGGCAGACGTGCTCTGCAAATGTCTTTGCACTAGTGGGACTATAGCAAAGTCCAATAGCCACGTTTAGGATGCCACTAGGTACACTGACTGTTTGCTAGTATAATGGCTGAGTTAAAAAAAGGTGGAGTGTGCAATGCAGGCAGACGTGCTGCAAATATCTTTACAATAGTGTGAATAGACAAAAGTCCAATAGCCACGTTTAGGATGCCACTAGGTACACTGACTGTTTGCTAGTATAATGGCTTAGTTTAAAAAAGTTGGAGTGTGCAATGCAGGCAGACGTGCTCTGCAAATGTCTTTGCACTAGTGGGACTATAGCAAAGTCCAATAGCCACGTTTAGGATGCCACTAGGTACACTGAGTGTTTGCTAGTAAAATGGCTTAGTTTAAAAAAGTTGGAGTGTGCAATGCAGGCAGACGTGCTCTGCAAATGTCTTTGCACTAGTGGGACTATAGCAAAGTCCAATAGCCCCATTGAGGATGCCACTAGGTACACTGACTGTTTGCTAGTATAATGGCTTAGTTAAAAAGAGTTGGAGTCTGCAATGCAGGCAGATGTGCTCTGCAAATGTCTTTGCACTAGTGGGACTATAGCAAAGTCCAATAGCCACGTTTAGGATGCCACTAGGTACACTGACTGTTTGCTAGTATAATGGCTTAGTTTAAAAAAGTTGGAGTGTGCAATGCAGGCAGACGTGCTCTGCAAATGTCTTTGCACTAGTGGGACTATAGCAAAGTCCAATAGCCACGTTTAGGATGCCACTAGGTACACTGAGTAATTGCTAGTATAATGGCTTAGTTTAAAAAAGTTGGAGTGTGCAATGCAGGCAGACGTGCTGCAAATATCTTTACAATAGTGTGAATAGACAAAAGTACAATAGCCACGTTTAGGATGCCACTAGGTACACTGAGTGTTTGCTAGTATAATGGCTTAGTTTAAAAAAGTTTGAGTGTGCAATGCAGGCAGACGTGCTGCAAATATGTTTACAATAGTGTGAATAGACAAAAGTACAATAGCCACGTTTAGGATGCCACTAGGTACACTGACTGTTTGCTAGTATAATGGCTTAGTTAAAAAGAGTTGGAGTCTGCAATGCAGGCAGACGTGCTCTGCAAATGTCTTTGCACTAGTGAGACTATAGCAAAGTCCAATAGCCACGTTTAGGATGCCACTAGGTACACTGACTGTTTGGTAGTATAATGGCTTAGTTTAAAAAAGTTGGAGTGTGCAATGCAGGCAGACGTGCTCTGCAAATGTCTTTGCACTAGTGGGACTATAGCAAAGTCCAATAGCCACTTTTAGGATGCCACTAGGTACACTGACTGTTTGCTAGTATAATGGCTGAGTTAAAAAAAGGTGGAGTGTGCAATGCAGGCAGACGTGCTGCAAATATCTTTACAATAGTGTGAATAGACAAAAGTCCAATAGCCACGTTTAGGATGCCACTAGGTACACTGACTGTTTGCTAGTATAATGGCTTAGTTTAAAAAAGTTGGAGTGTGCAATGCAGGCAGACGTGCTCTGCAAATGTCTTTGCACTAGTGGGACTATAGCAAAGTCCAATAGCCCCATTGAGGATGCCACTAGGTACACTGACTGTTTGCTAGTATAATGGCTTAGTTAAAAAGAGTTGGAGTCTGCAATGCAGGCAGACGTGCTCTGCAAATGTCTTTGCACTAGTGGGACTATAGCAAAGTCCAATAGCCACGTTTAGGATGCCACTAGGTACACTGAGTGTTTGCTAGTATAATGGCTTAGTTTAAAAAAGTTGGAGTGTGCAATGCAGGCAGACGTGCTGCAAATATCTTTACAATAGTGTGAATAGACAAAAGTACAATAGCCACGTTTAGGATGCCACTAGGTACACTGAGTGTTTGCTAGTATAATGGCTTAGTTTAAAAAAGTTTGAGTGTGCAATGCAGGCAGACGTGCTGCAAATATGTTTACAATAGTGTGAATAGACAAAAGTACAATAGCCACGTTTAGGATGCCACTAGGTACACTGACTGTTTGCTAGTATAATGGCTTAGTTAAAAAGAGTTGGAGTCTGCAATGCAGGCAGACGTGCTCTGCAAATGTCTTTGCACTAGTGGGACTATAGCAAAGTCCAATAGCCACGTTTAGGATGCCACTAGGTACACTGACTGTTTGCTAGTATAATGGCTTAGTTATAATGAGTTGGAGTGTGCAATGCAGGCAGACGTGCTGCAAATATCTTTACAATAGTGTGAATAGACAAAAGTCCAATAGCCACATTTAGGATGCCACTAGGTACACTGACTGTTTGCTAGTATAATGGCTTAGTTATAATGAGTTGGAGTGTGCAATGCAGGCAGACGTGCTGCAAATATCTTTGCACTAGTGGGACTATAGCAAAGTCCAATAGCCACGTATAGGATGCCACTAGGTACACTGAGTGTTTGCTAGTATAATGGCTTAGTTAAAAAGAGTTGGAGTCTGCAATGCAGGCAGACGTGCTCTGCAAATGTCTTTGCACTAGTGGGACTATAGCAAAGTCCAATAGCCACGTTTAGGATGCCACTAGGTACACTGACTGTTTGCTAGTATAATGGCTTAGTTAAAAAGAGTTGGAGTCTGCAATGCAGGCAGACGTGCTCTGCAAATGTCTTTGCACTAGTGGGACTATAGCAAAGTCCAATAGCCACGTTTAGGATGCCACTAGGTACACTGAGTGTTTGCTAGTAAAATGGCTTAGTTTAAAAAAGTTGGAGTGTGCAATGCAGGCAGACGTGCTCTGCAAATGTCTTTGCACTAGGGGGACTATAGCAAAGTCCAATAGCCACGTTTAGGATGCCACTAGGTACACTGACTGTTTGCTAGTATAATGGCTTAGTTAAAAAGAGTTGGAGTCTGCAATGCAGGCAGACGTGCTCTGCAAATGTCTTTGCACTAGTGGGACTATAGCAAAGTCCAATAGCCACGTTTAGGATGCCACTAGGTACACTGAGTGTTTGCTAGTCTAATGGCTTAGTTATAATGAGTTGGAGTGTGCAGAGGACAAGAGGGTACAGTGGCAAAATTGTGGGGCTCTGGGTAGAGGAATGGAAGCCTGCCTTTCTATTCCCTCCTAATGGTGACATGCAGGGAGGAAATCCCTGACCTTGGCTACACAGACGCTGTTGCTGTTTTCAGGACCTGTCACCTATGGCTCTCTGACCCTGCCGGTTTGAGCCCTTAAAAGGACTGCTAGAAAGTCCTCTCCCTAAGCTGTCTAATGCTGTGTATGCAGCGCATACAGCTGTATCGGCGATAGGACTCAGGAGGACGGAGCTGCGACAGTGATGTCTGACACCAAAGACGCAGAAGGCAGATAATGGCGTCCTGGAGGAAAATGTCCGTTTTTATAATGCAGGGACATGTGACATGGACATCCTATCACACATGCCGTTGCTTCTCTGGCTAAAAGTCCACTTAGCTGTGTGTGTGTCTGGGATTGGCTGACATGCTGGCCCGCCCCACTACACGCGCGCGCTTAGGGAAGGAAGACAAGAAAAAAAAAAAAAAATGGCGATCGCCATTATAGAAACAGCAGTGATCTGAAGGCGCTGTTCACGCACACTATACACTGAAATGTCATAATAGTGTGATTCACAGAGTGACTTACACTATTACAGCAGAAACCAAGCTAGGATTTAGCTGGTTTTTTGCTGCTAGAACCGTTCTCGAACGTTTCTAGAACTATCGAGCTTTTGCAAAAAGCTCGAGTTCTAGTTCGATCTAGAACATGCCCCAAAATCACTCGAGCCTAGAACTGGAGAACCACGAACCACGAACCGCGCTCAACTCTACTCATCACTAATAATAATTATAATTTAAAGTTATAAATAAAAAAAAAAAATATTTTCTGGCACTAAAACTCCCGATATTATGCTTCTTAGGCAGGCACGTTATCCACTAGTCTAGTGCCTCTTATGACATAGATAGGCAGATTTTGTAATCTTGAAGTCTGCTGTGCAGACTGAAGTCTCTGCTAACCGTGTGAGTCATTTCAGTGCCACCACATCTTGAGGGAGCAGAGCTGACAGTGTCGTGTGGATTACTTCGGACCTGGAGGGGTATTTTTGGGATTAGTAAAGGGGTAAACCAGTGTTGTTTTTTTGTCTTTTATTCCAAATAAAGGATTTTTCGGTATGTGTGTTTCTTTACTTTCACTTTAAGTTTAATCATGAAAGGTGTCTCGGGGAGACGCCTGCCATGATTAAACTCATTATTACCCCAATTGCCACCGCACCAGGGCAATTCGGGATGAGCCGGGTAGAGTCCCCCAGCACTGTCGCACCTAATGGATGCAGCAATTCTGGGCGGCTGCTGGGTGATATTGTTAGGCTGAAGGGTTCCCCATACCGTGGCGCTCTCCATCTTGACAATACCAGCCTCAAGCCATGTGGCTTTATCCTGGCTGGTATCAAATATGGGGGGACCGCAAATTTTTTTTTTTATTTATTTATATATTTTAATGCACGATATAGACCCGCCCATCGGCGGCTGTGATTGGTTGCAGTGAGACAGCTGTCACTCAGCTTGGGGACGTGTCTGACTGCAACCAATCATAAGCACCGGTGGGCAGGGAAAGCACAGAATAACTAATTGACTAATGAAGCGGCAGCTATTTTCTAAAGAGGAAAAGACGCTGCAGATTTGTGACAGCCGTGGAGCGAGACGCACGTGATCGGTGAGTAGGAAAGGGAGAGGGATTGTGCTGGGGACGCAGGACACATGCAGATAGCAACATGTGCACATAGCCTTACTGTGAAAAGCCACGTTTATGGTGATCGAACCTTTCTCGTAAGTAAATTGAACTGTCGAGCTTTTAGCAAAAAGCTCGAGTTCGGGTTCGAGCACCCCCAAAATCACTCGATCATGAAATTGGCGAAACTCGAACATTGCTCAACTCTAATTCTTACCCAAAACAACTTCCACGGAACACCCAGTCTCTGAAGCTTCAATCTCTGTGTAGATATAGGATTTTCTAACATACAATGCGACACCTCCTCCTCATTTATTATGACTGTTTCTTGCAAATAAGTTATATCCTTCTAGCCTTGTATTCCAATCATGAGTATCATTCCACCAAGTTTTAGTGATGCCAATGACATCATATTTCCTTTCCTGAGTTAGTAACTCCAATTCTCCTTGTTTGTTGCCCATGCTCTGTGCATTTGTATAAAAACATTTTAGTTTGTGATTGTTTTTTCTTTCCCCCATTTTTCATTATTCTGATTTTTTGTCTTAGTTCTTCCTTTCCATTTCTAACAGCAGAGTTTTCAATAGTATTTGTCACCTGTAGGGCTTTCTCTGGCTTTTTTCTTCCCTTCCCACGCTGTTCTAGTTTAAAGCTCTCTTGATGAGCGTAGCAAGGCGATTTCTGAATATGTGTTTTCCAGTCTTGGTAAGGTGCAGCCCATCTTTAGCAAGTAGTCCATCATACAGGTAATTCACTCCATGATCCAGAAATCCAAATCTTTGTTGACGGCACCATCGACTTAGCCAGTTGTTCACCTGTAGAATCTTGTTCCACCTCCTTGTTCCATGACCATCCACTGATGATGTCCTACAACTTTGCAATTCACTTTTTTTCTCTATCTCGTTCCATTTTTGAGATAAAAATGCTAACTCCATTGTTTTCCACCAGGTGGCAATATAGGTGGTTTCATTACATAGTGCATGGCTACTTTACTATACCTAGACACCACTTCTATGCCTATAGCTGCAGCCATTCTCAAATGTATGGCGGTGGACAGGATATTGGTGGACACACTGTATATGACACAATAAAAATCTAGGTTTGGTTTGATATCTCATCAAAATAACTTAAATAATGCCATGTTGAATATCAGGTAAAATATAATGTAAAGGGATATTCACACAAATTAAAATTGTCCTCTATTCCCAAGATAAGGAATAATTTGCTGTTTGTTGAGGATGAGGAGACAGAAATCCCCAGCATATCAAGATTTGGATTCTGGATTTCTAAGAAAACTTTTGTCTGACTAGAGCAGAAGTGTACGTTTTATCTTTGCTTTATTCATTGCCTATGGAACTGTAACAAATAAACTCACACTATAGTCTACTTTTTATATCAGACCCATATAAAATGAGTGGCACTATGATAGAGCATGCAAACCTCCACTCCATTCAGACTTGGTTTTGCAGATTCTAATTATCAAGATTTCAAAGCCTTGTTCTTACGATCGATAGGGGTTCTTTTTGGTCGCAATCACAGAGATTTCAAATGTATTCTCTATTACATGACTGAGATATGATTAGGAGATAACTTTCAATCTTGGGAATGATCCTTTAATTTTCAGAAAATAAATCATTTGAATACTTTAAGAAATACATAGTTCCGAATTGAGATCTTTATGCAAATTTACGTTATATAAGTAAACTTTGAATTGTTGGGTAATGCAAAACTAAGATATTTACTGACCAGGTAATTTTCTTTATCAGAGAATGTACCACACGTTAATCTTAACATTTCGGTTTAATGACAGAACCCGATATAGTGAAAAACCTGAGATCTGGGATAATCACCACCACTTCTATATCTTTGAGCTGGGAGAAACCAGATGGAAATGCAAGCACTTATGAAATCCAAATTCTGGAAGATCCAACTGTCAATAATAGTGTAACTTCTACTTTTGACACAATTGAAGGTCTGACACCGGGGAATTATTACACATTGCTGGTCACTGCTGTTGTTGGCGAAAATAATGTGACCGGAAACAGTTCAGAAATATCTGTGTATACAAGTGAGTATTTATATTAGACTATACAATGTTGCATCATGAGAAGCTGTAATACAGTCTTACTAAGTTCATTTAATTTTAAAAGCTACAGTTTTAAATAATGTATATATTTTTTCTTTCATAAAAGAACCCGATGTAGTGAAAAACCTGAGTACTGGGATCATCACCACCACTTCTATATCTCTGAGCTGGGAGAAACCAGATGGAAATGCAAGTTCTTATTACATCCAGATTCTGGGAGATATTACTTTTAATAAAACTGTTACTTCCAGTTCTGCTACAATTGAAGGCCTGACACCGGGGAATTATTACACATTGCTGGTCACTGCTGTTGTTGGGGAGAATAATGTGACTGGAAAAAGTTCAGAAATATCTGTGTATACAAGTAAGTATTCATTATACTTGGAAATTCAAATTCTGTACATTGTAGCTGTTGAATATTTGTACCCCAGGTCAGGGACAAATCTAGGCTGACACCTGGGGCAAGTATTCAAATTTGGGAACCCCCTCCTTTTACCGCTCATATGTGATTTGCACACTTACTGTTCTGACTAGCTGTTCGATGAAACATTACAGCTTTGCTTCACTGAGAGAAGCAGGAAGAAAAGTTAGCTGTCCAATGTCCATAAGTATGAAGATTGAATATACTATAAATGGTCACATGATGACCACTGAAATTTGTATGCAGAGCCAAATCCTCACAGGGATCTTATTTAGTATTTGTGGTTATCCAGCTTTAGGATACAAGGCTGCAATCACACTATGTAAATGCTGACTTCTGAATCTTCACTGCATGTGCACTGTGCAGTGCTAGTGACTGCGTGTCCTCTCCCAATGCAATCCTATTGAGTGAGGCCAGACATATCTTGTCAAAAGGTGGCTAGAAATATGCAAATTGCATACTTGGTGGTCACACGACTGGCTCCTCCCAGCTACAACACCACAGAAATGTGTATTGAGGAGATTCACAAGTCTGCAGAACCATTGAGTCTTGCACACTTTTACCCCAAAGCTGAAGAACCCCTTTAACTTGTTAAACATTACAATACTTTGCTCACATAGCCATGTAGCACGTTATCTGACAAGTTATGGATTGTTAGATATGTACAGGATCAGAACCAATAACAGTAGAAAAAACACAGCATCACAACCACTGTCAGCTTATTAATTCATAACCAGAACCAACATTAGTACATGAATACAACTGAAAAATTAGTACATTGATCAACTGCAATGTCAGGTCAGCCGCATATAGAATTGTAAATATATAAGAAAAGACAGAAGTCTTTAAATTTGCCTAAATATATCCATACATCCCATGATCACAAAGATAAACAGGAAAAAACTCTGTAATGACTATAGAAATTTATTAGAATATAGAGTACATGGGATATAAAAGTACAGAGAAATATATCATGACCAGGAAAATGACACAAAAAGGTGAAAAACACCGCATGTGGGGCCACATGTCAAGGCAACGTATATACTTGCTCCCTGATAAAAAAAAGTGCTGAGTGAGAAAATCACATATACAAGTAAGAAAGCCGTTTGCAGCAAAGCACCTTACTACATACACTGAACAAAGTCAGAGGGCTGCATGCTGCAAGACAGTAAAGCATGAGTATCACCACAGCACTACACTTAAAGTGAGGGAGCTTACCAGGATAAAACGCCTTGCATGTGGACACACATGGGGACAAGCCCAACACATGTTTCGTGTGACTTCATAAATTGTATAGCATGAACCTACAACTCCCAGTAAGTCATTAAAGAGGTTATCGAGGCATAAAGTTTAAAACTGCAGTCGTTTTATCTGACTTCAGTCTCATGAACCCTCACAGCAAGTACAGTGTGTGCTGTACGGATTCTCTGGTGCCAGAAGCAGACGATCATGTGACCCAAAGTATGTGATTTACATACCTTCAGCCACATACAAACTAGATATTTCCAACCTCACTCAATTTACTTCTATTGAGTGAGGCTCATACTTCTAGTCGGCATGTAACTGCATGTAGGCAAATTGCATACTTATGGTCATGTTTCCACCAGTTATAGGACCAGAAGAATCCTGACAGCATGCACAGTGTGCACTGTAAGAATTCTAAGGTTTGCAGTCACATAGAGTGACTGCAGACTTAAATATAAAGCCTGGTCAATCTCTTCTCACATATGTCAAGGCAGTCTTAGGATCAGAGTTCTCTATCACCATCTTACACCATGCACATTTAAACGGTATTATTTTCCTTTTGGCACTTAAGGCCGCTTTATACGCTGCGATATCGTTACCGATATCGCTAGCGTGCATACCCGCCCCCATCGTTTGTGCATCACAGGCAAATCACTGCCTGTGGCGCACAACATCGCTCAGACCCGTCACACATACTTACCTGCCTAGCGACATCGCTGTGACCGGTGAACCGCCACCTTTCTAAGGGAGTGGTTCATTTGGCGTCATAGCGACGTCACTAAGCGGCCACCCAATAGAAGCGGAGGGGGTGGAGATGAGCAGGACGAACATCCTGCCCACCTCCTTCCTTCCTCATTGCCGGGGGCCGCAGGTATGGTGAGGCTCCTCGTTCCTGCAGTGTCACACATAGCGATGTGTGCTGCCTCAGGAACGACGGACAACCTGCGTCCTGAAAAAGCAACGATATTTGGGAACTGGACAGCGTGTCAACGATCAACAATAAGGTGAGTATTATCGCTCGTTAGCAGTCGCTCGTACGTGTCACATGCAACGACGTCGCTAATGAGAGCGGATGTGCGGCACGAATTCCATGACCCCAACGACATCGCGTTAGCGATGTCGTTGCGTGTAAAGCGGCCTTTAATGTTTAACTCCTTTCTGTGCTGCAGCAGTCTCTTTCAGCTGTCGGCCATGTGATCATTTCCAGCCTGTATATAATCCCTCTGCTTCCTGGAGAGGTTGCTGCATATTCAACTTAGTTGGTGCTAGCCCAGTAGCAGAGTGGACAAGTCTGTTGCTTTCTGCTGAGACTAACTGCTGCGATTGTTCTGAGTAGTTTTTCCTTCCTCCTTTTCTTTGTATCCTGCCCGTGCTCCTGTGGTTTTCCCCTGGGGCAAGTTTTAGGTGTGAGTGAGTTTTTGTTTACCCCTTGTCTTTGTACTTTTAGGTGGGTGTTTGCGCTCAATCCAGGTCATTCCCCTGGGTGGTGGGGACACAGTTGTTAGGGCCTGGATAGGAGACAGGGTCATGCTGCTGGCTCGACCCTGACTACCACAAAGTCTACCATCGGGATAAGGGACAGCTCAGAGTTCTTAGTCGTAGGGTCAGTTTAGGAACCCTGTTCCACCTTATTCCCTATATTATCCTTTTACACCTCTTTAACAATGTTAAGGAGATACTGGGAGGTTGTAACAGTCATAAGATGCCAGCCATACAAGAACTACAGTATTGATGAGATGCAGTAATTATCACAAATAAACATTTACATCCAAGTACCTTATAAGTTATAATTTTTATGATTGAAGACGTTCTCCCTCTTTTCTTCTAAATCTTGTCCAGATGCCAGAATGATTTTTTACATTTAGATTTTGTCTCAACAGCCTTCACTATTTTCCATCCTACATCCCAACACATTGACTTTAAAAATAACAGTGTCATTATAACTCACTTGAATACAAATATTTGTGATATGCTTTGCCCTGGGCCCTGAATAAATAATTGCTCCTCACTGTGCTCACTGCACAACATGACCCCCACAATATTCCTTTTACAGTACCTGGACTTCACACCATCTACCTTCCTAAGCTATAACTGCCTCACTGTCCCCCTTATAGATATACTCATCACACTGTTGCTTTCTTTAGTGTTCTTACCAAGTTGTAACCTTTATGTATTGGGCTTCCTCCTCACATGTTTCCCCCTTTGCATCGTCTCCCACAAACTGTGCCATCATGTTGCCATCTTTTTATACTGTGCCACATACTGTCCTCTCACACTCTGTCACCCGGATACTACCCTGTCTCTATAGTGTGCTTCCACCTCACACTTTTGTTCACTATCCTATAATAATATCCTTAATCTTAGGCCAGTTCCTGTAATAATGTTGCCTATCTTGGGCCCCTTTCTGGTACAATATCCCGCATCCTGTAATAATGTCTCACATCATGGGCACCTTCCAGTAATATTGTCCCACATGTTGAGTTTCTTCAAGGTAAATTGTCCTCCCATCCTGGGCTCTTTCCTGGTATAATGTCCCCCATTCTGCTTCCCTTCTTGATATATTGTCCTCCAACCTGGGACCTTTCTATTAATAATATCCCCCATCCTGAGCTCCTTCCTGGTATATTGTTCCCCTTCTAGTATAATGTACCTTATTATTGGCCCCTTCCAGTAACAATGTTCCCAATTCTTCTGCACTTCTACAATATTTTTTAAAAAAATAAAGAATTCTAATTATCATTCCTAGGTTCCATAATGTGCAGCATGCTCTCATATAGCCAGCACACAGGCCAAAAGCTAAGTTCACTGTGCCAGCCAGGGGAAGTGCATGATGTCACTGTCATGTCCCACCCATGATAGACACTATGACTGCCTCTAATTGGTCAGGTATGCGTATTGCAGTACAGTGAGCTGGCGGTCTCTGCACCATAATAGATGTCTGCTTAATGTGCACCATCAGTCACACATCCAGCTGCAATAGGTGTTGGTATCAGCTGGTCCCCTCCCGTACGGGCTTGTTTGTGGTCAGACCCTCTGTGACTGTGATTGTTACTACCTTGCTATACATAAGCTAATCATATTGCCATTATCCATCACCTACAAACTGAACATATCACTCATCAAGGACTATGACAACATCCACCACAAGTTACTCATATACTACAAATTACACACACATTCACTTATAAAATAGGCCCCACTTCATATCCCATTGTTATACCTACATTAACTCACTTTATTACATATATTTCACATCATATGGCTTTGCTTACCTGCTTTCTTTTCCAAACTGTCCTTGGCAGCTAACAGGATTCGATTCTGCACTAAATCATAGGGTCCTCATGAAGCCACCCTCCTTTTGTATTAAGCCCACCCATTGCAAGATTTTCTTTTCATACTTGTTACTGTGCTTTATTTGAGCCAATTTGAAGCTGAAAGCAGCACAGCCCACAGATTCCCTTTCTGCTTGCAGCATTTGGGGGGCTGAAGCATCCGTGATAACAGAAAGCAGTGATTGTGCCTGCTCAATGTGCAGGTGATAACTGTTATAAATAACATTTTCCACATGTATAGTCTACATCATCATCATTTTTGAAAAATATTTTTTTTCTATGGAAGTTAAAAGGGTTAAAAGTTTATCAGTAATTTCTCATTTTTTCAACAAAATTTAGAAAACTATGTTTTTAGGGAACACATTAGTGATGGCCGAACCCGAACTGTAAAGTTCGGGGTCCGTACCGAACACATAGTGTTTGTGCACACGATCCTAAAAATGACCTTTCTGGGAAGCTCATGTTACAGTTCAGGTCCAGTTCAGGTCCAGTAACTGTAAAAAACAAGCACATTATTAAAAAACATTATGATTATGCTTACAGGTCTCGCGATGTGTCCTGCAGACCTACTCAGCCACTGTCTGGCAGCCGCTTCTACTTCCGATCATTAACTTCCGGGGGTATTCACTGCACTGCTCGTCACTTGGCTGTCTTCGGCTGTTTTTGGCAGTGTGCGCAGTGACATGAGTGTTCACCGGAGTCCATGATTCATGGACTCGATTGAAATTTGACTGTCACTGTGCGAGTCTCGCATCAGTATCACCCGTCACCTCGCACACTCTTCTGACAGGAGCGGGCCGGCTGCATATATTTCTATGCAGCTGATGCGCTCCTGTCAGGAGAGGGTCAGACCATGCTGGGTGCTACCGATGCGAGACTAGCACGAGTCATTCGTAAGTGTTATCACACCCTCTGTGTCAGCCTGCTTATCGCTCTGTATAGACGCTTGTCTGCAGAGAGCAATGAAGCAGAGCTGACATTGCTCTACTTCTGGACTATGTTGGACGAAGGAGTTTTTTTAATAATAAAGATGGAGTCTCTAAATGTTTTTTTGTTTTATTTCGAAAAAAAAAATTTTTCAATGAATTGTGGTTTTTTTACTGTTTACTAGAAATTCATGGTGGCCATGTCTAATTTGACGTTACACCGTAAATTTCGGGCTTAGTACCAGCAGATAATACAAAGCTAGTATTAACCCCTTTATTACCCAGCATGCCACTGCCATCAGAGCCACTGGATGAGCCAGGAAAGCACCTCGAAATGGCGCTAAGAAACAATGCGCCATTTCCAGGGGCGGCTGCAGGCTGCGGTTTTTAGTGTGGGGGCTCAGAACGCTTGGGCGTTACCACGCTGAGAATCCCAGATCCCAGCTGCCTGGTTTTACCTGGCTGGCAATGAAAATACGGCGGGAGCCCATATATTTTTTTTTTTATTATTTTCATTAAATAATTAAAGAAACAATGAATAGGCTTCCGGTATTTTGATTGCCAGCCAAGGTAAAGCCAGGCAAATGCGGGTGGCAGCCCGTAGCCATCCACTTAATATGCGCTGAGAATGAAAAATACGCGTCGTGGGACCGGTAAGTATAATGACAATGTTTATTAGTAGCTATATTCTTTATTGTACAGCCCTCCTGCCCCATCATTTAACTGTTAAGTCCAAGTTCGGGGTTTGGACTCAAGTTCGTGTTATCTCTGACCCTGAACACGAACTTTACAAAATGTTCGGATCCCGATCCCGAACATCAGGGGCTTTGCCTATCACTAGACCACATCACATTTAAAGTAACTTTAAGAGGTCTAGGTGACAGAAAATACCCAAATGTGAAACAATTCTAAAATCTCTACCCCTCAGACTGCTCAAAACTACATTCAAGAAGTTTATTAATCCTTTAGATGCTTCACAGGAACTAAAGCTATGTGGAATTAACAGAATTTTTTTTTACCTGAAAATGTTTCTTTAGCCCCAGTTTTTTCTTTTTATACAAGAATTAGCACAATAAAATGGACCACTCCAAACAAAATTTGTTGCCCAGTTTCCTCTGAGCGTGCTGAAAACCCACATGTCGGCAGAAATTTCTGTTTGAACAAATGCCAGGGCTCGGAAGGGAAAGAGCAGCATTTGAATCTTGGAACACAAGTTTGTTTGAAAAAGATTGCGGACACCATGTCTCATTTTCAGGGCACATAAGGTACCCCCTCAAAAGTAATCCCATTTTGTAAACTAGACCCCTCAAGGAAATAATGCAGGGGTATAGTGAGCATTTTGAACCCACAGGTATTTCACAGAATTTGATAACATTAGGTTGTCATATTAAAAATTTTCATTTTTTTCACTAAGATTTTGCTTTAGCAATAAATTTCTCCTTTTTGCAAGAGGTAACATGACAAAGCGGACTGCACAGTTTGTTATTGTCTTTTTTTATGAGTGCGGAGATACCCCTCATGTAGTCAAAAAGTTCTGTTTGGAAAAAAACTCAGGCCTTGGAAGGGAAGGAGAAATATTTGAATATTAAAAGACAAATTTGGATCCATTTGGAATAGATTATCATATTTGAAGAGCCTGTGTGGTTCAAGAAAACCAAAACCCCCCAAAAATGTGTTGTTGTTTTTTTGTTTTGTTTTTTTAAATTATACCCTGCAGTGTATTTATCTAGGGAGGTAGTCAGTAGTTTGATACCACCATTTTTATGCAATTGATGCAACACACCCATGTGCCTATAATAAATGGTGCCACATTTAGGCGGGCTTTGCACACTGCGACATCGCAGGCCGATGCTGCGATGTCGAGTGCGATAGTCCCCGCCCCCGTCGCAGCAGCGATATGTGGTGATAGCTGGCGTAGCGAAAGTTATCGCTACGCCAGCTTCCCACACACACTCACCTGCCGTGCGACGTCCCTGTGGCCGGCGACCCGCCTCCTTGTTAAGGGGGCGGGTCGTGCGGCGTCACTGCGACGTCACACGGTAGGCGGCCAATCAGAGCGGAGGGGCGGAGATGAGCAGGATGTAAACATCCTGCCCACCTCCTTCCTTCCGCATATCCTACGGAAGCCGCAGTGAGGCCGGTAGGAGATGTTCCTCGCTCCTGCGACTTCACACACAGCGATGTGTGCTGCCGCAGGAGCGAGGAACAACATCGGACCATTGTGTCAGCGTAATTATGGATTACGCCGACGCTGTACCGATGATACGATTACGACGCTTTTGCACTCGTTAATCGTATCATCCAGGCTTTACACACTGCGATGTCGCATGCGATGCCGGATGTGCGTCACTTTCTATTTGACCCCACCGACATCGCACCTGCGATGTCGCAGTGTGCAAAATGCCCCTTAGTCTTCACGGTAAAATTGATGAAATTCCAGGACTCCTTTAAAGCTTATAGAGACATTGAGCTACCAAACAAAAAAATCCTTCCAAGAAATATTACTCACAAAGGGCTGCATGCCCCTAAAAACACATTTGCTGCTTATGAAACTTGGTCTTGCTAACAAAACAGTTATCCTATAATGGCGTGCATTGTAGCAGGAAGAATAAACAATACTGGAGTGAAGGGCAAAATGTTCAAAATGTTGAGGAAAATGCAGCCAACTATGTGGCAAACCTGAGTTTGTTCCAAAGATAAAAGATCACCAGCAGGGCAAGACTGAAAGTTTTATCTTTCAAAGAGACTGGTCGTACAACATCTTCTTAGCTCCCTCAATCCCTACATGAGAAATCAATGTGCCAAGCAACGTGGTACACCATAATAGGTACCTGCCCGCCAAGGTAGGAACCGCTATATGCACAAAACAATCAATCCTGTACAGAATTCTGATAGTATTCTCCTGTACAGGAGGTTCAGCAAGAAGCAAGCAGTAAAGCTCATAGTGCATAAATATGGATCAGCCTAATTGTAGAGATCCTACAATAAAATAATCGTGCCTGTAAAAAAAAAAAAGAAAATATAAAAATAAATTATTTGAAAAAAAAGCCCCCTTCTAGAAAATTTGGTGTAATTTCTGTCAATTAATACTTGTGAGATAGTAGGTTTCAAAACAAGGGGAGATACAAAGGCCTGGTTGGGATGGGCACAAAGGGCAACAGTACCAGGATGTACAGAACCTTGAAAGTCATCAAGTACTGAGGTATGGAAACAATTTGGTCAGGGAGTTTAGGAATTTAGAAAGAAATCTTTTATGAGAGAAAATAGGGGGCTCAATTTATTTAGTCATTCATAGTTTGGGTAATTTCTTGGAGGGGCTTGGGAATAATCGCTAAAATGGAGGAATCGTAAAAGGGTCTCATATCAGGATTGGATCATGATCTGCAAATCCTGGGGTGTTATGGATGGTTTTTGTTGCCCAGTAAGAGCAGAGACTGTGTTTTTTTTTTTTACTAACCTTATGTTTAGAGTAATGCCCCAAAAATGTCTTTACATTAGGGACATTTGAAGGATCCAGGAACAAAAATGGATGGATCTGGGACATTGGGATATATGTTGATGGGCGTATGAATTGGTTTGAATTGTAATTAATTGATAGACTTCTGGGGTAAAAAAAAAATGTGGAAAAAAATAAAAGGGTTGTAAAACTGGTGACTTCTACATTTATGCTGGGGGTTGCTAAAAATGTGGGAATTTGAGGGTAAAACGACTGGTCAGGATACCACAGTGGGTAGGGAACAGCAGTACTTGGGCCTGCCTCTGACATTTCAGTAGTGATGACTAACTCCACCACCATCGGGCTGTGGGATCCCGTAGAGGAAGCCCAGTGATCACTATCTGAAAATGGTTCTATCTCAGAGGCATACTCCATATCCGACCCAGAACTACTAGAGGTAAGCAGAGTGTTCACCTACTCCGCTGTGAACTTTCTATGAGCCATAATTTTTTATAACCCCACCTAACTAAAAAAACCTAAACCCAAGCTAATTCTACGTTTTTTTTAACTTGTTTTTAGCTCTAAGCCTAAACCTAACCCTGGCGTAAGAAAGAAAAATAAATAAATAAATTCAAGAAAACCAAAAAAACTCTAGTTTATTCTTAAATAAGAAAAGGGATAACTTCCAATGTTTCAAAATATTGTTTTTAATACAGAAAATAACTCCCATGAATGTTTATGAAATAAATAGTTGCAAGTTGAAATCTAAGGATTGTTGGGAATTACAAATCTAACATATATTATCACCATGCAATTCCTTTATCAAAAAATGTGATTCACAGTATTCTTACCTTTTCTGTTTAATAATAGAACCCGATCTAGTAAAGAACCTGATGACAGGAATCATCAGCACAACTTCTATTTCTCTGAGCTGGGAGAAACCAGATGGAAATACAAGTTCCTATTATATCCAGATTCTGGGAGATCCAACTTTCAATAAAACCGTGACTTCCACTTCTGATACAATTGATGGACTGACACCGGGGAACTATTACACATTGCTGGTCACTGCTGTTGTTGGGGAGAATAATGTGACTGGAAACAGTTCAGACATATCTGTGTATACAAGTGAGTATTTCTTATATTCGGACTTTGCAATTTTATATATTATATGCACAGAAAATTTTGACTCTTCATTTGGTTTTTACTGGGCTATGTTACATTACTTGGCTGCAATAAGTAAATGTTAAATGGGTTGTCCATTACTTGGACAACCCCTTCTCATATTTTCTCCCATCAAAAAAAACTAACAAATCATACCCATCTCCACTGATGGTACCATTACAGGAATGTTGGCACTTACTCTCTGGAGGCTCACTCAAGCCCAATCCATGCTCTCTTCCCTGTACTTGCCTTCGGATGTATAAATAATAAACAGGAAGTGAGCAGTCAGTCACAGCTGTCACTTCCTGTTCATTACTTATATATCAAAAGGCGGGGAAAGTGAAGCTGGCGCTGATTGGACTTGGGTCTCGCATAATAACAACATCCTGTGTGTGTGTCTCAGAACAGAGAGGGCCAGCACTGTTGGAATGGCGCCAATAGCGGAGGTGAGTATAAGTTGGTTTATTTTACCAGGGCAAATATGATCAATGTGAAGGGGCTGTGCAAGTAATGGATAACCCCTCTAAAATTGAGTTTTATTCTTCTTGACGCCTTTATGTCTTGTAATTATATTTATGTAAAAATTCAGATTTGGTTTGATAACCCATATAATCATCTTAAAATAAGTAATGGTTGAATATCAAGTAAAAGATATCTTAATGGGATAGTAACATAAGGGTAGAAAATTACTTACTGATTGCTGAGGGTCAAGCAGCTGGAACCTCCAACATTTAAAAAAAGGGGTCACTGGATTCCTGAGAATAGCCTTGTCTGAATAGAGCTGAACTGAACATGATCGATCTCTACTTTTTTTTATCGCATATCAGACTGTTAAAAATAGCCTCATGCCACAATTTGCTTTTCCATCATTCCCATGGACAAAAACCAGTGGTGGTCGAGCAACGGAACCTCTATTCCATTCAGAATTGGTTTTGCAGATCCTAGTTCTCAAGATTTTAGACCCTCGTTCTTAAGATCCATAGGGACCTCCTTTTTTGAAATCCCAGAATTTTCAAACTTATCCACTATGCTATGGGTGTTGAATAGTTAGGCAATAACTTTCAATCTTGGGAATATTCTATTAATTTCCAGAAAACAAATCACTTTAATTCCTAAGAAATACATAGTTCTAGTTGACATCGTTATGTACTTGTTCTTTATATAAGTAAACCTAGAATTGTTTGGGTGATGCAACACGAAAATATATTGTGACAAAGCAAACTTCTTTATCAAGGAAAGTGATACACATTATTCTAAACTTTTTGGTTTAATAATAGAACCCGATCTTGTGAAGAACCTGATACCTGGGATCATCACCACCACTTCTATATCTCTGAGCTGGGAGAAACCAGATGGAAATGCAAGTTCTTATGAGATCCAGATACTGGGAGATCCAACTTTCAACAAAACCATGACTTCAACTAATGTTAAAATTGAAGGCCTGACACCGGGGAATTATTACACATTGCTGGTCACTGCTGTTATTGGGGAAAATAATGTGACCGGAAACAGCTCAGAAATATCTGTGTATACAAGTGAGTATTTCTATGAAACTTTAATATCTTGGACCATGAGAAATGGCGACACAGTCTGAAAATGTAATTTCTTTATAATAGCTACAATTTCAC
This sequence comes from Anomaloglossus baeobatrachus, assembly GCF_048569485.1. NCBI lineage: Eukaryota > Metazoa > Chordata > Amphibia > Anura > Aromobatidae > Anomaloglossus > Anomaloglossus baeobatrachus. Next base: position 437,494,668 of record NC_134355.1, read on the forward strand.
ATTATTGATATATTTTGCATTTCATAACAGAACCTGAAGTAGTGAAGAACCTGATACCTGGGATCATCACCACCACTTCAATATTTCTGAGCTGGGAGAAACCAGATGGAAATACAAGTTCCTATTATATCCAGATTCTGGGAGGTCCAACTTTCAATAAAACTGTGACTTCTACTTCTGATACAATTGAAGGCCTGACACCGGGGAATTATTACACATTGCTGGTCACTGCTGTTGTTGGAGAAAATAATGTGACCGGAAACAGTTCAGAAATATCTGTGTATACAAGTGGGTGTTTCTAAGAGACTATGAAATGTTGGAACATGAGAAGCTGAAATACAGTCTGAACAGGCTAATTGATTCATAAAACCTAAAGTTTAAATTTATAAATATCTTTCCTTTTCATAACAGAACCTGAAGTAGTGAAGAACCTGATACCTGGGATCATCACCACCACTTCTATTTCTCTGAGCTGGGGGAAACCAGATGGAAATGCAAATTCTTATTACATCCAGATTCTGGGAGACCCAACTTTCAATAAAACTGTGACTTCCACTTCTGATACAATTGAAGGCCTGACACCGGGGAATTATTACACATTGCTGGTCACTGCTGTTGTTGGGGAGAATAATGTGACTGGAAACAGTTCAGACATATCTGTGTATACAAGTGAGTATTTCTTATATTCGGACTTTGCAATTTTCTATATTACTAGAAGGTGGCCCGATTCTACGCATCGGGTATTCTAGAATTTACGTATTGTGTAGTTCATGTATGATTTTTGTTATATATATATATACATATATATATATATATATATATAGTTGTTGTTGTGTGTAGTTACCAAGTGTTTGTGTAGGAGCTGTACATGTTCTGGTTGTTGTCTGGGTGTGGCGGGGGGTGAGAGCGGTGTTGTTTGTGTGTTGCGTTGTTTGTGGAGCGCTGTGTGTCTGTGGCGTTGTGTGTGTGTGTGTTGCGCGGTTTGTGTGTGTGTGGTGTGTTTTGGGGGGAGGAATGTTTTGTGCAATGTGTGTGTTGTGCGGTATGTGCGTATATTTGTGTGTGCCGCGGTGTTTGTGTGTTGGGTGTTGTGTGTGTGCAGCGTTGTCTGTGTTTGTGGGTGTCTGTGTAGGGCAGTTGTTTGTGGTTCCCAGTGTGTGTGTGTGGTGTGATGTGCAGTGCGCGCGCGTGTGTGTGTGTGTGTTGGGGGGAGGTGTGCACTCCCCATCGTGCTCCATCCCCCATGCAGCGCACTCCCCATCGTGCTCCATCCCCTATGCTGCGCACCCCCCATCATGCTCCATCCACCATGCTGCGCACTCCCAAACGTGGTCCATCCGCCATGCTGTGCACTCCCAAACATGCTCCATCCGCCATACTCCGCACTCCCCATCGTGCTGCATCCCCCATGCTGCGCACTCCCAAACGTGCTCCATCCGCCATGCTGCGCACTCCCAAACGTGCTCCCTCCGCCATGCTGCGCACTCCCAAACGTGCTCCATCCGCCATGCTGCGCACTCCCAAACGTGCTCCATCCGCCATACTCCGCACTCCCCATCGTGCTGCATCCCCCATGCTGCGCACTCCCAAACGTGCTCCATCCGCCATGCTGCGCACTCCCAAACGTGCTCCATCCGCCATGCTGTGAACTCCCAAACGTGCTCCATCCGCCATGCTGCGCACTCCCAAACGTGCTCCATCCGCCATGCTGCGCACTTCCAAACGTGCTCCATCCGCCATGCTGCGCACTCCCAAACGTGCTCCATCCGCCATGCTGCGCACTCCCGAACGTGCTCCATCCGCCATGCTGCGCACTCCCAAACGTGCTCCATCCGCCATGCTGCACACTCCCAAACGTACTCCATCCGCCATGCTGCGCACTCCCAAACGTGCTCCATCCGCCATGCTGTGCACTCCCAAACGTGCTCCATCCACCATGCTGCGCACTCCCAAACGTGCTCCATCTGCCATGCTGCGCACTTCCAAACGTGCTCCATCCGCCATGCTGCGCACTCCCAAACGTGCTCCATCCCCCATGCTGCGCACCCCCCATCGTGCTCCATCCCCCATGCTGCACCAGCATCTGCCTCTCTACCCGCAGCATCAGCCTCTCTGCCCGCAGCATCAGCCTCTCTCCTCCCAGCATCAGCCTCTCTACCCGCAGCATCAGCCTCTCTCCTCCCAGCATCAGCCTCTCTGTCCCCAGCATCAGCCTCTCTCATCCCAGCATCAGCCTCTCTCCTCCCAGCATCAGCCTCTCTCCTCCCAGCATCAGCCATTTCTGTCCCCAGCATCAGCCTCTCTCCTCCCAGCCTACCCCAGCCTAAGCCTCCCCCAGCATCAGCCTCCCCCAGCACCAGCCTCTCTCCTCCCAGCATCAGCCTCTCTCTTCCCAGAATCAGCCTCTCTCCTCCCAGCCTACCCCAGCCTCAACCTCCCCCAGCATCAGCCTCTCTCCTCCCAGCATCAGCCTCTCTCCTCCCAGCATGAGCCTCTCTCCTCCCAGCCTACCTCAGCCTCAGCCTCCCCCAGCATCAGCCTCTCTCCTCCCAGCATCAGCCTCTCTCCTCCCAGCATCAGCCTTTTCGGTCCCCAGCATCAGCCTCTCTCCTCCCAGCCTACCCCAGCCTCAGCCTCCCTCAGCATCAGCCTCTCTTCTCTCAGCCTCTCCCCTCCCAGCTTCCCCATCCCAGGCTTCCCCAGGATCAGCCTCTCTCCTCCCAGCCTCCTCCAGCACGCCTTGCTCCTCTGCCGACACTCACAGACCCGATCGCCTACACTCACACACACACACACACCCGATCGCATACACTCACACACACACACACACCCGATCGCATACACTCACACACACCCGATCGCATACACTCACGCACACACACATTGACGATATTACACATACGCGCTCACACTCACAACATCCGGAGATACCACATGCTTCTGGCCATGTGATCCTCCGGCAGGTCCTGGAAGCTCACTGCACAGTATCGCCGCCAAGAAGCAAGTAAATATCCCAGGATGCTGTGAGTGTGTGAATGCGATGTGATGTGTGTGTGAGGTGTGTGTGAGAGTGAGTGTGATCCGATGTGTGTGTGTGTGTATGTGTGTGTGTGCGCTGTTATGTGTGTGCGTGTGTGTATGTTCCGCCGCTGCAGGACCTTGATGCGCTGGTAACTATGCTACCATGGTTACCAGCGTATCTCATCCCCCACTCGCACGGGAGCCCACACCAGCATACGCCGACCAGCCCCAGCAATGCGAGGGTATGTGTCGGCTGGGTTGGCGGCGTACGCTGATGTGGGCTCCCGGGGGTACAGTACTCACCTGGGAGTCGTGGCTCCGTGACTGTGTCGGTTCGGGGAATGCGTGGGGGGGCGGGGCCAGAGCTAGCGTGCATTTCGTGAGGGAGCGGGGCGTGGCCAAGTTGCCAATGCCTGCAGGGTGCCGGGGCGAGAGGCCAATCTGTGGTAGGGGCCGAACCTGGGCGAGCGGCCGGCCAATCCGTGTGGGGGCGCAGCCTGGGCCCAGCGGCCAATCAGCTTTGTGTCACCGTAAGGACACAATTTTGGAGCAAGACAGACAGACAGATAGACAGACAGACAGAGAGAATAAGGCAATTATATATATAGATATGCACAGAAAATTTTGACTCTTGATTTGGTTTTTATTGGGCTATGCTACATTACTTGGCTGCAATAAGTATATGTTAAATGGGTTGTCCATTACTTGGACAACCCCTTCTCATATTTTCTCCTATCAAAAAAAAAAAACAAATCATACCCATCTCCACTGATGGTACCGTTACAGGAATGTTGGCACTTACTCTCTGGAGGCTCACTCAAGCCCAATCCATGCTCTCTTCACTGTCCTTGCCTTCAGATGTATAAATAATAAACAGGAAGTGAGCAGTCAGTCACAGCTGTCACTTCCTGTTCATTACTTATATATCAAAAGGCGGGGAAAGTGAAGCTGGTGCTGATTGGACTTGGGTCTCGCATAATAACAACATCCTGTGTGTGTTTCTCAGAGCAGAGAGGGCCAGCACTGTTGGAATGGCGCCAGCAGCGGAGGTGAGTATAAGTTGGTTTATTTTACCAGGGCAAATATGATCAATGTGAAGGGGCTGTACAAGTAATGGATAACACCTCTAAAATTGAGTTTTATTCTTCTTGACACCTTTATGTCTTGTAATTATATTTATGTAAAAATTCAGATTTGGTTTGATAACTCATATAATCATCCTAAAATAAGTAATGGTTGAATATCAAGTAAAATATATCTTAATGGGATAGTAACATAAGGGTAGAAAATTACTTACTGATTGCTGAGGGTCAAGCAGCTGGAACCCCGAACATTTCCAAAAAAAGGGGTCACTGGATTCCTGAGAATAGCCTTGTCTGAATAGAGCTGAACTGAACATGATCGATCTCTACTTTTTTTATCGCATATCAGACTGTTAAAAATAGCCTCATGCCACAATCTGCTTTTCCATCATTCCCATAGACAAAAAACAGTGGTGGTCAAGCAACGGAACCTCTATTCCATTCAGAATTGGTTTTGCAGATCCTAATTCTCAAGATTTTAGAGCCTCGTTCTTAAGATCCATAGGGACCTCCTTTTTTGAAATCCCAGAATTTTCAAACTTATCCACTATGCTATGGCTGTTGAATAGTTAGGCGATAACTTTCAATATTGGGAATATTCTATTAATTTCCAGAAAACAAATCACTTTAATTTCTAAGAAATACATAGTTCTAGTTGACATCGTTATGTACTTGTTCTTTATATAAGTAAACCTAGAATTGTTGGGTGATGCAAAACAAAAATATATTGTGGCAAAGCAAACTTCTTTATCAAGGAAAGTGATACACATTATTCTAAACGTTTTGGTTTAATATTAGAACCCGATCTTGTGAAGAACCTGATACCTGGGATCATCACCACCACTTCTATATCTCTGAGCTGGGAGAAACCAGATGGAAATGCAAGTTCTTATGAGATCCAGATACTGGGAGATCCAACTTTCAACAAAACCATGACTTCAACTAATGTTAAAATTGAAGGCCTGACACCGGGGAATTATTACACATTGCTGGTCACTGCTGTTGTTGGGGAAAATAATGTGACCGGAAACAGCTCAGAAATATCTGTGTATACAAGTGAGTATTTCTATGAAACTTTAATATCTTGGACCATGAGAAACGGCGACACAGTCTGAAAATGTAATTTCTTTATAATAGCTACAATTTGACATTATTGATATATTTTGCATTTCATAACAGAACCTGAAGTAGTGAAGAACCTGATACCTGGGATCATCACCACCACTTCTATATCTCTGAGCTGGGGCAAACCAGATGGAAATGCAAGTTCTTATGAAATCCAGATTCTTGGAGATCCAACTTTCAATAAAACTGTGACTTCTACTTCTGATACAATTGAAGGCCTGACACCGGGGAATTATTACACATTGCTGGTCACTGCTGTTGTTGGAGAAAATAATGTGACCGGAAACAGTTCAGAAATATCTGTGTATACAAGTGGGTATTTCTAAGAGACTATGAAATGTTGGAACATGAGAAGCTGAAATACAGTCTGAACAGGCTAATTGTTTCATAAAACCTAAAGTTTAAATTTATTTATATCTTTCCTTTTCATAACAGAACCTGAAGTAGTGAAGAACCTGATACCTGGGATCATCACCACCACTTCTATATCTCTGAGCTGGGGGAAACCAGATGGAAATGCAAGTTCTTATTACATCCAGATTCTGGGAGATCCAACTTTCAATAAAACGGTGACTTCCACTTCTGATACAATTGACGGCCTGACACCGGGGAACTATTACACATTACTGGTCACTGCTGTTGTTGGGGAGAATAATGTGACTGGAAACAGTTCAGACATATCTGTGTATACAAGTGAGTATTTCTTATATTCGGACTTTGCAATTTTATATATTATATGCACAGAAAATTTTGACTCTTGATTTGGTTTTTATTGGGCTATGCTACATTACTTGGCTGCAATAAGTAAATGTTAAATGGGTTGTCCATTACTTGGACAACCCCTTCTCATATTTTCTCCCATCAAAAAAAACAAACAAATCATACCCATCTCCACTGATGGTACCATTACAGGAATGTTGGCACTTACCCTCCGGAGGCTCACTCAAGCCCAATCCATGCTCTCTTCACTGTCCTTGCCTTCGGATGTATAAATAATAAACAGGAAGTGAGCAGTCAGTCACAGCTGTCACTTCCTGTTCATTACTTATATATCAAAAGGCGGGGAAAGTGAAGCTGGTGCTGATTGGACTTGGGTCTCGCATAATAACAACATCCTGTGTGTGTGTCTCAGAACAGAGAGGGCCAGCACTGTTGGAATGGCGCAAGCAGCGGAGGTGAGTATAAGTTGGTTTATTTTACCATGGCAAATATGATCAATGTGAAGGGGCTGTACAAGTAATGGATAACCCCTCTAAAATTGAGTTTTATTCTTCTTGACGCCTTTATGTCTTGTAATTATATTTATGTAAAAATTCAGATTTGGTTTGATAACCCATATAATCATCCTAAAATAAGTAATGGTTGAATATCAAGTAAAATATATCTTAATGGGATAGTAACATAAGGGTAGAAAATTACTTACTGATTGCTAATGGTCAAGCAGCTGGAACCCCGAACATTTCCAAAAAAAGGGGTCACTGGATTCCTGAGAATAGCCTTGTCTGAATAGAGCTGAACTGAACATGATCTATCTCTACTTTTTTTTTATCGCATATCAGACTGTTAAAAATAGCCTCATGCCACAATCTGCTTTTCCATCATTCCCATAGACAAAAAACAGTGGTGGTCGACCAACGGAACCTCTATTCCATTCAGAATTGGTTTTGCAGATCCTAGTTCTCAAGATTTTAGAGCCTCGTTCTTAAGATCCATAGGGACCTCCTTTTTTGAAATCCCAGAATTTTCAAACTTATCCACTATGCTATGGGTGTTGAATAGTTAGGCGATAACTTTCAATCTTGGGAATATTCTATTAATTTCCAGAAAACAAATCACTTTAATTTCTAAGAAATACATAGTTCTAATTGACATCGTTATGTACTTGTTCTTTATATAAGTAAACCTAGAATTGTTTGGGTGATGCAACACGAAAATATATTGTGGCAAAGCAAACTTCTTTATCAAGGAAAGTGATACACATTATTCTAAACTTTTTGGTTTAATAATAGAACCCGATCTTGTGAAGAACCTGATACATGGGACCATCACCACCACTTCTATATCTCTGAGCTGGGACAAACCAGATGGAAATGCAAGTTCTTATGAGATCCAGATACTGGGAGATCCAACTTTCAACAAAACCATGACTTCAACTAATGTTAAAATTGAAGGCCTGACACCGGGGAATTATTACACATTGCTGGTCACTGCTGTTGTTGGGGAAAATAATGTGACCGGAAACAGCTCAGAAATATCTGTGTATACAAGTGGGTATTTCTAAGAGACTATGAAATGTTGGAACATGAGAAGCTTAAATACAGTCTGAACAGGCTAATTGTTTCATAAAACCTAAAGTTTAAATTTATTTATATCTTTCCTTTTCATAACAGAACCTGAAGTAGTGAAGAACCTGATACCTGGGATCATCACCACCACTTCTATATCTCTGAGCTGGGGGAAACCAGATGGAAATGCAAGTTCTTATTACATCCAGATTCTGGGAGATCCAACTTTCAATAAAACTGTGACTTCCACTTCTGATACAATTGACGGCCTTACACCGGGGAACTATTACACATTGCTGGTCACTGCTGTTGTTGGGGAGAATAATGTGACTGGAAACAGTTCAGACATATCTGTGTATACAAGTGAGTATTTCTTATATTCGGATTTTGCAATTTTATATATTATATGCACAGAAAATTTTGACTCTTGATTTGGTTTTTACTGGGCTATGCTACATTTCTTGGCTGCAATAAGTATATGTTAAATGGGTTGTCCATTACTTGGACAACCCCTTCTCATATTTTCTCCCATCAAAAAAAACAAACAAATCATACCCATCTCCACTGATGGTACCGTTACAGGAATGTTTACACTTACTCTCTGGAGGCTCACTCAAGCCCAATCCATGCTCTCTTCACTGTCCTTGCCTTCAGATGTATAAATAATAAACAGGAAGTGAGCAGTCAGTCACAGCTGTCACTTCCTGTTCATTACTTATATATCAAAAGGCGGGGAAAGTGAAGCTGGCGCTGATTGGACTTGGGTCTCGCATAATAACAACATCCTGTGTGCGTGTCTCAGAACAGAGAGGGCCAGCACTGTTGGAATGGCGCCAGCAGCGGAGGTGAGTATAAGTTGGTTTATTTTACCAGGGCAAAGATGATCAATGTGAAGGGGCTGTACAAGTAATGGATAACCCCTCTAAAATTGAGTTTTATTCTTCTTGACACCTTTATGTCTTGTAATTATATTTATGTAAAAATTCAGATTTGGTTTGATAACCCATATAATCATCCTAAAATAAGTAATGGTTGAATATCAAGTAAAATATATCTTAATGGGATAGTAACATAAGGGTAGAAAATTACTTACTGATTGCTGAGGGTCAAGCAGCTGGAACCCCGAACATTTCCAAAAAAAGGGGTCACTGGATTCCTGAGAATAGCCTTGTCTGAATAGAGCTGAACTGAACATGATCGATCTCTACTTTATTTTATCGCATATCAGACTGTTAAAAATAGCCTCATGCCACAATCTGCTTTTCCATCATTCCCATAGACAAAAAACAGTGGTGGTCGACCAACGGAACCTCTATTCCATTCAGAATTGGTTTTGCAGATCCTAATTCTCAAGATTTTAGAGCCTCGTTCTTAAGATCCATAGGGACCTCCTTTTTTGAAATCACAGAATTTTCAAACTTATCCACTATGCTATGGCTGTTGAATAGTTAGGCGATAACTTTCAATCTTGGGAATATTCTATTAATTTCCAGAAAACAAATCACTTTAATTTCTAAGAAATACATAGTTCTAGTTGACATCGTTATGTACTTGTTCTTTATATAAGTAAACCTAGAATTGTTGGGTGATGCAAAACGAAAATATATTGTGGCAAAGCAAACTTCTTTATCAAGGAAAGTGTTACACATTATTCTAAACTTTTTGGTTTAATAATAGAACCCGATCTTGTGAAGAACATGGTGACTGGAAATATCACCACCACTTCTATATCTCTGAGCTGGGAGAAACCAGATGGAAATGCAAGTTCTTATGAGATCAAGATAATGGGAGATCCAACTTTCAACAAAACCATGACTTCAACTAATGTTAAAATTGAAGGCCTGACACCGGGGAATTATTACACATTGCTGGTCACTGCTGATGTTGGGGAAAATAATGTGACCGGAAACAGCTCAGAAATATCTGTGTATACAAGTGAGTATTTCTATGAAACTTTAATATCTTGGACCATGAGAAACGGCGACACAGTCTGAAAATGTAATTTCTTTATAATAGCTACAATTTGATATTATTGATATATTTTGCATTTCATAACAGAACCTGAAGTAGTGAAGAACCTGATACCTGGGATCATCACCACCACTTCTATATCTCTGAGCTGGGAGAAACCAGATGGAAATGCAAGTTCTTATGAAATCCAGATTCTTGGAGATCCAACTTTCAATAAAACTGTGACTTCTACTTCTGATACAATTGAAGGCCTTACACCGGGGAATTATTACACATTGCTGGTCACTGCTGTTGTTGGAGAAAATAATGTGACCGGAAACAGTTCAGAAATATCTGTGTATACAAGTGGGTATTTCTAAGAGACTATGAAATGTTGGAACATGAGAAGCTGAAATACAGTCTGAACAGGCTAATTGTTTCATAAAACCTAAAGTTTAAATTTATTTATATCTTTCCTTTTCATAACAGAACCTGAAGTACTGAAGAACCTGATACCTGGGATCATCACCACCACTTCTATATCTCTGAGCTGGGGGAAACCAGATGGAAATGCAAGTTTTTATTACATCCAGATTCTGGGAGATCCAACTTTCAATAAAACTGTGACTTCCACTTCTGATACAATTGACGGCCTGACACCGGGGAATTATTACACATTGCTGGTCTCTGCTGTTGTTGGAGAAAATAATGTGACCGGAAACAGTTCAGAAATATCTGTGTATACAAGTGGGTATTTATTATTATTATTATTATTATTATTATTTATTTATAGAGCACCATTAATTCCATGGTGCTGTACATGAGAAGGGGGTTACATACAAAATACATATACAAGTTACAGTAGACAGACTAGTACAGAGGGAAGAGGGCCCTACCCTTGCGGGCTTACATTCTATAGGATTATGGGGAGGAGACAATAGGTGGGGTGTAGGTCAGGCGGCAGCTCCGCACGGTGGTCGGACGGCAGCTCCGCACGGTGTTCGGGCAGCAGCTCCGCACGGTGGTCGGGCGGCAGCGAGTTCATTGTAGATTGTAGGCGTTTCTGAACAGGTGGGTTTTCAAGTTCCGTTTGATGATTGCAAGGGTAGGGGATAGTCTGACGTGTTGAGGCAGCGAGTTCCAGGAGACTGGGGATGCTCGGGAAAAGTCTTGGAGTCGTTTGCTTGAGGAGCGAATGAGAGAGGAGGAGAGAAGGAGATCTTGGGAGGACCGGAGGTGACGTGTTGGAGTGTAGTGGGAGAGTAGTTCGGAGATATACGGAGGAGAAAGATTATGCACAGCTTTGTAGGTCAGTGTTAGTAGTTTGAATTGGACACGGTGGAAGATTGGGAGCCAGTGGAGGGACATGCAGAGAGGAGAAGCGGGGTGGTATTGAGGAGAGAGGTGGATCAGTCGGGCAGCAGAGTTAAGGATGGACTGGAGAGGGGCGAGCGTGTTAGCAGGGAGGCCACAGAGGAGGATGTTACAGAATTCGAGGCGGGAGATTATGAGGGCATGCACTAGCATTTTAGTAGATTGCGAATTGAGGAAAGGGCGGATTCTGGAAATATTTTTGAGTTGAAGACGGCAGGAGGTGGTGAGCGATTGGATGTGTGGTATGAAGGATAAGGCAGAGTCAAAGGTCACTCCGAGGCAGCGAAGTTTGGGTATTGGCCAGAGCATGGTGTTATTTATTGTAATAGATAGATCAGGTGGAGTGTGTAGGTGAGACGGAGGAAAGATGATTAGTTCAGTTTTGGCCACATTGAGCTTTAGGAAGCAAGAGGAGAAGAAGGAGGATATAGCAGATAGACATTTCGGGATTTTGGACAGCAGTGATTTGGCATCTGGGCCAGAGAGGTAGATCTGGGTGTCGTCGGCATATAGGTGGTATTGGAAGCCATGGGAGTTTATGAGTTGTCCCAGGCCAAATGTGTAGATAGAAAAAAGTAAGGGTCCTAGGACAGAGCCTTGAGGGACGCCAACAGAGAGATGGCGGGATGAAGAGGTTGTGTGAGAATGGGAGACACTGAAAGTGTGATTTGAGAGGTATGAAGAGATCCAAGAGAGGGCAAGATCTCTGACACCAAGGGAAGAGAGGGTCTGTGATAGGAGGGAGTGGTCAACGGTATCGAAGGCTGAGGACAGGTCTAGAAGTAGGAGTATAAAGAAGTGCTTGTTCGCTTTGGCAGTAAGCAAGTCATTCGAAATTTTTGTCAGTGCAGTTTCGGTAGAATGATGTGGACGGAAGCCGGACTGTAGGTTGTCAAAGAGAGAGTTAGAGTAGAGGTGGGAGGAAAGTTCAGCATGGACATGCTGTTCTAGGAGTTTTGAGGCAAGTGGGAGTAGTGATATGGGGCGATAGCTGGTAGTAGAGGCTGGATCGAGGGAAGGTTTCTTTAGGATAGGTGTGACTGTTGCATGTTTAAAGGCAGAGGGGAAGGTTCCAGTCGTTAAAGATAGGTTGAAGAGATGGGTTAAGGCTGGAATAAGGATGGTGGTGAGGTTGGGGAGGAGGTGGGATGGCATGGGGTCAAGTGCGCAGGTGGTGAGGTGTGCTTTTGAGAGAAGACGTGCAAGCTCTCCTTCGGTGATGGTGGGTAGGAAGTTTATGGGAGAGGGGCAGTGGTCAGTTATATGAAGGGGTTGTGGTGGCTGAGCAGAGAAGACTTGCCTTATTAGGTCGATTTTTTCTTGGAAATAAGTGGCAAAGTCTTCTGCAGAAATGAGGGAGGTTGGAGGGGGCAGTAGTGGGCGAAGGAGGGAGTTGAAAGTGTTGAATAACTGTTTGGGGTTGTGTGTTAGAGAGGATATGAGGTTTCTGAAGTAATCGTGTTTAGCAGAGGTGAGGACTGAACGAAATGTGTGAATTGCATTTTTGAATGTGGTGAAGTCTTCCTGCGAGTGCGTTTTCTTCCACCGCCGCTCTGCAGCCCTAGACCTTTGCCGAAGTTTTTTATTGAGGTTGTTGTGCCAGGGCTGTCTATTGATACGTCTCACTCTGCCATGCACAAGGGGAGCGACTGAATCAATAGCTGATGTGAGAGTGGTGTTGTAGAAAGTGGTATTAGTATTTCTAAGAGACTATGAAATGTTGGAACATGAGAAGATGAAAAACAGTCTGAACGGGCTAATTGTTTCATAAAACCTAAAGTTTAAATTTATTTATATCTTTTCCTTTTCATAACAGAACCTGAAGTAGTGAAGAACCTGATACCTGGGATCATCACCACCACTTCTATATCTCTGAACTGGGAGAAACCAGATGGAAATGCAAGTTCTTATGAAATCCAGATTCTGGGAGACCCAACTTTTAACAAAACCGTGACTTCAACTAATGTTACAATTGGCGGCCTGACACCGGGGAATTATTACACATTGCTGGTCACTGCTGTTGTTGGGGAATATAATGTGACTGGAAACAGTTCAGAAATATCTGTGTATACAAGTGAGTATTTCTAATATTCAGACTTTGCAATCCTATATATTATATGCACAGAAAATTTTGACTCTAGATGGTTTATGGGTCCATATACTAGTGAATCAGAAGTTTATTGATTGTCCACCAATAGCTTGTTGCTTAATGCGTATGATTATTTTTACTAACAAAAGTTACCATTTTTTTTGCTCTGCTAAAGCAGTAACAGTAACAGTAGATGTTACAAAAGAAAACCAGAAATATTGATAGGAAAATTTTAATTATATTCCTAAAATATTGATTGTAAAATCTAACATCTCAGAACTCTCAGAACTCCCTAACAGACTAAGCACCAGAGGGGGTTCTAAAATAAACTAAATGGTTGGACCCTTTTTTGAATGATAAAATGAACGTTCAAAACCAGCTGATGAAAGCTTTGCGGGCCATAGCAGTCAATCATTGCAGCTTTTCTTTTTCAGCATTACAATACATGATGAAAGTTGAGCAATGATGGGTTGCTATGGGTAAAAGAAAGTTTCTATTTAAAAATCTCCAATGTGTCTGAGTGGAAACAATAATGTATTTACCATTTTTTTAGTATTGCTCTTTATTTCCTTTACTTATATATAACTATATGTACATGTATGTGATACCATAATAAAATAATATCTTACAAGGCTATCTTCTTGTGACACTTCAACTATCTAAGTAAAATGTATTGCCCTGTTTTTATTGGGCTATACTACATTACTTGGCTGCAATAAAGAAATGTTAAATGGGTTGTCCATTACTTGGACAACTGCTTCTCATTTTCCATATTTTCTCCCATCCAAAAAAACCCCAAACAAATCATACTCGCCTCCACTGATGGCACCGTTACAGCAATGTTGGCACTCACTCTCTGGAGGCTCACTAAAGACCAATCCATGCCGGCTTCACTGTCCTTGCCTTCAGATGTATAAATAAAAAGGAAGTGAGCAGTCACGCTGTCACTTCCTGTTCATTACTTATACATCCAAAGGTGGGAATAGTGAAGCTGGTGCTGATTGGGGTCAGGACTCACATAATGTAACCACATCTTGTCTGTCTCAGTACGGAGAGTGCCAGCACTGTTGGAATGGCACCAGCAGCGGAGGTGAGTATAAGTTGGTTTATTTTACCGGGGCAAACATGATCAATGCGAAGGGGCTGTGCAAGTAATGGATAACCCCTCTAAAATTGAGTTTTATTATTCTTGACACCTTTATGTCATCTAATTATATTTATGTATAACACAAAACAATTTCAGATTTGGTTTGATAACCCATCTAAATATCTTAAAATATGTATGGTTGAATATCAAGTAATAAATATCTTAAAGGGATAGTCGCATAAGGGTAGGGAATTACTTATTGAATTCTGAGGGTCTAGGAGCTGGAACACCCGGCATTTCCAAGAATGTGTCTCTGGATTCCTGAGAATAGCCTCGTCTGAATAAAGCTGAAGGGAACATGATCAATCTCTACTTTTTTCATCGCATATCACACTGTTAAGAATAGCCTCATGTTACAGTCTACTTTGCCATCAGTCCCATAGACAAAGAATGAATTTGTTTTGCAGATCCTAGTTCTCAAGATTTTAGAGCCTTGTTCTTAGGATCTATAGGGACCTCCTTTTTTGAAATCCAAGATTTCTCAAACTTATCAGCTATGCTATGGCTGCTGTATAGTTAGGCGATAACTTTCAATCTCAGGAATATTCTCTTAATTTCCAGAAAACATAGTTTCATAGTTTCATAGTTTTTAAGGTTGAAGGGAGACTCTAAGTCCATCTAGTTCAACCCGTAGCCTAACATGTTGATCCAGAGGAAGGAAAAAAAAAACCAATGTGGCAAACAAGCTCCAATGGGGAAAAAAATTCCTTCCTGACTCCACATACGGCAATCAGACTAGTTCCCTAGATCAACACCCTGTCATAAAATCTAATATACATAACTGGTAATATTACATTTTTCAAGAAAGGCGTCCAGGCTCTGCTTAAATGTTAGTAGTGAATCACTCATAACAACATCATGCTGCAGAGAGTTCCATAGTCTCACTGCTCGTACAGTAAAGAATCCTCATCTGTGATTATGATTAAACCTTCTTTCCTCAAGACGTAGCGGATGCCCCTGTGTTCCAGTCGCAGACCTAGGTGTAAAGAGATCTTTGGAAAGGTCTCTGTACTGTCCCGTCATGTGTTTATACATTGTGATTAGATCCCCCCTAAGCCTTTGTTTTTCCAAACTAAATAACTCCCAAGTTTAATAACCTGTCTAGGTATTGCAGCCCACCCATTCCTCTAATAATCTTGGTCACTCTTCTATCCACCTGTAAGATTAGGCTATTTATAACCTTCTATACTTTTGCTATCAAGAAAAGCATCCATTCCTCTCTTAAATTCATTCAGTGAGTTGGCCATCACCACTTCCTCAGGAAGAGAGTTCCAGAGCCTCACTGCTCTTACCGTGAAGAACCCTCTTCTATGCTGATGTAGGAATTTTCTTTCCTCCAATCGTAGAGAATGCCCCCTTGTTCTTGTCATAGTCCTTAGTACAAACAGATCATGGGAGAGATCTCTATATGGCCCTCTGATATACTTGTACATATTTATTAGGTCTCCCCTAAGTCTTCTCTTTTCTAGAGTAAATAGACCTAATTTTGATAACCTTTCCATGTATTGTAATGCACCCACTCCATTTATTATTTTAGTAGCCCGCCTCTGAACCCTTTCAAGTTCAGTAATGTCTTTCTTGAGCACCGGCGCCCAAAATTGCACACAATACTCCAAGTGTGGTCTGAAGAGTGATTTGTACAGAGGGAGAATGATGTTTTTATCTCGTGCCCCCAGACCTCTTCTAATGCATCCCATCACCCTATTTGCACCCTAAACAGTTCTTCTAATGCACCTTAAGCATCACCCTAAACACTTCATTTGAATTTCAAAGAAATACATAGTTCTAGTTGACATCATTATGTACTTGTTCTTTATATAAGTAAACCTAGAATTGTTGAGTGATGCAAAACTAAAATATATTATGGCAAAGCAAACTTCTTTATCAAGGAAAGTGATACACATTATTCTAAACGTTTTGGTTTAATAATAGAACCCGAAGTAGTGAAGAACATGATGACTGGAAATATCACCACCACTTCTATATCTCTGAACTGGGAGAAACCAGATGGAAATACAAGTTCTTATGAAATCCAGATTCTGGGAGACCCAACTTTCAATAAAACCGTGACTTCAACTAATGTTACAATTGGCGGCCTGACATCGGGGAATTATTACACATTGCTGGTCACTGCTGTTGTTGGGGAATATAATGTGACTGGAAACAGTTCAGAAATATCTGTGTATACAAGTGAGTATTTCTAATATTCAGACTTTGCAATCCTATATATTATATGCACAGAAAATTTTGACTCTAGATGGTTTATGGGTCCATATACTAGTGAATCAGAAGTTTATTGATTGTCCACCAATAGCTTGTTGCTTAATGCTTATGATTATTTTTACAAACAAAAGTTACCATTTTTTTTGCTCTGCTAAAGCAGTAAGTTTTTTAGATATTACAAAAGAAAACCAGAAATATTGATAGGAAAATTTTAATTATATTCCTAAAATATTGATTGTAAAATCTAACATCTCAGAACTCCCTAACAGACTAAACACCAGAGGGGGTTCTAAAATAAACTAAATGGTTGGACCCTTTTTTGAATGATAAAATGAACGTTCAAAACCAGCTGATGAAAGCTCTGCGGGCCATAGCAGTCAATCATTGCAGCTTTTCTTTTTCAGCATTACAATACATGATGAAAGTTGAGCAATGATGGGTTGCAATGGGTAAAAGAAAGTTTCTATTTAAAAATCTCCAATGTGTCTGAGTGGAAACAATAATGTAATTACCATTTTTTTAGTATTGCACTTTATTTCCTTTACTTATATATAACTATATGTACATGTATGTGATACCATAATAAAATAATATCTTACAAGGCTATCTTCTTGTGACACTTCAACTATCTAAGTCAAATGTATTGCCCTGTTTTTATTGGGCTATACTACGTTACTTGGCTGCAATAAAGAAATGTTAAATGGGTTGTCCATTACTTGGACAACCGCTTCTCATTTTCCGTATATTCTCCCATCCAAAAAAAAACAAAAAACTCATACTCACCTCCACTGATGGTACCATTACAGCAATGTTGGCACTCAGTCTCTGGAGGCTCACTAAAACCCAATCCATGCCGGCTTCACTGTCCTTGCCTTCAGATGTATAAATAATAAACAGGAAGTGAGCAGTCACGCTGTCACTTCCTGTTCATTACTTATACATCCATAGGTGGGAAAAGGGAAGCTGGTGCTGATTGGGGTCAGGACTCACATAATGTAACCACATCTTGTCTGTCTCAGTACAGAGAAAGCCAGCACTGTTGGAATGGCGCCAGCAGCGGAGGTGAGTATAAGTTGGTTTATTTTACCGAGGCAAACATGATCAATGCAAAGGGGCTGTGCAAGTAATGGATAACCCCTCTAAAATTGAGTTTTATTATTCTTGACACCTTTATGTCATGTAATTATATTTATGTATAACACAATAAAAATTCTGATTTGGTTTGATAGCTCATCTAAATATCTTAAAATATGTATGGCTGAATATCAAGTACCATATTTTTCGCTTTATAAGACGCACTTTTGTTCCCCCAAATTTTGGGGGAAAGTAGGGGGTGCGTCTTATAATCCGAATAGAGGGGGGTATATATATATATATATACACACTACAGAGTCCAGGGGAGGTGGGGGCAGCTCTGGAGTGGTGCTGGGGGCAGGTGAAAGCTGCGGGCGGCAGCGTTAGATCTCCTGCTCCCGCTCATATAATATGCACTGTCACTGTTCATCACGGTGGTGCTGAAACCACACCGCGGTGATGGGCTTGGGCAGTGGTGCATATTATATCTGCCTGCGCTTCCCTTTGATGGTACATGCCCCCCCTGTGTTAGATATGGCCCCCATGCTGCTGCACATTGTAAAATAAAACACTCTTTACTCACCTCCTCCAGCGCTGATCTCCCGGTCTCCTGCTGCTGTGATCAGGCACGCAGAGATGATATCACTCTGCTGTGCCAATCACATGACCGGCACCGAGAACCAGGAAGTGCAGGAAGCCGGAGCTCAACCGCACGGAGGGAGACACGAGGGAGGAGGGGCTGCAGAAGGTAAGGAAAGAGTTTATTTTACTAAAAGCAGCAGCATGGGGGCCACATTTAACACAGGGTGAAGTATGCCATCCACAGGGGGCCATGTGCAACAAAAGGGGGCCGTGTGCCAGCCACAGTGGGCCGTGTGCCAGCCACAGTGGGCCGTGTGCCAGCTACAGTGGGAAATGTGCCAGCCACAGGGGGCCATGTGCCAGCCACAGTAGGCCATGTGCCAGCCATAGAGGATGTGTGCCAGTAAAAAGGGACATGTGGCATCACTGGGGGCCGTGTGCTAGCCACAGGGGGCCGTGTGCCAGCCATAGAGGACATGTGCCAGCCAAAGGGGATGTGTGCCAGCCATAGGAGATGTGTGCCAGCAATAGGGGACATGTGGCATTACTGGGGGCTGTGTGCCAGCCACAGGGGGCCGTGTGCCAGCCATAGGGGCTGTGTGCCAGCCATAGGGGCCGTGTGCCAGCCACAGAGGATGTCTGCCAGCCATAGCGGACATGTGCCAGCAATAGAGGACATGTGGCATCACTGGGGGCCGTGTGCCAGCCACAGGGGGCCGTATGGCAGCCATAGGGGCCGTGTGCCAGCCATAGAGGATGTGTGCCAGCAATAGGGGACATGTGGCATCACTGGGGGATGTGTGCCAGCACAAGGGGGCTATATTCAATATAAGGTGGCCATATCCAGATTAAGGGGGTTAATTTTAGGATGGGGGCTATGAGGGACATATACCCTATATGCTTTGTTAGACGGCCACTGGCATTATAAGACGGACCCCATTTATTAAAAATTTTCTATTCCTTCACCAAATTTGGGGTGCGTCTTATAATCAGGTGAGTCTTATAAAGCGAAAAATACGGTAATAGATATGTTTAAGGGATAGTCACATAAGGGTAGGGAATTACTTATTGATTGCTGAGGGTCAAGCAGCTGGAACCCCCAGCATTTCCAAGAATATGTCTCTGGATTCCTGAGAATAGCCTCGTCTGAATAGAGCTGAAGTGAACATGATCGATCTCTACTTTTTTCATCGCATATCAGACTGTTAAGAATAGCCTCATGCTACAGTCTACTTTGCCATCAGTCCCATAGACAAAGAATGAATTTGTTTTGCAGATCCTAGTTCTCAAGATTTTAGAGCCTTGTTCTTAGGATCCATAGGGACCTCCTTTTTTGAAATCCCAGATTCCTCAAACTTATCCACTATGCTATGGCTGCTGTATAGTTAGGAGATAACTTTCAATCTTAGGAATATTCTCTTAATTTCCAGAAAACAATTAATTTGAATTTCAAAGAAATACATAGTTCTAGTTGACATCGTTATGTACTTGTTATTTATATAAGTACACTTAGAATTGTGGGGTGATGCAAAACTAAAATATATTGTGGCAAAGCAAACTTTTTTATCATGGAAAGTGATACACATTATTCTAAACGTTTTGGTTTAATAATAGAACCCGATCTTGTGAAGAACATGGTGACTGGAAATATCACCACCACTTCTATATCTCTGACCTGGGGGAAGCCAGATGGAAATGCAAGTTCTTATGAAATTCAGATTCTGGGAGACCCAACTTTCAATAAAACCGTGACTTCAACTAATGTTACAATTGAAGTCCTGACACCGGGGAATTATTACACATTGCTGGTCTCTGCTGCTGTTGGGGAAAATAATGTGACCGGAAACAGCTCAGAAATATCTGTGTATACAAGTGAGTATTTCTATGACACTTTAATATCTTGGACCATGAGAAACTGCGACACAGTCTGAAAATGTAATTTCTTTATAAAAGCTACAATTTGACATTATTGACATATTTTCTATTTCATAACAGAACCTGATGTAGTAAAGAACCTGATGCCTGGGATCATCACCACCACTTCAATATTTCTGAGCTGGGAGAAACCAGATGGAAATACAAGTTCCTATTATATCCAGATTCTGGGAGATTCAACTTTCAATAAAACTGTGACTTCTACTTCTGATACAATTGAAGGCCTGACACCGGGGAATTATTACACATTGCTCGTCACTGCTGTTGTTGGAGAAAATAATGTGACCGGAAACAGTTCAGAAATATCTGTGTATACAAGTGGGTATTTCTAAGAGACTATGAAATGTTGGAACATGAGAAGCTGAAATACAGTCTGAACAGGCTAATTGTTTCATAAAACCTAAAGTTTACTTTTATTTATATCTTTTCTTTTTCATAACAGAACCTGAAGTAGTGAAGAATCTTGTGCCTGGGATCATCACCACCACTTCTTTATCTCTGAGCTGGGGGAAACCAGATGGAAATGCAAGTTCTTATGAAATCCAGATTCTGGGAGACCCAACTTTCAGTAAAACTGCGACTTTAACTTCTGG
Organism: Anomaloglossus baeobatrachus; assembly: GCF_048569485.1. Taxonomy (NCBI): domain Eukaryota; kingdom Metazoa; phylum Chordata; class Amphibia; order Anura; family Aromobatidae; genus Anomaloglossus; species Anomaloglossus baeobatrachus. The sequence goes on from NC_134355.1 coordinate 437,515,148, forward strand.
CACAATTGAAGGCCTGACACCGGGGAATTATTACACATTGCTGGTCACTGCTGTTGTTGGGGAGAATAATGTGACTGGAAACAGTTCAGAAATATCTGTGTATACAAGTGAGTATTCCTTATTTTCAAATTTTGGAATTCTATATATTATATGCACAGAATATACATTCAAACCGGAGATGAGAAGGGGTTAATGCCGTGCATCAGACAAATGAAGGTGTAGAGATGTTGAAGAATAAATATCTTTTTTATTTCATAGGTCTACGTGTTTCGAGGTTGAAACCTCTTCCTCAGGACCAGGACATCAACAAAGCATCTTGCAGTTGCTTTGTTGATGTCCTGGTCCTGAGGAAGAGGTTTTAACCTTGAAACGCGTAGACCTATGAAATAAAAAAGATATTTATTCATCAACATTTATACACCTTCATTTGGCTGATGCGCAGCGTTAACCCTTTCTCTTTTCCGGTTTGAATGCTCATCCACGTGGGGCTGCGTCAGACACCATTATCTCATGCTTGGCAGTGGTTGTGACTTTCACAACCACATTAGGTGAGTGTATATTTCTTATATATACTACTCCTGTCATGTGCTGTTACCCTATCAGTGCTTCTTTTTTCTAGCTTTATACACAGAATATAGAAATTTACTTATAGAAATGATAACTTTTGTTCTGTTGAAGCAGTCACTTTTCTAAATGTAACAAAAGGAAAACAGCCAAATTGGTCAGAATATTTTAATTACGTTCCTGAAAAATTGATTGTAAAATCTAACATCTCAGAACTCCCTAACAGACTATACAACAGAGGGGGTGCTAAACAAAATAAATAATTTAACCTTTTTGATTAATGATAAAGTGAACATTCAAACCCAGCTGATGAGAAGCGAATACCGGGGACAGGCACAAAGCCTGCACTTCCTCTTGTAAATTTTGCAAATATTAAAATGGGGTAGATTTCTGAAAACTCTAGAAGGTAAACTGTTTCTGGTGGCCATAGCAGTCAATCATTGCAGATTTTATTTTTAAGCAGTAGAATAAAAGGTGAAAGTAATGCAATGATGGGATGCTATGGGTAAAATAGAGTTTCTCTTTAAAAATCTCCAATGTTTCTAGTTGGAAACAATTATGTAATTACTATTTTTGTTACTTTTGCATTTTATTTAATTTACTTATATATAAGCATTAGAGTTGAGTGCGGTTCGCGGTTCGAGGTTCTCCAGTTCGCGGCTCGAGTGATTTTGTGGGCTGTTCTGGATCGAACTAGAACTCGAGCTTTTTGCTAAAGCTCGATAGTTCTAGATACGTTCGAGAATGGTTCTAGCAGCAAAAAGACAAGCTAATTCCTCGCTGGCTTTCCGCTGTAATAGTGTAAGTCACTCTGTGACTCACACTATTATGAAATTTCAGCGTATATTGTGTGGGAACAGCGCATTCAGATGACTGCTGTTTGGATAATGGCGATCGACATTTTTTTTTTTTCCTTGTCTTCCTTCCCTAAGCGTGCGCGTGTAGTGGGGCGGGCCAGCATGTCAGCCAATTCCAGACACACACACACACAGCTAAGTGGACTTTTAGCCAGAGAAACAACGGCATGTGTGATAGGATGTCCATGTCACATGTCTATGCATTATAAAAACGGACAATTTCCTCCAGCACGCCATTATCTGCCTTCTGCGTCTTGGTGTCAGTCACCGCTGGCGTAGCTCCTGCCTCCGATACTGCTGTGTACGCTCTATACACAGCGCTATACAGAATAGGGATAGAAGTTTCTATTAGTCCTTGTAAGGGCTAATACCGGCAGGGTCAGAGCCATAGGTGACAGTCAGGTCCGTGAAAACAGATTTTAACAGCTACACAAGATGACAGCGTCTGTGTAGCTAAGGTCAGGGATTTCCTTGCTGCATTTCCTCATTAGGAGGGATAAAAAGGGAGGCTTCCTTTCCTCTACCCAGACCCACAACCCTGCCACTGTACCCTCCTGCCCTTTGCACACTCAAACTCATTGTTAGTAAGCCATTATACTAGCAAACACTGAGGAAACTTAGTGGCATCCTAAAAGTGGCTGTTGGACTTCCATTAGTGTCCCACTGGTGCAAAGCTATTTGCAGCACCACTGCATTGCACACTCAAACTCATTGTTACTAAGCCATTATACTAGCAAACACTAAGTAAACTTAGTGGCATCCTAAAAGTGGCTGTTGGACTTCCATTAGTGTCCCACTGGTGCAAACCTATGTGCAGCACCACTGCATTGCACACTCAAACTCATTGTTACTAAGCCATTATACTAGCAAACACTGAGTGAACTTAGTGGCATCCTAAAAGTGGCTGTTGGACTTCCATTAGTGTCCCACTGGTGCAGAGCTATTTGCAGCACCACTACATTGCACACTCAAACTCATTGTTACTAAGCCATTATACTAGCAAACACTGAGTGAACTTAGTGGCATCCTAAAAGTGGCTGTTGGACTTCCATTAGTGTCCCATTGGTGCAAACCTATGTGCAGCACCTCTGCGTTGCACACTCAAACTCATTGTTACTAAGCCATTATACTAGCAAACACTGAGGAAACTTAGTGGCATCCTAAAAGGGGCTGTTGGACTTCCATTAGTGTCCCACTGGTGCAAAGCTATTTGCAGCACCACTGCATTGCACACTCAAACTCATTGTTACTAAGCCATTATACTAGCAAACTATGCTGCCAGTTTAAGGGCCGAAGTTGCATTGTCAGGGATAGTTATTGTTGTTTATTCAGTTGTTAATAAAGATAGACCACCGCTGCAATCTACACCACCTCTCAATTTTTACTACCACATTTTAAGTGCACAATCTTGTCGCAGTCAACATGAGTGGCAAAATGACAGATGCTGGTGAAAGGGGAAGAGGCGTGTTGGAAAAGGAAAAAAAGGGTTTGTCCGTGGGGAAGGTGGCAAAGCTCCATTAACATCTGCTGAAGATAGACCATCTTCCAGCAAAAGTAAGATGTCTACTACTTACCGTGGACAATCCGATGTGCTCCTTTTTTACGGACATGAACAACTGGAACAAAGGTAGATGATGGCCAAAAAAAGAAAATGCTTGAATGGATCTCAAGTGGTCCAACAAGTGCCCTCTCCTCCACCTCAACTACCGCATCCAAAAAACACCAGTCCTCTGAGTTGTCATCCCAATCATACTTGCTTTCTCCCAGCTCTGAAGTCCCCATCCGCCCTGCACAGTATGGTGGAACTGAGATGGCTGAGTCTGCAGAGCTGTTCAGTCACACTATAGCCTGGGAATCAGAGGTCTGCTCCCAAGCTACAGTGAGTACAGAACAGGAAATGGTCTGCAGTGATGCCCAGAACCTTTGTGACTCAGATTCAGGCCATGATGACCAAGTTTCTGAGCATAATGTTGACCCTTATTCACAAACTGAAACACCTGTTGTAATAGACAATGAGGAACATACTGATGACGATGAGACGCAGATACCAGATTGGGATGACAACTTAAATATTCGGTCAGGGCAAGAAGAGGCTCGGTCTGAGGGGGAGGGGAGTGCAAACACAACAATTGATGAGGAAGTTCTAGATCCCACCTACTGTCAACCCACAGTTAGGCCCTCGAGGAGGTCAACAGAGACGGTGGAGGAGGATGCAACTGACGACGAAGTTACCTTGCGCCTTCTTGGACAGAGTCGGAGTACTGGTAGCACGTCTACAACTGCATCCTCAGCCACCACTGTGCCTCTGAGCACTAGTCGGGGTGGATCAGCAGGTCGCATGCCCTCTAAGCCTTGCCTAGCCTGGTCCTTTTTTGACATAGCAAAATATCGGCCAAATTATGTGATCTGTAAAATTTGTCATGATTCTGTTAGTAGAGGGCAAAACCTCAGCAGTTTGACAACTTCTTCCATGAATCGTCACATGAATAAATATCATATGTCCCAGTGGGAAGCTCACCGTGCTGCAATGCGACCTAGCGGAGCGAACCATCCACCGCCTGCCCCTTCCAGTGCATCCGCGCGCTCTTCATCTTCTAGGACTGTGGGGACAGCTGTCACACCTGGTTTTCCACGCACAACTTCCACCACTGTACCCGCAACAGGCAGTTTGCTTGGTAGGTCGTCAGTTGGTTTGGAAGGGGAAACAAGTGCGTGTGTACAGCTCTCTCAGACATCGATAGCACCAACGTTGGATGAAGGCAACATCATGCCTACGCCTGCACTTTCCTCACAAACCTGCATTTTTCCAGGGACACTCTACTCAACACCATCTACACACAGCAGCCAGATCTCTGTCCCTCAGATGTGGACAAATAAAAGGCCATTTCCTGCGATCCATGACAAAGCTAAGAGGTTGACTTTATCCCTCTGTAAGCTCTTGGCTACCGAAATGCTGCCTTTCTGCCTGGTGGACACACAGGATTTTAGAGACCTTACGTCTGTCACTGTGCCCCAGTACCAGATGCCCAGTCGCCACTACTTCTCTAAGAAAGGTGTGCCCGCGCTACACCAGCATGTCGCACACAACATCACCGCTTCCTTGAGAAACTCTGTGTGTCAACGGGTGCATTTCTCCACCGATAATTGGACCAGTAAGCATGGATAGGGACGTTACATGTCACTGACTGGGCACTGGGTAACTATGGTGATAGATGGTGAAGGGTCTGCTGCACAAGTCTTGCCGTCTCCATGACTTGTGTGTCAATCCTCTGTCTGTCCAAGTTCCGCCACTGCTTCTGCCTCCTCCACCTCATTTGGGTCCTCCAACTCCACCCCAAGCCTGCCTGGTCAGGCCACCAGCGTTCTCACTGTGCAGAAGGAATCACGCACCCCTCATTACTATGCTGGCAGCAGAGCGCAATGGCATCAGGCGGTCTTTAGCTTGACATGTCTTGGAAATAGGAGTCACACAGCGGATGAGTTGTGGGCAGCTCTGGAGACTGAGTTTAATAAATGGTTGTCTCCACTCAACCTGCAGCCTGGTAAGGCCATGTGCGACAATGCTGCAAACCTGGGTGCGGCCCTTCGCCTGGGCAAGGTGACACACGTGCCTTGTATGGCTCACGTGTTGAGCCTTGTTGTCCAGCAATTTTTAACACACTATCCCGGCTAGATGGCCTTCTGAACAGGGCACGAAAACTGTCTGCTCACTTCTGCCGTTCAACCACCACTGCTGAGCGACTTGCATCGCTCCAGAAGTCTTTCGGCCTGCCGGTTCATCGCCTGAAATGCGATGTGGCGACACGCTGGAATTCGACTCTCCACATGTTACAGCGACTGTGGCAGCACCGCTGAGCCCTGGTGCAATACGTCAGTCATGACGTATAGCCTGGGCCATTGAGATGCAGAGGTGGGGCAGATCACCCTGATGGAGTGGTCTCAGATCAAGGACCTATGCACCCTTCTGCACAGTTTCGACATGGCGGCGAATATGTTTAGCGCTGACAATGCCATTATCAGCAGTCATTTACATACTGGAGCACACGCTAAACACTATTTGGAGTCAGGGGGTGGGACAACAGGAAGGGGAAGAACTACAGGAGGATTCATATGCGCAAGACACAACAACATCACCAAGGTCCAGATGTTCATCATCACCAACGCGGCAGGCATGGGACCATGGGGGACAGGGATCAACAAGGGCGCATGGTAGCAGGCGAAATGTTGAGGAAGGTGCAGGAGAACATGAAGAAATAGAGGACGAACTGTCCATGGACATGGAAGACTCAGCGGATGAGGGAGACCTTGGTCAAATTTCAGTTGAAAGAGGTTGGGGGAAGATGTCAGAGGAAGAAAGAACGGTTAGCACCTCTATGCCACAAACACAGCGTGGACTTGGTCTGCATGGCTGCGCAAGACACAGGAGCGCCTTCTTGCTGCACTACCTCCAACATGACCCTCGTATTGTCAAAATTAGAAGTGATGATGACTACTGGCTTGTCACACTATTAGATCCCCGGTACAAGTCCAAATTTTGTGACATAATTCCAGCCATAGAAAGGGACGCACGTATGCAGGAGTATCAGCAGAAGCTGTTACAGGATCTTAGCTCGGCTTTTCCACCAAACAACCGTGCAGGTGCAGGGAGTGAATCTCCCAGTTGTAACTTGACAAACATGGGACGGTCTCGTCATCTTCAACAGTCTACCCGTACCAGTAGCACCGTATCAGGTGCTGGTAACAGCAATTTTATGGAATCTTTTCATAATTTTTTTAGACCGTTCTTTGCAAGGCCACCAGAGACAACAAGTCTGACACATAGTCAACGGGTGGAGAGGATGATACAGGAGTATCTCCAAATGAACATTGATGCCATGACTTTGCAAATGGAGCCTTGCTCATTTTGGGCTTCAAATCTTGAAAAATGACCAGAGCTCTCCACTTACGCCTTGGAATTTTTGTCATGTCCAGCTGCCAGCGTTGTCTCTGAACGTGTCTTCAGTGCTGCTGGGTGTGTGCTGACAGATAAGCGCACGCATCTGTCCAGTGACAATGTGGACAGACTAACGTTCATCAAAATGAACAAGTCATGGATCCACAAGCAATTTACTACCCCTGTGTCATCCTGGGGAGAGTAAATGCTTGTGTGTTTTGAATATGCTTGATGCAAATGTGAAGTGTACAACTAGGGTACAAGTGTTGCAACTGATGGGGTGTCTGTGTGGCCCAAGTTTTGGAAAAAAGGGGGACTCTTCTTGGAGTAACCCTTGCTGTGTTTTTAAAAATGATCCAAGATGCACAGCGCTGGGATCAGGAAAGACTTTGCTACCTACCCTGGTGTCATCCTGGGGACAGTTAAGTATGGCGTATTTTTGTATGTGCTTGATGCAAATCTAGCTGTGAAGTGTACAACTGGGGCACAAGTGCTGCCACTGAAGGGGTGGGTGTGTGTGTGGCCCAATTTTTGGAAAAAAAGGGAGACTCCGCTTGGAGTAACCCTTGCTTACATTGTTTTTAAAAATGATCCAAGATGCACAGCGCTGGGATCAGGAAAGACTTTGCTACCTACCCCGGTGTCATCCTGGGGACAGTTAAGTATGGCGTATTTTTGAATGTGCTTGATGCAAATCTAGCTGTGAAGTGTACAACTGGGGCACAAGTGCTGCCACTGAAGGGGTGGGTGTGTGTGTGGCCCAATTTTTGGAAAAAAGGGAGACTCCGCTTGGAGTCACCTTGCGGTGTTTTACATGATTTTAGAAGGGCGTGCCATGCCTATATCTGTGTCTCCTTCTCTTTTTCCTTGTGCTGCTCTTTTGTTTTCGCATGAGTATATATCCTTGTCACTTTCCCATGTGTTTGTGTTGTGTTGTGAGTTGTTTGTCACCTTTTGGACACCTTTGAGGGTGTTTTCTAGGTGTTTTTATGTGTTTGTGATTGCCTGCCATTGTTTCCTATGCGGTTCGAGTTCGGTTTGTTGAACGTTCGCCGAACCGAACTCGAACAAGACGTCCGTTCGGCGAACCGAACTCGAGCCGAACCGCGACCGGTTCGCTCATCTCTAATAAGCATATAAACATATCACTGATACCATAATAAAATAATATCTTACAAGGCTATCCTTTAGGAACATTTCAACAATCTAAATAAAAAGTATTGCTCAGTTCTGTAGTAGGTAATCTACACTACTTGGCTGAAATAAGAAAATATTAAAGGGGTTGTCCACTACTTGGACAATTCCTTCTCATTCACCATGTTTGTCCCTGTTAAACTAAAAAAGCTTATACCCACCTCCTCTGCTGGCGCCATTCCATTGGTGTCAGCACTCGCTCTCTCGGGGCTCACATGAAGCTTTTACATCATGGGAGACCTGCACTCAATCTATGCTGGCTTAACTGTTTCCGCCTTTGGATGTATAAATAATCAACAGGAAGTGAGCGGACCAGCCACAGCTCTCACTTCCTGTTGATTAATTATATATCCGAAGTTGGGGACACTGAAGCCTGTGCTGATTTGTCTCAGTTCTCACATAATGTAACAAATTCATGGGAGCCCTGAGAGAGCGAGTGCCGGCACTGCTAGAACAGCTCCAGCAGTAGAGGCGAGTACAAGTTATTTTATTTTAACAGGGCAAAGATGGTGAATAAGAAGGAGTTGTGCAAATTGTAGCCAACCCCTTTAAAATTGAGTTTTAGTGTTATAGGCACCTTTATGTCATGCACTGATATTTATATATAACAATAGAAAGTCAGATTTGGTTTGATAACACCTCTAAATATCTTAAATTAAGCATAGTTGAATATCAGGTAACATATAACCTGAAGTGATAATCACATAAGGATTGGGAATTACTTATTGATTGATGAGGGTCAAGCAGCTGGAACCCCCACCATTTCCAAGAATGAAACTTTGGATTTCTGAATAGAGCTGAAGTGAACATGTTAAATATTGCCTCAAGCTACTGTCTGCTTTTTCCATCTCCCATAGACAAAGAAAGGAGTGGTTGTCAAGCATGGCAACCTCTCCTACATTCAGACTTGGTGTTGCAGACAGGGCTGCCACCAGGAATTTAAACCAGAAATTAGCCACCAGGCAAATTTTTTGGCCCCCTTGAGATTCCACCCTGGCTCCACCCCAGCTCCTCCTCCACTAGTCAAACTTTCCACAGTCCAACCACCGTTCTTTGAAAAACTACATCCCCAACACATACTGATTCTGTGATTGGAAATTGTGTTAATGAAACAATGAATATTTACCCCCTTCCCACCCACCATTCTGTGTCGGGTGTCATAGATTCAACAGACTGTCATATTACTGCCTGAGTATTGAAGCTCCATGCTCATACTGGCATTTCTCCACATTTGAGAGTGACAGGCTGCATAGAATTACACGCTGACACTCTCAGATCAGTAGAGCTCTCAGCAAGTGCAAGCATTACGCTGTGATACTTGGTCAGCGATGTGACAGTCTGAGTATATATATATATATATATATATATGTATATATATAAAAACATCTATCTGTACATGTATCTGATACCATAATAAATTTTTCTCTATCCAGCTCTACGTCTACTGACACTTTCACAATCTGAATATCAAGTATTACCCAATACTTTACTAGGCCATACAATAGTAGTTTGCTATAGTAATGAAATGTTAACATTAGCTTCTACTCTAAGCCTTAGGCCTAAGCCACACGGCGAGAAAATCGGTGCGAGTGGAGTGCGATAAAACATCGCATTCCCCTCGGACCAATTCTAGCCTGTGTGTCAGCACACATGAGCGATTATTTTCTCAGCCCTAATCGGACCAAGAAAACAATCGCAGCATGCTGCGATTGTAATGCAAGACTCTTTCTCTCGCACCCATTCAAGTGAATGGGGCGAGAGAAAAATCGCACTGCACTCGCGGTACACCGGTGTACTGCTAGTGCAGTGCGAGAATGGCTATAGCCGGCTACGCAGGAGAGAGGGAGAGAAATCCCTCCCTCCCCTCCTGAGAGCCGGCCCGCCCCCCCCCCCGCAGCTGAGGTCTGCTCGCACGAACGGACCTCAGTTGCAAGGACACACGCATGACACTCGGCTCTGCTGTACTGCCAGCACGAGCCGAGTCTCATGCAAGGGGATCGCAGTAGTGCCCATGTGGCCCCAGACTTAATGTCATTTACTAATATTTATATATGAAACGATAGAAAATTAGATTTGATATGATATCCCATCAAAATATTTAAAGAAAAGGAAGAAAGCTTTCTTGAATATTAGGTAACAGATATCTTAAAGGTATAGTCACACAATGCTAGAGAACTTAAAATGTATGCCTTATCCTATGACTGGGATATAGTTTCATAGTTTATAAGGTTGAAGATAGACTTAAATCCTTCTGTATAATCTCTAGCCTAACATATTAATCCAGAGAAAGGAAAAACCCCATGAGGCAGACAGTTAGCGCCACATTAGTGTAAAAAATTCCTTCCCGACTTCACATACAACAATCAGACTATTTCCTTGGATTAATATCTATAAAGAAAAAAAAATCAGTTCTATATATTTGTAGGTGCTTGGATAGGTTACTAAACCATATCTAAGTGCAAAAATAGATGTGGTACTGATGCACGGCACTTATGCCGAAACTTTTTAGCATTAGTTCTTTGGATCAACACCCAATCACAGAATCTGGTGCATATAACCAGTAATATTATATTTTTCAAAAAAGGCTGCAAGGCCTCTCCTGAATTTTAGTAATGAATCAACCATTACAACATTATATGGTAGACAGTTCCATAGTCTCACTGCTCTGCATCTGTGATTAAATCTTCTTTCCTCTAGGTGTAGTGTATGCCCTCTTGTCTCTCTCGCAAGCCTAGGTGTAAAAAGAGGTCTCTGTTCTGTCCCCTTATATATTTGTACATTGTAATAAGATTGCCCCCTAAGCCTTAAGGTACCGTCACACTAAGCAACTTACCAGCGATCCCAACAACGATAGGGATCGCTGGTAAGTTGCTAGGAGGTTGCTGGTGAGATGTCACACTGCGACGCTCCAGCGATCCCACCAGCAACCTGACCTAGCAGGGATCGCTGGAGCGTGGCTACACGAGTTGCTGGTGAGCTCACCAGCAACCAGTGACCAGCCCCCAGCGCCGCGTGGAAGATGCTGCGCTTGGTAACTAAGGTAAATATCGGTAACCAACCCGATATTTACCTTGGTTACCACCGCACGGAGCTACACGTGCAGAGAGCAGGGAGCAGCGCACACTGAGCGCTGGCTCCTTGCTCTCCTAGCTACAGCACACATCGGGTTAATTACCCGATGTATGCTGCAGCTAAATGTGCACAGAGCAGGGAGCAGCGCACAATGAGCGCTGGCTCCTTGCTCTCCTACTTACAGCACACATCAGGTTAATTACCTGATGTGTGCTGCAGCTACATGTGCACAGAGCAGGGAGCAGCGCACAATGCTTAGTGCTGGCTCCCTGCTCTCCTACTTACAGCACACATCAGGTTAATTAACCCGATGTGTCCTGCAGCTAGCTACATGTGCACAGAGCAGGAGCCGGCAGCACAGGCAGTGAGAGAGGCGGAGGCTGGTATCGAAGGTAAATATCGGGTAACCAAGGACAGGGCTTCTTGGTTACCCGATGTTTACATTGGTTACCAGCCTCTGCAGAAGCCGGCTCCTGCTGCCTGCACATTTAGTTGTTGCTGTCTCGCTGTCACACACAGCGATGTGTGCTTCACAGCAGGACAGCAACAACTAAAAAATGACCCAGGACATTCAGCAACAACCAACGACCTCACAGCAGGGGCCAGGTTGTTGCTGGATGTCACACACAGCAACATCGCTAGCAACGTCACAAAAGTTGTTCGTTAGCAGCGATGTTGCTAGCGATGTTGCTTAGTGTGACGGGGCCTTTAGTTTTCCAAACTGAATAAGATAGGGGATAACTTTCAATTTTGGGATTTTTTTTTATTGCAGAAAACAAATCATTTTAACATTTATGAAATACATAGTTGAAAGTTGAGAACTTTATGTACGTCTACCTTATCGAAGTAAACAGAATTGTTAAGTTTTACAAAACTAAGATATGTTATGACCATGAAACGTCTTTTATCAGAGAATGTGAAACACATTATTCTTATGTTTTCTGTTTTACAATAGAACCTGAAGTAGTAAATAACCTTATCTCTGGGCTCATCACCACCACTTCTATATCTCTGAGCTGGGAGAAACCAGATGGAAATGCAAGTTCTTATGTAATCCAGATTCTGGGAGATCCAACTTTCAACAAAACCGGGACTACAACTTCTGACACAATTGAAGGCCTGACACCGGGGAACTATTACACATTGCTGGTCACTGCTGTTGTTGGGGAGAATAATGTGACTGGAAATAGTTCAGAAATATCTGTGTATTCAAGTGAGTATATCTATGTCACTGTGAAATGTTGGAACATGAGAAGCTGCAATACAGTCTTACTAGTTTAATCTCTTTATAAAAGGTAGAGATTGAGAATATTGATATCTTTTCTATTTCATATTAGTACCTGAAATAGTAAAGAACCTGATGCCTGGGATCATCACCACTACTTTTATATCTCTGAGCTGGGAGAAACCAGATGGAAATGAAAGTTTTTATGAAATCCAGATTCTGGGAGACCCAACTTTCAATAAAACCGTGACTACAACTTCTGACACAATTGAAGGCCTTACACCGGGGAATTATTACATGCTCCTGGTCACTGCTGTTGTTGGGGAAAATAATGTGACCGGAAACAGTTCAGAAATATCTGTGTATACAAGTGAGTATTCCTTATTTTCAGACTTTGCAATTCTATATATTATATGAACAGAATATTTCTGGACTTGATGGATTATGGGTCTATATACCAGTGAATCAGAAGTGTATTGATTATCCATCAATAGTTTGTTGTTTAATGCTTATGTTTTTTTTTACTTATAAAAATGTTAAGTTTTTTTGATCAGTTAAAGCAGTCACTTTTCTAACTATAACAAAGTTAAAACAGCCATATTGATAGGAATATTTTAATTAGGCTCCTAAAATATTGATTGTAAAATCTAAAATCTCAGAACTCCCTAACAAACTATACAACAAGGAGGTGCTAAAATAAACTAAATATTTGGGACCCTTTTATTTAATGATAAAGGGATCATTGAAACCCAGCTGATGAGAAGCGAATACCGGGGACAGGCACAAAGGCTGCCCTTCCTCTTGTAATTGTTGCAAATATTAAAATGGGGTAGATTTCTGAAAACTGTCTACATGATAAATTGTCTCTGGTGACCATAGCAATCAATCATTACAGTTTTTATTTTTCAGCAGTAGAACACAAGATAAAAGTTGTGCAGTGATAGGTTGCTATGGGTAAAATAGAGTTTCTCTTTAAAAATCTCCACTGTCTGTGGATGGAAACAATAATGTAAATACCACTCTTTTTTACTATTGCACTTTATTTCATTTACTTATAAATAACCGTATGTACATGTATCTGATACCCAGGAGCATAACTACAATAGGTCCAGGGGTTGCAATCACACACGGTGCCCTGGAACTTAGGGGGCCCATATAAAAGACCAATACTATTAAAGTCTTGCAATGATTCAGAGCTCCATTGGAGTTTTTGCATTGGGACCATAAGCTTCAAGTTACGCCACTGCTGATACTATAATAAAATAATAACTTACAATTCTATCTTCTACTGACACTTCTATCTAAATAGAAAGTATTGCCCAGTACTTTATTAGGCTACACTACAGCACTTGGCTGCAATAACGAAATGTTAAATGGGTTGTCCACTTGTTGAACAACCGCATCTCACTCCAACTGTTTGCCCCAGTTAAAAAAAAAAAGTTCATACTTAACTCTACTGCTGGTGCCATTCCAGTGAGGAAGTTGATACATCATGCGAGACCCGCTCACAATACATGCTGGCTTCACTGTTTCTGCCTACAGACATCTAAATAATCAACAGAAACTCAGTGGCCAGCTCAACCTCTCACTTCCTGTTGAATACTTATACATCTGAAGGAGGGGACAGTGATACCGGCACTGATTGGGAGTGGGTGTCCCGTGATGTAACAACCTCATGTGAGTCCTGGAATGGTATGAGGCTGTGTGCACACGTTACGTTTTTTACCGCGGAAACGCTGCGTTTAGAACCGCAGCGTTTCAGTGGCAAATTGCATGTGTTCAGCTTTCCCAGCAAAGTGTATGAGAAAGCCGAAAAATCAGTGCACACGCTACGTTTCTAAACGCAGCGTTTTGGATGCCAAAAATCGGTGCGGAAAGAAAAGCAGCATGTCACTTCTTTTGTGTGGTGTGGCTGCGTTCTCTCCCCATTAAATCAATGATGTGGGGTCAGAACGCAGCTACACCGCAGTGAGCTGCTATTTTGTTGCGGTCCGCGGGCTTTGTCGGCATGCCAGAACCCAGGCATTTACCTGGAAGTGAGGTCAAGAGGTTTCCTGTTGACCTCACTTCCTGGCAAAGTCCTGGAAAGCCTCCGGTGTCGCCAAAGTGCCCGCCCCGACCCCCGACCCCCCTCCCGAAAATCCAACATGGCTGCGCACACAGTAGCGCAGCGGCCGCCCTGCTCCTATGATTTCTGTCGCATGTGCCTTGAGACATGCAACAGAAAAATGCCCCCCAGGCCCTGCCAGGTCACCCCCTATTCCCCCCGGTATTCCCCCTTACCTGTCCGGTCACAGCGCTGATCCCCCCGCGGCCCCCTCCTCCTTCACAGCAGACGCCGGTCAGTGCGGTCACATGAGCAGAGCAGCTGACAGCCCGCACCGTGTTCAGAGAGCTGTGCTGGCTGCTCGCGCTCTGCAGCTGTGACCCGGGGAGAGTGGGTATAGATTTTTGCACCCACTCTCCTCAAATGGAGGGTCTGCCCTCCTAGAAAATGGGGGTACGTTCCCTGAACGTGCCCCCATATTCTAGAAGGTCCAGAGGCGACGAGGGACGTCCAAATGGATTTCTGCGGACCCATTTTTTTCAAATTTTTTGATTAAATTGGAGAACAAGGGAATGATTTGGGGAGTGTTTTTTCTAATAAAAAATTTTTTGTCATTTTTTTTTGCTTTTGTTTACTGTCAATTAGTTATGTCTGGTATCTGATAGACGCCGTGACATCACTAATTGCTGGGCTTGATGCCAGGTGACATTACACATCTGGTATCAACCCCATTTATTACCCCATTTGCCAACGCACCAGGGCGCGGGATGAGTTGGGGCGAAGTGCCAGGATTGGCGCATCTAATGGATGCGCCACTTCTGGGGCGGCTGCGGCCTGCTATTTTTAGACTGGGAAGAGTCCAATAACCATGGCTCTTCCCACCCTGAGAATACCAGACCCCAGCTGTCAGCTACACCTTGGCTGGTGATCTAATTTGGGGGGACCCCACGTTATTTTTTTTTTAATTCTTTATTTATAAATAAAAAAAAAGCCTGGGGAGCCCTCCAAATTAATCACCAGCCAAGATGAAGCTGCCAGCTGTGGTTTGCAGGCTACAGCTGTCTGCTTTACCCTGACTGGCTATCAAAAATAGGGGGGACCCCACGCCATTTTTTTCATTGTTTTTTTTTTTGATAAATACTAAGCTAGGCACCCTTTAGTGCCACATGAAAGCTACTAAAGGTGCCAGCTTAGAATATGCAGGCGGGGGTGGGACGTTATATATATTTGACATCCATTCATCCATTGACGCTTTTTAGGCTGTGTGCCCACAATCAGGGTTTGCAGCATTATGGGCGCTGAGTGTTTTCCCTGCGTCCATAACGCTGCGTTGTGCAGTAGAAGCACAGTGGAAGGATTTTTGGAGATCCCATGCCCACTGTGCTTCTTTTCTCCGCAGCATAAACTGACCGGTAGCGCGGCTTCCCGAGCCTCAGCATGTCAATTTATGCTGTGGAGACGAGAGTGTTCTCTGCAGGTACAATAGAATTTTTTCCCCATGTTGCAAAATCAAAGTCCACAGCAGCCTGAACCCAAATCGTGGGCATGGGCTGCTGCAGGAAGGCTGACACTGTGCACTAGACGCCGTGTCGCTGGATCATGGCCACATAGCCTTAGGCCTCTTTCACACGTCAGTGAATCTGGTACGTTTGTGCTTTTTTTAAACGTACCAGAATCACTGACATACGCAGACCCATTATAATGAATGGGTCTGCTCACACGTCAGTGATTTATCACTGCACGTGTCTCCGTGCGGCGTACCCGCGTGTGCGTGATTGCCGCACGGAGACATGTCCATTTTTTTCTGGCATCACTGATGTTCCACGGACCACGCAGTGGTGTGATCCGTGAAACACGTGCCAAAAAAAACGTGCTTTTAAAATAAAAATCATTTTAACTCACCCGGCGTCCAGCGATGTCCTCTGCAGCCCGTGCAGCTTGCTGCTTCTGAGCCAGCTCATTATTGTCGCGCATATTCATGATGCGCGACACAGCCGACCCAGAAGCAGCTGCTGTGGGGGTCAGCACCAGCCGGATTCTGCACCGCGGGAGCTATCAGCACCATGGAGAGTGGGAGCGGGCGCAGGTGAGATGATTACTGAGTGCAATCACGGGCCATGGAGAACGGAGCCCGGATTGCACTTAGACAACCCACGTGTGCCGTGAATCACGGCACATGGAGGGACATGTGCGTGTTTTACACACCAGTGAAAAACGTCAGTGTTTTTCACTGACGTGTGAAACAGGCCTAAAAGTGAGAATATTGTTGCAACTGCAACATTTTGGGGGAAGTAGCTGTGGATTCAAAATGCTTAATATACTCCTGTATAAAATCTTTGAGGGGTGCAGATTCCAAAATGGGGTCACTTGTGGGGGTTTTCTGACGTATAGGTACCCAAGGGGCCCTGCTACTTTGACATGGTGCGCGAAGTTTATTTCAACTTTTCCAAAATTCAAATGGTGCTCCTTCCATTCCAAGCCCTCCCATTTATCCAAACAGAATGTGGAGAAGGAAATGACATCACAGGTTTTTTTTTTCCAAAGGTCTGTGTTCAACCAACTTTATTAACACTGACAAGTCTTAAAAAAACGCACCTAAAAAAACGCATGAAAAACACATGAAAAACGCATGAAAAACGCATGCGTTTTCGATGCGTTTTTCTCAAAAAGCATTGTTTACCATTCTCCCCTCTGCCAGAGGGTGCGTTTTTTTCCGCGCTGAAAAAAAAGCAACGTGTGCACATAGCCTTAGCAGCGGAGGAGAGTATAAGTTGTTTTACATAGTTCTAAGTTGAGATCTTTATGTTCATCTTCTGTAGTGTATATAAGTAAAATTAGAATTGTTGGGTGATACAAAACTAAAATATACTATGATAAGGAATTTTTTTTTATCAAGGAAAGGGATACACATTATTCTTAACTTTTTGGTTTAATAATAGAACCTAATCTCGTGAAGAACCTGAAGACTGAGATTATTACCACCACTTCTATATCTCTGAGCTGGGAGAAACCAGATGGAAATACAAGCGCTTATCAAAACCAGATTCTCGGAGACTCAACTTTCAATAAAACTGTGACTTCTACATCTTACACAATTGAAGGCCTGACACCGGGGAATTATTACACATTGATAGTCACTGCTGTTGTTGGAGAGAATAATGTGACTGGAAACAGTTCAGCAATATTTGTGTATACAAGTGAGTATTTCTATGAGCCTATATTGTAATATCTTGGACCATGAAAAACTGCAAAACAGTCTGACCAGGTTATTTCTTTATAAAAGCTACAAAAGCTACAATTTGACATTATTGATATAATTTATATTTCAATATAGAACCTGAAGTAGTGAAGAACCTGATGCCTGGGATCATCACCACCACTTCTACATCTTTGAGTTGGGAGAAACCTGATGGAAATACAAGTTCTTATGTAATCCAGATTCTGGGAGATCCAACTTTCAATAAAACTGTGACTTCAACTTCTGATACAATTGAAGGCCTGACACCGGGGAATTATTATACATTGCTGGTCACTGCTGTTGTTGGGGAAAATAATGTGACTGGAAACAGTTCAGAAATATCTCTGTATACAAGTGAGTGTTTATATGAGCCTGTAATATCTTGGACCATGAAAAACTGCAATACAGTCTGACCAGGATATTTCTTTATAAAAGCTACAATTTGACTTTATTGATATTTCTATTTCAATATAGAACCTGAAGTAGTGAAGAACCTGATGCCTGGGATCATCACCACCACCTCTATATCTCTGAGCTGGGAGAAACCAGATGGAAATGCAAGTTCTTATGAAATCCAGATTCTGGGAGACCCAACTTTCAATAAATCTGTGACTACAACTAATGTTAAAATTGAAGGCCTGACACCGGGGAATTATTACACATTGCTGGTCACTGCTGTTGTTGGGGAAAATAATGTGACCGGAAACAGTTCAGAAATATCTGTGTATACAAGTGAGTATTCATAATCTTCATATTTTCAAACTATCTATATTTTCAGGTGTTTTCTATGGATGACAGATAACGTAGCAAAATATTAATAGCCTAAGGGGCACTTTGCACACTGCGACATCGCAGGCCGATGCTGCGATGCCGAGTGCGATAGTGCCCGCCCCCGTCGCAGCAGCGATATGTGGTGATAGCTGGCGTAGCGAAAGTTATCGCTACGCCAGCTTCACACACACACTCACCTGCCGTGCGACGTCCCTGTGGCCGGCGACCCGCCTCCTTGTTAAGGGGGCGGGTCGTGCGGCGTCACTGCGACGTCACACGGCAGGCGGCCAATCAGAGCGGAGGGGCGGAGATGAGCAGGATGTCAACATCCTGCCCACCTCCTTCCTTCCGCATATCCTACGGAAGCCGCAGTGAGGCCGGTAGGAGACGTTCCTCGCTCCTGCGACTTCACACACAGCGATGTGTGCTGCCGCAGGAGTGAGGAACAACATCGGACCGTCGCGTCAGCGTAATCATGGATTACGCCGACGCTGCACCGATGATACGATTACGACGCTTTTGCGCTCGTTAATCGTATCATCCAGCCTTTACACACTGCGATGTCGCATGCGATGCCGGAAGTGCGTCATTTTCAATTTGACCCCACCGACATCGCACCTGCGATGTCGCAGTGTGCAAAGTGCCCCTAAGAGTTAATGAGTGCCAAAGTTGCTCATTTTGATTCTTTAACTAGAAACATTTTGACAAATTTCTGTTTTGTTGTAGCAGCAATTTTTCATTGCATAGCAATGTGCCGCCATATTGGTTGTCACAATTTAATTAGCGTCTCAGAAAGTGATCATGGATTATCTTCTTATACTATGTTTATCCAAACTTGTTAGAAGCTTCGAGTGAAATTAACTTGTCAATGTTTTTTCCCCATGTTGCAAATACAAGTAATCACTTACAATTTGTGTTTGTGGAAAATATGTTTATATTTGAACAACATGTTTGCATCTCCAACATAAGATAATTATTCTTTATAAGGTGACCTTTAAAACCAACAGGTTGTCTTTGAAATTTAGCATGTAAAGACACTTTTCATCACCAAGTTTCTCTGTAGCCAGGACTGGAGAATCCAAAACTGAAAACTGCCATCTTCTAAGGCTTATTTAGATGTTAGTGATTTTTTTTTGCATTCTAAAAATGGTCCATGTTTCATTCATATTTTGATTAGAGTTTCATTAGAGTTCGGTCAGTATGTCATGTTTAACTCTCAGAGTTTGTTCATAGTTTTACCATCTCTATTAGGAATAAATAAAAAAAACAAAACATGGAGGTTTCACTGACTTATCCTTTCAAATAGTCCATGAAAACTGGACAGTACATAGATGACAACTGAGCGCTGCTTTTTTCATCAATCCATAAACTTGCATTGGTGAGTTTGGATCAGTATCGGACATGCCTCAATGTCTAGATCACTCGATCCAAAGAAAATACTGGACATTTGTGTAGTATCAGGGACAAAAAGAAAGATTGGTATCCGCTCACCTGTAGCCAAAGGAGGGGTCACCGTATCCAGGACTCGTGCAAGGTAAAGGGTATACTGGCAATCCAGATTGTAAACAGAGCATAATCCAGCAAGAAAGTCCGAGGGATATTAAAATCTAAAAATGTCATTAAATCAAATTAAAATCCATTTAAAAAAAATGTCCAAACAGAGTATAAACAACTGTCAGAGAGGATGCATTTCGAACCCAATGGCTCTTAGTCAGTCTCTCACTGACTGACTAAGAGCCATTGGGTTCGAAATGCAACCTCTCTGACAGTTGTTTATACCCTGTTTGGACATTTTTTTTATATGGATTTTAATTTGATTTAATAAAATTTTTGGATTTTAATATCCCTCGGACTTTGTTGCTGGATTACCCTCTGTGGACATTTGTGTAGGTATGTGCTTTTTGGATTATATTTTTACAGTATTAATTGTGCAATAAAAATGAACTGGCAATGTGGTTCTTCAGGTCAGTACAATTATGTAAATGCAAATATGTACAGTTTTGCAAAAATTGTAGAGGATTAAAAAAAATTCTAAACTTTGGTAAAAAAAAATTGGTTTGTATCCAGCCAATATGGCTGCACTTCCTGTTTTCTTTGTTGTAAAATAGGACAGAAAAAAGTTGATAACTGTGTGATAAAATGAGAGAAAATTACCAGTATTTGACTTTTACTCTTATTTTTACTTTATATGGAACCTGTAATCCCACTGCTGCCACCAATTGTGGAGACACGGGGGTCAGTGATTGCTCTCGTCCGCTGACCTGGCCGCCTTTAAAAAGACAGCATGGCCCAGGGCTGATCCCAACTGAACGCCCGACCTCCTTAACCGTGAACGGAACACTTCTCAGACAACATAGGATGAGGGAATCACAATATTAATACTTTATTGGATCCCCAAACAATTAACGGCATATGGAACATAACCAGCAAAACCACAGAATGTAACCGATAACAGTTTCTCACCCTTCCACTGGCTCACCAGGGATTAGAATGTCCGTGCCTCAAAACTTCCAGGGCTACTTAATCCAAACCAGCAGTTCCCCGCTTTCGACAGGCACCCACCAAGAATGCAATAACACTAGATTTAGGAAGCTGGCTGCGGGCCGCAAAGCCTGTAGTTAGGTGACTGGATTGTCCCAAGCTGGATTCCTTTCTTAGGTAGTTCTTGATATCTCAGCCGAATTCTTGCATTTGATGCTGATGTCCATGTAGTATTATAATCCAGGTTCAGTTATGGCTTGCCAATTGGATCCGCAGATCCAAGATTGGTATCATGTAGCAAGAGTCTACCCAGGCAATGCACAGTCCTCCTTCTTATACCCCTGAGCACTCCTTTCAGACCATTGGGGTCTTCATGATTGGTGGATAAGACTGGGCTCTTATTGGCTAGATTCAAGCCGTATACAAAATATCCCTAGTAGTAATCACCTCTAGCAATACACATAGTAATACATTGGGATGTTCACATAATTGATTTGTCTGGGTATCTGACCTTCACTGGCCAAGGCAATTACATGAGTCAACAAGAACTTTAACACTAGGCTCCTAAAGGTGGTGTCACACACAGCGACGACGACAACGACGTCGCTGCTACGTCACCATTTTCTGTGATGTTGCAGCGACGTCCCGTCGCTGTCGCTGTGTGTGACATCCAGCAATGAGCTGGCCCCTGCTGTGAGGTCGTTGCTGAATGTCCTGCTTCATTTTTTCGTCGTTGCTCTCCCGCTGTGAAGCACACATCGCTGTGTGTGACAGCAAGAGAGCGACGAAATGAAGTGAGCAGGGAGCAGGAGCCGGCGTCTGGCAGCTGCGGAAAGCTGTAACCAGGGTAAACATCGGGTAACCAAGGGAAGACCTTTCCCTGGTTTCCCGATATTTACCTTCGTTGCCAGCCTCCGCCGCTCTTGCTGCTAGTGCCGGCTCCTGCTCTGTGCACATGTAGCTGCAGTATGCATCGAAAAATTAACCCTATGTGTACTGTAGCTAGGAGAGCAAGGAGCCAGCGCTAAGCAGTGTGCACGGCTCCCTGCTCTCTGCACTGTGACATGTAGCTGCAGTACACATCGGGTTAATTAACCCGATGTGTACTGTAGCTAGGAGAGCAAGGACCCAGCGCTAAGCAGTGTGCGCGGCTCCCTGCTCTCTGCACATGTAGCGACGTTATGATCGCTGCTGCGTCGCTGTGTTTGACAGCTAAGCAGCGATCATAACAGCGACTTACAAGGTCACTGTTACGTCACAGAAAATGGTGACGTAACAGCGATGTCGTTGTTGCTGTCGCTATGTGTGAACCCAGCTTTAGAGTCTTGTAAAAACAATGAGGGGCTTATCCCTTGTTTGTAAACAAACTATCATCATGTCTGGCTGAATTTGAAGAAACTTAACCCATGCTAGGCACCGACAGAGTCCATGTCGTCACACCTGTCATCAGGTTTTCCGTTATTAAACGTCTGTCAGAACATTATGTCTTTCCTAATTAGAATCATGACAATCTACTCCATGCAGTCTTGCATCCAGGAACAGTATTAAAATACTAAAATATTATTTAATGTCTTCATCTTCTGCATGGCACTGAGTTGTATGATGGGCTTGTATGGAATAGCCTATGTGCTTGCAGTGAGCCTGCAGTAATCTAGCCCCTTTGCCTTTGATTAATTGGTTGGACCATACATGCATATCTGATCAATCAGGAGGTGTATAATGTGCAAGCAAAGCTTAATCCCTCTGCAAGTGTTGGACTGGGATGCCAAAGTTCTATTAGTAACATTAATTCTGAGGGCACATTGTTCAACTGCATGCAAATAAGACAGTATCCTCTTTCACAAATGTTACCTATGCTTCTATATAAAAATGATCTCAGTATGCTGAATACCAAACTTATGATTATCAACAATAGGTCTGAATGAGTAACTCACTATTTATAGAACACTTGACAACACCTGTTAGAGTATAAATAACTCCAACAAAAACACTGAGTTATAGTTTAAAAATACATTTTTATTAAAAATTTTAAAAACGTTCAAGATAAAATAGTATATAATGGTGCTTCAAAAAAGTAGGGACAAAATTACTGTCTATAATTTCATATAAATGGAAATATAAATACGCAAGCACAAGTGTTAATGCATAGAAAAATGTATAAATACCATTCAAAAATATTTATGCTAAAAATGTATATGGTCTAAAATAAACCTATCCTATACATATAGCATTAAATAAAGAAATAAATAATCTATTATCTATTAATCTGGCATATTAAATAGCAATCCATCTATGTGCTCATGAATGGACATAAAGTCCTAAAGTGCATTGACTATTACAATGGATCCACAATCCAGATCAGTATGATAACATGAAATGCAGATAGAAAATCATGAAAACAAAGTGTACAATAAAAATAAGGTGCTCCTGTGTTTGTTTAATTATCTGCTGTAGTGGGCTATATCGTCATTCCACCCCAACGTACATTTCAATTAACTTTCTTCAGGGGGCGTATATGAAAATAGATTATTTATTTCTTTATTTAATGCTACATGTTTAGGATAGGTTTATTTTAGACCATATGCATTTTTAGCATAAATATTTTTAAAAGTTATTTATACAGTTTTCTATACTTTAACACTTGTGCTTGCATATTTACTGTATATTTCCATTTATATGAAATTATGGACTGTAATTTTGTCCTCCCTTTTTTGAAGCACCACTATATACTATTTTATCTTGAATGTTTTTAATATTTTTCAATACAAATGTATTTTTAAACTATATCTCACTGTGTTTTTGTTGGAGTTATTTATACTCTAACAGATGTTGTCACATGAATACAAAACTTGTCTGTTTTTTAAAACATTATTTTGCTAGTAATTTTTTTTTTAAACTGGTATTTTTTTGTTTGTGTTACGATTTTTTTAAATCTTTGTTTTAGTGCGGGCCAGAATTACATTTTTATTGATATAATGTTGTTATAGATATAAATTCATAACTGCTTCTTATTGCAATTTTTGTGGATTTGCGGTGATCAAAAAGCTACAGTTCTCATCTTTTGATTTTTTTTTTACTGCATACACCAATCAGATTGGTTCCTTTTATATTTGAATAGATTTGACTTTTTATAGGAATCAGCGATACTAAAAATGTTCATTTTTTTTACACTATTTTTGCATCTTTAATTTAAATGGGGCAGAAAGGGAGATGATTATAATTTTTATGTTTTTTTTATTTACTTTATATTTTTTAAACATTTCTTTTAGTTTTAAGGATATTTGTTAGTCCACTTTGAGAACTTGAACCTGTGATTGATCATCTGACGGCTTGTACTATGTAATATTATCAGGCTAAGTTCTATATAAAGCTAGTGTTCAACATAATTTTAATCATTCCTGTTTCATAATAGAACCCGATCTAGTGAAAACCCTGATGGCTGGGGTCATCACCACCACTTCTATATCTCTGAGCTGGGAGAAACCAGATGGAAATGCAAGTTCTTATGAAATCCAGATTCTCGGAGATCCAACTTTCAATAAAACTGTTACTTCCAGTTCTGATACAATTGAAGGCCTGACACCGGGGAACTATTACACATTGCTGGTCACTGCTGTTGTTGGGGAAAATAATGTGACCGGAAACAGCTCAGAAATATCTGTGTATACAAGTGAGTATTTGATACATTTCGATTTTCTAATTGAGTATACTTTCAATGATTTTTACATATGTCGGATGAGTTGCCATATGCTACTAAAGTAGAAGTTTAGTTAAAGTTAGAACATTTTGTTTTTCTTAATTACAAAGACCTTAAAGGGATTTTCATAAGTACAAAGTTTTAATCAATACATCTTGAAATAATAATAAGTTCCTCAATTAGAAGTGATTAAAAAAATGTTCCTCTGCTGAGATTATCTTATATATGTGTCCCTGCTATGTACTGTGTAATGACTGTCTAATCAATCAGGGACATTGTCTGATCATACCATAACTCCTGGACTTGGGAAAAAGTAAAAAAGTATACAAACATAACAGCACAGGATCGCAAATGATTCTTTCTTTGAAGTAAAACATTTTTTCAAAATATGCCAAAATAAACAAGTGATGCATTATGATGATGACTCAATTATCATTGAGGGGTAGGATGTGACAGATCCTCCAGACAGGAAACATTCTTCATAAAGATTGTTCTCTCTAACCAGTAGATAAGGGTCCTAAAAAAAATCCCCATCAAGGATCCACAAAGAGATTTGCCATAATGTGCAAGTGGGCTTATAAATTCTGATCAAAATCATAATGGAGAACCTTATGTTAAGTTGTGTAATATTTTCTTCTCAAAAATATATCAATATATAAGCTCCACATTTTAAACAGGATATTTGGAAGTTAGTGTCGGTTGGAAGGCGGCAACTAGATTATAACAAGGGATGGGAGGTCTCCCATACGATGAGACGTTGGAACTGTTGTCCTTGTTTAGCTTAGAGGAAAGATGTCTCAGAGAAGAGCTCATTTATATGTATAAATACATGTGTGGACAATAAAAAGGACTGGAACATGAGCTATTCCTTCCAAAGACTATTTAAAAGATCAGGGGGATTTCACAATGAGAAGAAGTCAGGTGATTCAAGCAGTTAAATAGGAAAGGGGTCTTTATAGCAGTCAAACTATGAAATGCCCTACCGCAAAACATGCACTATAACAGCTTTTAAAGAGTATTGGATGCATTCCTCAGCAAAAAAGGATTGGTTATAGATAAATTAGAGATAAAGAGAGAAAGGATGAGCATGATGGACCTAAGTCTTTTTAATCTATGTAACTAAAAGTGCATCTCAATAAATTAGAATATCATCAAAAAGTTAACTTAAGTAATTCAATACAAAAAGAGTAGCACACATATTATATAGAGTCATTACAAACAGAGTGATCTATTCCAAGTGTTTATTTCTGTCAATGTTGATGATTATGGCTTATAGCCAATGAAAACCCAAAAGTCATTATCTCAGAAAATTAGAATAATTACCAAAAATCACCTGCAAAGGCTTACTAAGCATTTAAAATGGTCCCTTAGTCTGGTTTAGTAGATTACACAATCATGGGGAAGACTGCTGACTTGAAAGATGTCCAAAAGGCCGTCATTGACACACTCCACAAGGATAGTAAGCCACAAAACGTCATGGCTAAAGAAGCTGGCTTCTCACAGGGAGTATCCAAGAATATTAATGGAAAGTTGAGTGGAAGGAACAAGTGTTGTAGAAAAAGCAACCAGGATAACTGCATAGGTAGGATTATTAAGAAAAGGCCATTCAAAAATTTTGGGGAGATTCACAAGTAGTAGACAACTGCTGGAGTCAGTGCTTCAAGAGCCACCACAAACAGACATTCCCAGGACATGGACTACAACTGTCGCATTCCTTGTGTCAAGCTATTCATGACCAATAGACAACGCCAGAATAGTCTTACCTGGACCAAAGAAAAAAAGAACTGGACTGTTGCTCAGTGGTCCAACATGTTTTCGGATGAAAGTAAATTTTGCAGTTTTACAGTTTGAGTTCGGAGGAAGAGTGGAGAAGCACACAATCTGAGGTCTAGTGTGAAGTTTCCAAAATCAGTGATGGTTTGGGGAGCCATCTCATCTGCTGGTGTTGGTCCACTGTGTTTTATCACGACCAAAGTCAGCGCAGCAGTCTACCAGGACATTTTAGAGCACTTCATGCTTCCTTCTGCCGATAAGCTTTTTGGAGATGGAAATTTCATTTTCCAGGAGGACTTGGCACCTGTCCTCATTGCCAAAAGTACCAATACCTGGTTTAATAACCACAGTATCACTGTTCTGGATTGGCCTGCAAACTCACCTGACCTAAACCCCATGGAGAATCTACGAGGTATTGTCAAGAGAAAGATGAGACACCAGACCCAACAATGCAAAGAAGCTGAAGGCTGCTATCAAAGCAACCTGGGCTTCCATAATACTTCAGCAGTGCTACAGGCTGATTGCCTCCATGCCATGCCGCATTGATGCAGTAATTCATGGAAAAAGGAATCCTAACCAAGTATTGAGTGCATTTATGGTACATACTTTTCAGTAGGCCAACATTTCTGAGGTTTAAAATATTTTATTCAGTTGGTCTTATATAATATTCTAATTTTCTGAGATAATGACTTTTGAGTTTTTATTGGCTGTAAGCCATAATTATCAACATTAACGGAAATAAACACTTGAGATAGATCACTGTTTGTAATGAATCTACATAATATATGCGTTTTTCTTTTTGTATTGAATTACTGAGATTAACTTTTGATAATATTCTAATTTATTGAGATGCATTTGTATGTATCTATATAAACTACATGCAATATATTTATTTTTCTACAATTATGGTATAAAAAATCCTCCTTTTTTTAAATCAGAAATTTGTAATAAGGTACTATGTACCTACTTTTTTTTCTTTAATTTAGACAACCTCTTTTATTAATTATAAAGTGACAATTGAACACAAAAAGACAATAAACTAATTCAAAACTAAGAATTGATGTGGAAAGCAATATAACCAAACAACCAGCTCTCACACCCTTAACATGGCATGATAGATATATTTGTCATATAGACCATGTCAGCTTGGTAGATGCTGGATAAATTAAAAAATCGGTATCTGCAAGTGTGCTGATAAATTCT
Organism: Anomaloglossus baeobatrachus; assembly: GCF_048569485.1. Classification (NCBI taxonomy): domain Eukaryota; kingdom Metazoa; phylum Chordata; class Amphibia; order Anura; family Aromobatidae; genus Anomaloglossus; species Anomaloglossus baeobatrachus. The sequence continues at coordinate 437,542,203 of NC_134355.1, forward strand.
GATTAAAATCATAACAAAGAAACTTGTGTTCAGTTTTGTTAATTTTCCTTAGCTAAACTACATCAATGTATATTTAAATGTGCAATATATGACTTTTTCCACAATTATGCTATAGAAAATCCTCCTTTGTATTGAGCTATATTTGAATTTTTAACATCTTTTTTAATTTGGACAACCTTTTTAATTAAAGGGTTATTCCCATTTCCAAGATCCTATTCCAATATATAGTAGGTATTCCTCCAATTAGAAATGTAGTATAGTTCTCCTGATACAGCCATGTCTCTTACCTCATGTGCAGGGCATTGCTGCTTCGGTATTCATGGTTATGACCACAAGCAACTAAGTGTCACTATATGAGAGGAGATAACCATAGGTACCTAAGCTGCAATACCCTGCACATGATATATAGGGATCAAAACAAACTAGTAAAAAAAAATTTGAAAAGTTTTTTAAAAATATTTAAGTAAAATATATAAAAAACTTCCAATCCCCTCTTTTTCCATTAAAATTAAAGAAATTTAAAAATTATTAAAGAAAAATAACTGGTATTGCTCTGCCCCTAAAAGTCCTGTCTATCAAAAAATGAAATTAGTTAACTCATAAAGTAAATATTTGAAAGAGAAAAAATATCAAAACGCCAGAATTGCCTTTATGGGGCAGCACATTTGACCCCCAAATTTCAATAATAAGCCATAAAAGCACTAAAAATACTTGCAAAAAATATGCCCTTATACAGCTACATTGATGTGCAAACAAGTTTTTTAAGGTATCAGACATTAGTGACAAAAATGACATATTTTTTACTGTTCTAATATTTTTTCTTCATTATTTAAATTAAACAAAAATCGTAGTCAATGTTCTATTGCCGTAATCATACTGAACAGAAGAATCATTTTTTTCAAGGTAATTTTTACTGTGCAATGAACAGCAAAAACATTTCATCCCACTTTAAATTTTTCCCCTTTAATTAGCCCATTGTATAGTAAAATGAATGATATCGTTCAAAATTAGAAATCGCTGCTAAACACGAGCCCTCTTTAAGCTGTGTCATCATAAACAAATATCTTTTATGACCTGGAAAAACTAGAATTGTAAAAATGGAAAATTGTTCAGGCATTAAGGAGTTAATTAATAATCTGAATTTTAATATACTAATAATGCACCATGTGTCCATGTATTTATACCACAGTAAAGGAAATTCGTATGAGCGCAACTTTTTTGATTAGTCTATTAGAAAGCACTGGCCCACTGTAAAGAAGTAGAAAAGTTTTAAAAATTAAACTTCCAATCTTACAGACTGACTTTTATTTATCGTACAATGAAATGTCAGATTTTGATGGATTTCCCATCTATGTATAATAAAGAAATGTCAACTGAATATATAAATTAAATCCAGAATATAATTTAAATCCAGATTATTTAGAAATAACCTACATTTTAGTCTTGAACATAAATATAAAGATTGTGATGAACATAAATGATATATTTTCTGTTTCATAATAGAACCCGATGTAGTGAAGAACAAGATGACCGGTATTATCACCACTACTTCTATATCTCTGAGCTGGGAGAAACCAAATGGAAATACAAGTTTCTATGAAATCCAGATTCTGGGAGATCCATCTTTTAATAAAACTGTGACTTCAACTTCATATACAATTGACGGCCTGACACCGGGGAATTATTACACATTGCTGGTCACTGCTGTTGTTGGGGAAAATAATGTGACCGGAAACAGTGCAGAAATATCTGGATATACAAGTGAGTATTCCTTATATTCCGATTTTCAAATTTTAAATCTTTTTAAATGATTTTAACTTAAGATGGATCAATTTCCATATGCAACTAAATAAGTCATAATCAAAGGTAGAACATTTTGTTTCTCTTAGTTAAAAAGATCTTAACAGTTTATTTTTCTGTTTGCTGTAGCAGCCTTCATTGCAAAAGCTGCAGAAGGATATGCAGCCATATAGTAGAATCACTTCTTGAAAACTTATTATTAACTGTCATTGCATGTTTACAAGGATTTTTGGGCTTTGAACAACTCTTCTTGTTAGGGTATGTGCACACATTAAGTATTTTCAGCAGACATTTTGCCACCATTTCTGCATCTCTTGACAGTAAAAACACTGCGTACAATAGGCACATTTTTGCAGTATGTTTGCCACATTTTTTATTGCGGTTTCTTTTTGCAGATTTTTTCCCACTCAATGTCAGCGATACAAGTGCATCTCAATAAATTAGAATATCCCCAAAAAGTTAGTTATTTCAGTAATCCAATACAAAAAGGGAAATGCATATACAGTGCTGGCCAAAAGTATTGGCACCCCTGCAATTATGTCAGATAATACTCAGTTTCTTCCTGAAAATGATTGCAATCACAAATTCTTTGGTATTATTATCTTCATTTATTTTGCTTGCAATGAAAAAACACAAAAGAGAATGAAACAAAAATCAAATCATTGATCATTTCACACACAACTCCAAACATGGGCCAGACAAAAGTACTAGCACCCTTAGCCTAATACTTGGTTGCACAACCTTTAGCCAAAATAACTACGAACAACCGCTTCCGGTAACCATTAATGAGTTTCTTACAATGCTCTTCAGGAATTTTAGACCATTCTTCTTTGGCAAACTGCTCCAGGTTCATGAGATTCGAAGGGTGCCTTCTCCAAACTGCCATTTTGAGAAACTTCTATCCCTATTCTGTATAGCGCTGTGTGTAGAGCGGAGACAGGAGCTACGCCAGCGGTTACTGACACCCAGATGCAGAAGGCAGATAATGGCGTCCGGACGGGCAGATACCCGTTTTTATAATGCAGGGACATGTGACATGGACATCCTATCACACATGCCATTGCTTCTCTGGCTAAAAGTCCACTTAGCTGTGTGTGTGTTTGGGATTGGCTGATATGCTGGCCCGCTTACACTATTACAGCAAAAAGCCAGCTAGTAGTTAGCTTGGCTTTTTGCTGCTAGAACCATTCTCGAACGTAACTAGAACTATCGAGCTTTAGCAAAAAGCTCGAGTTCTAGTTCGATCTAGAACAGCCCCCAAAATCACTCGAACCGTGAACTGGAGAACCACGAACTACGAACCGCGCTCAACTCTAATAATGATGTCTTCTATTCATTGCTATGCATCAGGGTGGCACTTGAGGGTAAGTCATCTTCTACTTTTTCCGCCCCTGTGTCTGCTTCCTCTGTTTCTTCTACAGATCATTGATCAATTAGTAACCTGCCTCCTTTTTGAAATCCCATCTTGCTGCTGATATAAATGCGCAATTTCATTCTGCATGCGGTCTGCAGGTCTTCAATAAAAAATGGTGTCAAAGACCACAGATTGAGAATCCAGCTGTCACAAGGAGGTTTCTACAAACATCACCGACTGTCACAGCAGTATCAGGATCTGTGGAGACAACGGATTCTGGCACTATACTTGTTAACTTCTCTGATGTCTGATCAGTGCAGGCAGACTCGGTTATCAAACCACAGATTGGTAGTTCATAGGCAGGCTACCAAAAATTAATCTCTGCTGGGCTGCTTGTTAATCTCCTTTTATCACATGCTGTGGAAGATCCAGTCACATTTGGTCTAGTGGGGTGTTGTGATCCAGACTTACTGGTGTTTGTTATGATTTATTGCTGTAAGTCGTTGTGGTATCAATCCTTATTGTTATTTAGTTGCTGCCTTTCTTGTCTTGTTTTTCTTCTTTGTCTCTTACTGTTTGTTCCTGTGAGTTTGCAGTGTGTGTGAATTTTGGTTTTTCCCTGTCTGTCTATATATGTGTTAACATTTCATTCCTGCCTCTTCCTTTGCAAGATAGAGAGGAAAAGATTAGTTCTGATCAGGAGAACAGTAGGAATGGGACTCTGGCATCTCCACCATAACGGGTAATGAGAAGGTTAGGGATAACCTAGAGTCACCTAGTGTGAGGGACTGTATAGGAGCCTTGACCCTCGCTATCCTACAGTCACATCATGACACCAGCTCAAGGACCTAATGATTAAGCTGAAATCTTGATATGTGCAGTGCGTCAACACTACTTTATTGAAAACTGCAGAGTGTTATTCTACAGACTGTCTTCAATAAAATGGCACCGGAGGTGGTGCATGCGCAGAATGAGATGTCGGCTTAATGAAGAGGTCATTGACCTGAAATCTCGATCTGTGTCTACGACACCTCAGGCACCTTGTTTTATTAAAGACCTACAGACCACCCACAGAATCACATTGTGCATGTGTTGCCCACCACAATGATGATGGTAGTGGTGCGGAATTTGAAAAAGGGGGAAGGTCACTGAATAATCAGTGTCCTGTAGAAGAAATGGAGGAGGAAGGCAGAGAAGCATAAGAAGACCCTACCTCTAAGTCCCTCCCCAATGCACACCAATGCACAGAAAAAATCATCAGATGAAAACTTTAGAGGAAAATTATTAGTTAACAAACACAAATTGGATTCCTTCACTATAGGTATCCATTTAATCAGCATCACAGCACCATTATAGCCATGGCTTTACTTTATCATGCTAAATCCTGTTGTCAGGTTCTCTTTAAGTAGGAAGAGATAGCTGAACATAAAGAGCAGGCTAGAAACTAAGGGTACCTTTACACTTTAGCGATGCAGCAGCGATCCGACCAGCGATCTGACCTGGTCAGGATCGCTGCTGCATCGCTACATGGTCGCTGGTGAGCTGTCAAACAGGCAGATCTCACCAGCGACCAGTGAACAGCCCCCAGCCAGCAGCGACGTGCAAGCGATGCTGCGCTTGCACGGAGCCGGCGTCTGGAAGCTGCGGACACTGGTAACTAAGGTAAACATCGGGTATGGTTACCCGATGTTTACATTAGTTACCAGCGCACACCGCTTAGCTGTGTGTGCAGGGAGCAGGGAGCCGCGCACACTGAGCGCTGGCTCCTTGCTCTCCTAGCTACAGTACACATCGGGTTAATTAACCCGATGTGTAATGCAGCTACATGTGCAGAGAGCCGGAGCCGGCAGCACAGGCAGCGTGAGAGCTGCGGAGGCTGGTAACTAAGGTAAATATCGGGTAACCACCTTGGTTACCCGATGTTTATCTTAGTTACCAGCCTCCGCAGCTGCCAGACGCCGGCTCCTGCTCCCTGCTCGCTTCATTTGTCGCTCTCTCGCTGTCACACACAGCGATCTGTGTGTCACAGCGGGAGAATGCCTTTGAAGAAAACGAACCAGGGCTGTGTGTAACGAGCAGCGATCTCGCAGCAGGGGCCAGATCGCTGCTCAGTGTCACACACAGCGAGATCGCTAATGAGGTCACTGCTGCGTCACAAAAAGCGTGACTCAGCAGCGATCTCGGCAGCGATCTCGCTGTGTGTGAAGCACCCCTAATGCAAATGTTGTAAAAAGAACTTCTGCAATTAAAAGATAAAAATGTTCAAAACTGTGTAGTGAAAATGAACCTAAATAACCATTTTTTTACTGTTGTATAGTTTTATTACACTATTACCAAACCACGTGTACATGCAATTATACCACAGTTAAAGCAAATTTAGATGACCACAACTTTAACTGATTTTCTATTATTCCAAAATTAAGCATTGTCCCACTGTATTATAGTAAAGAAATTGAAAAAAGAATCGTACTATTAATGCTTCAATGTCATATACCAATGTTTATTTATCATGAAATGTCAGATATGGTTGGACTTCCAATATAAATACAGTGTAATAAAAAAACATATATCTGAATGTCAACTGAATTTTAACTTAATTCAAGACCAAAACAATGGCTTCAATATTTAAAAATTACCCACATTTTAGTTTACATTTTTTGGTATTTTTTTCCTTGCGGAAGAAAGCTAGGAAGTATGCCAGAAACTTGTGAGCTGTAATACGTTGTTTGGATGATCCTCTTGTTTTTAATGGACTTACAATAAAGATTTTTTTTTATTTTAATGACTGGATGTATGTGCTGGAATTTACTCTCCTTGTCTGTAAACTATGAAATATTGGACCCAGGAAAATAAAATATATGCGTCTCATGCTAAATTCTTTTCATATTTTTTGTTCCATAATAGAACCTGAAGTAGTAAAAAACCTGACTACTGGGATCATCACCACCACTTCTATATCTCTGATCTGGGAGAAACCAGAAGGAAATACAAGCTCATATGAAATCCAGATTCTGGGAGACCCAACCTTCATTAAAACCGTGACTTCAACTTCTGATACAATTGAAGGCCTGACACCGGGGAATTATTACACATTGCTGGTCACTGCTGTTGTTGGGGAAAATAATGTGACTGGAAACAGTTCAGAAATATCTGTGTATACAAGTGAGTATTCCTTATATTCAGATTTTGAAATTCTATATATTGTATGCACAAAATATTTTTACTGTAGATTGATTAAGTAGCAGGAAACAGTTCAGAGATATCTGTGTATACAAGTGGGTACCATGTACATTCAGTTTTTTAAATTGAAAGGGTATATTTAGGACTTTTTAAACAAACCAATGTGCCTACAGGCATGTAGTTGCTATCTACCTGCCTGTTGTACTCGGTGCCATTTACTGCCAGCGCAGAATAATCACAGACTGCTCCTGTCAGTGATACAATGGATTCGTCAACAAAGCGGAGTCTTTTTTTTTACTCTGCTCTGTAGATGGGGTGGGACAGCTGACGTCAAGCTGATTAACAGCTGACTTCCCCCTGTCTAACTGGTGGAACCATGTGTCAATCAGCGGGATATCAGCTGTCTTGTCTCATCTACAGAACTACAGAACAGAACGGATGAGAAGCCACCAAGCTGTCTCCAATATGTCAGTGCAAGCTGCAGAATTGCATGCAGGAACAGTCTGTGACAGCTCTGTGTTGGCGAAGAATGGCACTGGGCAGAACAGGCTGGTAGGGATCAACTGACTGCCTATTAGTGCCTAGGAACATTTTCTTCATAAAGTCCCAGATATATCCTTTAATATCTTTCAATGATTTTAACACTATTCTCCTTAAGGAGACTTTGCAAGCCAGTCTGGCTGCCAAGTAAGGGGACTTATAGCTGCCACGCCCCTCTAAGAAATATTCAAATTGTCTCTCCAGTAAAGGAGACAAACTCTAGCACAGCGCCACCTATTGGAAGTAGCGATCCTAAAAGTCACAAGTGGATTTTTAACAATCCTTTGCAATATGACTCAGGATATATAAGCCAGATCAGAATCCCAATTTGCACACCCGGTGTTTCGGGGTGCTTGCCCCTCGTCAGTGCAAAGTATATATATAGATGTATATATAGATATATATATATAGATATATAAGCCAGATCAGACACCCCCATACTTTGCACTGACGAGGGGCAAGCACCCCAAAACACCGTGTCTGCAAATTAGCCAAAGCATATAAATTCATAGAAAAATAGAAGAAGGGCAGCACTCTTCGGTTGTGTGAGACTATTTATTTTCCGATGCTGACAGGTGAACAGACATGAGGGAATAGAGGGAGGGGAGCATCAGCATCGGAAAATAAATAGTCTCACACAACCGAAGAGTGCTGCCCTTCTTCTATTTTTCTATGTATGTAGTAGTGCATTTCAGAAAAATGGTACAGCACAAGAGAAGTCCTAGGACAGGAATGGCAGGTTCGGATTATAGAGGATGTTAGCCGTAAGTCTTTAGCTAAACAGAGAGGATGGGTAGGGTGGTAGAAAGAAAGGAGCAATGGAGATGTATAGCAGTGTAGAACTGTAGATAACTTTGTGTGTAAGAGTGATACGTTTACATTGGAGCGAGTGATTGGCTATAGGAAGTAAAGGAAAGGTCTGAGTCAAATATAACCCCAAGAGAGTAGGCATTCTGCCTGGGAGTCATTTAGAAGCATGAACAGAAATGGCAATTTCTGGTTTTGTTAGGTTAGTAGAAAAAGGAAACACAAGGAATTCAGTTTTTGACAGATTTAGTTTTAGATATAGGAAGCACATGACGTTAGAAAAAGCAGACAGACAATTGCTGGTATTTTGTAGTAATGTTAGGGTGATGTCAGGAGTAGGGATGTGCAGACTCTCAGATAACTGGGACTGGCAAGTTCCACCAGATAAAAAAAAAAAAAAAATCGGTATCTATGGGGACCAGAATCTGGCGATTAAAAATGGTGGTAAAAGGGATATGGAGAAAGGAGCAACCACTTCATACTTAACGAGGCTCCAGCATGGCTGTTCCCCCGACCTCTCATTCACTTCTAGGGCCGCTCATTTACCCTCATTACATATGCACTCCTTTCCTTGGCATCTATGATTGGTTGCAGTCAGACGTGCTTTCACGCTGAGTGACAGCGTGCCTGACACTTCAAATCACAGGTCTTGTCTGCGGGTCTATATCGTACAGTAAAAAGTAATAAATAAAACCACTGATACCAGCACAGAAAAAGCATACGGCTACAGGCTGAAGCCCCCGGCTGTGCACTTATCTTGGCTGTGTATCCAAAAAAGAGTAACCGCATACAGCTTTTTAAAATGTATTTAAATAAATAATTATAATAATAATAATAAAAAAAGAAAAGTGTGTGGTTGTCCTCAATTTTGATACCCAGCCATGATAAAGCCCAAAAGCTGGGGGATAGTATTCTAAGGCTGGGGATGCCCATGCTCATTAACCCCCCAGCCTAAAAATAGCAGCCTGCAACCACCAAGAATTGTGGCACCCATTAGATGTGACAATCCCAGCATTTTACCCGGCTCTTCCCGATTGCCCTGGTGTGGTGGCAATCGGGTTAATAAGGGGTTGATGGCAGCTCACAGCTGTCACTAAGCCCTAGATTAATAATGGGAGGCATCTATGAGACCCCCATTACTAATATGTAAGTAAAAAGAAATAAACACAAACACCAAAAAAATGTTTTTTTTAAATAAAATAGATAAAGCACTATCTTTTCACCACTTTATTAATCCCGAAAACACCTCTGCAAGTCTGACGTAATCCATATGAGGTCCCACAACGATTCTAATTCTGCTACATCTGAAGTTACAGAACACGATCATGGAACATGGAACATGACTGCCTGCTCTGGACTTTATGCAGAGAATGAGTGAGCCGCGCGATGAGTAATTTAGTTGCGGTCACAGCTGTAGGCTCCCACAGTCCTCCACCTGTAACTGCAAGTAACCTGACCTCAGGTGACCTCAGTAAACTCAGGTTCACAGACCTGCATCTCTTGGCAGGGTTTTTTTCCCTAGAGATGCAGATTTGGTGCTGAAATTTTTACACCATGTTCCTGCACCCAATCTACACCTCCTGGCAGTTTGACATGTGTCTGATAGAGGCAGGTGATGGCTGAATAATACATCTGCCTATGGGATTTCAAAAACATTCTTTGTGACATAGCCAGTTTTGTACATTTCTGGATTATGGAGATCTTTCTTTAGTATTTTATAAAAAAAAAACTTTCTTGCCGATCTTACAATGCACGAAGCACACTATTTGTGTCAGAATCTTTGATTCAGGTTTCTGTTACAAAAATAGCATCAAGGGGCTTAATACTATGTTTCTTGTTTAAAGCTTGTGTAGAACAAAAAAGGCAGCAATATATCTCAGATAAATTAATTCACAGTCACACTGAGTGACTATACTTGTACAGCTCTGAACTCCAATCCCTGCACTGTACAAGTATAAAATGTTGCTGCTTAGTTCAACCCCCTAGTTTATTCTGCCTGTGTTAAGCGGGCTTTACACGCTACAATTTATCTTATGATGTGTCGGCGGATCACGTCGTAAGTGACGCACATCCGGCATCGTAAGTAATATTGTAGCGTGTGACAGCTACATGCGATTGCGATTAAACTGTAAAACGTTCATCGCATGCAAAAATGTAATGTTCGGTTGTTCAATGTTCCCAAGGTAGCACACATCGCTGTGTGTGACACCCCGGGAACGATGAACTCAGCTTACCTGCGTCCCGCGGTTCCCGCCAGCAATGCGGAGGGAAGGAGGTGGGCGGGATGTTTATGTCCCGCTCATCTCCGCCCCTCCGCTTCTATTGGCCGGCTGCCGTGTGACGTCGCGGTGACGTCGAACGTCCCTCCCACTCCAGGAAGTGGATGTTCGCCGCCCACATCAAGGTCGTATGGAAGGTAAGTACGTGTGACGGGATTTAATCATTTGTGCAACACGGGCAACAAATTGAACGTGCCGCACATATGATGGGGGCGGGACACATCGCATATGATATCGTATGCTTAATTGTAACGTGTAAAGCAGGCTTTAGCCTTGTTAATTGTCTGCTTTAGACCATTTGATATGATAACTGAAGAACACTAAGATACTATTATCACACTCTCTGAGTTTTCAGCAGACTGTTAAACTTCACCTGGCATTTTTTTTATTGGTCTGTCCTCTCAAATTGAATCACAGACTGTACAAGAATAGGCACATTTGAAGAAATTCAACATGAAGTTGCTCTTCTGCAGATTGAGCCACTTAACTCTAAATGGAATATTTAGAAGTTTGGAATCTTTTAGCAGGTTTTTGCTAAGTTATCTGATAACAGCGTAAACTAGTGGCGGAAAGCATGATTCCAGAGATGTGTTACTTACTAGACTGCTTGGTGCAGTTTTGCTAGAATCATTGTTTTCTCTGTTATAGTTTTAGCGGTGCTCAAATTGCTGAGCTTTGTATAACCCCACCCTCAACCCTGTCTGGCATCTTCCTTTACCCACTGTACATTGTGAGCCAATTAGTGATGGGGCAGGGTTACACAGATTTGCTGGTCTGGCCTACATGTGAGTCTTAATCCTGTAGTGATAATCTCTTGCTGATAAAATACCAATCATATTAAAATTACAGCTATATTACGCTGTTCCCTGATTAAATAGCAAAAACCTGCTGAGAGAGTCCCTTTACAACTTACTCGACATTATCTATTTTTACATAGCATAAGTAAACAATGAAATATTAGAGCAGGGAAGACGCAAGATCGTCTTACCTGGCATTATTCTATGTAAATGCTTTTTATTTCTTATTATTTATGTCTTTTCTGTTTCATAATAGAACCTGAAGTAGTAAAGAATTTAATGACTGGGATCATCACCACCACTTCTATATCTCTGAGCTGGGGGAAACCAGATGGAAATGCAAGTTCTTATGAAATCCAAATTCTGGGAGACCCAACTTTCAATAAAACTGTGACTACAACTTCTGATATAATTGAAGGCCTTACACCGGGGAATTATTACACATTGCTGGTCACTGCTGTTGTGGAGAATAACATAACAGAAAACAGTTCAGAAATATCTGTGTATACAAGTGAGTATTCCTTATATCCAGTTTTGCACATTCTATATAAGTATTGAACATGTCTCCAATTTTCTTAGCAAATATATTTGTAGTGGTACTATATACAGTGTGTCCACCCATATCCTGTCCACAGCCGTTAACCTTTATCTCGAAAACAGTATGAGATAGAGAAAAAAAGTGAATTACAAAGTTGTAGGGCATCTTCAATTCAATAAGACTCGACACCTTGCATACAGAAATGCTATGATTAGAATATGTAAAACTCACAGGTTTTATTTTGTTTTCGAGATAAAAATGCTAACTCTGTTGTTTTCCACCAGGTGGTTTTATTGCATAGCACATGGCTACTTTACTATACCTAGACACCACTTCTATGCCTATAGCTGCCGCCGTTCTCAAGTTAATGGCGGTGGACAGGATATGGGTGGACACAATGTACATGAATTTTTCACCAGATGTTGATAACAACCTATCCAATCCACACAGGCAAAGAAATCATACCATATATGTCTATAAATTTAGTGATGTGCATAAATGAGACATGACACAGGGAAAAAGTATTGAACATGCTAACTGAAATGTATCTAATACTTCATACAAAAGCCTTTGTTGGTGATGACAGCTTCAAAACATCTCCTGTACTGAGAAACTAGTGAAATGCATTGCTCAGGTGTGATTTTGGCCAATTCTTCCTCACAAATATTCTTCAAATCATGAAGGTTTCGTGGGCTCCTTCTATGAACTCTGTTTAGTTCCTTCCATACATTTTTCTATTAGATTAATGTCATCTGATTAGTTGGGTCTTACTAGTAGCTTTATGTTCTCTTTCTTAAACCAATTGAGAGTTTCCTTGGCTGTGTGTTTGGATTCATTGTCTTGCTGAAATGTCCACCCCCCTTTCATCTTCATCATCCTGGTAGATGGCAGCAGATTTTTATCCAGAATGTCTTGGTATATTTGTCCATTTCTCAGTACTTCAATTGCATGAAGTTTGCCAGTGGCTTATAATGGAAAAACAGCCCCACACTATGATATTCCCACTTCCAAACTTCACTGATGGTGTGGTGTTTTTGTGGTGATTTTTTAGTAATTTTTGGCCTCCAAACTTAATATATTATGGTATCCAAAGAGCTGACTTTTGGTCTCATCTGACGAGACTATATTCTCCCAGTATTTCATAGGCTTGTATAATTGTTGCTGATCAGACTTTAAATGAGCTTGAGCATGATTTTTGTTCAGCAATGGAGTCATGCGTGATGAGCGTGCATACAGGCCATTGAGTTTGAGTACATTACTTATTATTTACTTTGAAACAATTGTTCTTGTTCTGTTCACTTTTGGATTATTCCCCAACAGTGCTCAATGGAACCTTCTTCTGGAACCAATGAAATTAATATGTTTTCCAACAGTATGGTTGCGAAGGTCTTGAAACAGCTTGCTGGTTTTACTGATCATGAGGTGTTTCTTGTGTGGCATCTTGTTAATGAGAAACCTTAATATAGGCCATCAGTTGAACCAGCTCATATTATTTTTCACTAAATGGCAGGATTTCTTTCTAACTACTGGCTGAGGGCCCTCACTCCTCTTAGTATGTGTTGAATTGTGTTATACAGACAATATCAGACATTACTGAATATATCCCCTTTGAATTGTAAAGTGCTGGGGAATATGTTGGCACTAGATAAATAACAATTATTATTATTATTATTATTATTATTATTATTATTATTATTATTACTGATAGCTTTCAGCTGGTGTCATGACTTTCCAGGGCTTTTTGCACCGCTCTTTCTTCATGTGTTCAATACTTTTTCTCTGTGTCATTTTTCTTTGTCACAGAACTTAATTTATGGACTTCTATGGTTTGATTTATTTGATTGTCTAGATTGAATGGGTTATTACCAACATCTGGTGAGAAATTCATGTCAACAGCACATTTAGAAACATATTTACTTAGAAAATTGGTGATGTTTTCAATACTTATTTCACTCTCTGTATGTAGATAATGTATCAATCCAAGATTGATAAATGTCAATATACTACTAAATCAAAAGAATAGGTGGCAAATAATGTTTAGCCAGTATGTTTTTTATTTTACTTACATATCATTTTCTTACCGCCCCCTGTATTAAATTTATCATGTTACTAGAAATCAGTGAATCAAATCTAAAAGGATTGAATTCTTTTTAAAATTTCCTCTAAAATATAGATTGTAGCAAATCCAAATTTTTTAGGAATCAATATATGCTAGTACATTAAAATGGTGGCCAGCGAGCAATCAGATTGATGAATTTTGGGAACTAATGCCTGCTTTACACGCTTCAATAGATCTTTCAATCCGTCGTCGGGATCAAGTTGTAAGTAACACAAATCCGGCATCGTTCGTGATGTATTTGCGTGTGACACCTACATGCGATCAAGATTGAACGCAAATACGGTGATCGCATACACGTCGTTTATTCCTCATACATTGGACGTTTTGTTGTACGAACCTAGTCAATTGAAACGTGTGACATCCCTCATACGATTTTGATCTGTGAGGCTATGTGCGCAGGTGTGCGCTCTGCACCGCAGCTTAAAAAAGGTCCGCTTCAGAGCGCAGCTGAAAAGCTGCATTCTGAAGCGCCTCACAATGTCTGTCATTCACTAATCTCTGTCAGTCGGTCACTATCTCTGTCCCTCTCTCTCTGTCCATGTCAGTCTATCCCTCTTACCCCCTCTCTCATACTCACCGATCCCCGATCACCGGCGCGGCTCTGCATGGCATTCACACTGCTCCGGCGGCTTTTACTATTTTGAAAAAGCCGGCCGCTCATTAAAAAATCTCTTATTTCCTGCTTTCCCCGCCCATCGGCGCCTATAATTGGTTGCAGTGAGACACGCTCACACGCTGACTGACAGGTGTCTCACTGCACCCAATCACAGCAGCTGGTGGGTGTGTCTATACTGTGCAGTGAAATAAATAATTAAATAATTAAAAAAAACGGCGTGCGGTCCCCCCAATTTTAAAACCAGCCAGATAAAGCCATACGGCTGAAGGCTGGTATTCTCAGGATGGGGAGCTCCACGTTATGGAGAGACCCCCAGCCTAACAATATCAGCCAGCAGCCGCCCAGAATTGCCACATACATTAGATGCGACAGTTCTGGGACTGTACCCGGCTCTTCCCGATTTGCCCTGGTGCGTTGGCAAATCGGGGTAATAAAGAGTTATTGGCAGCCCATAGCTGCCAATAACTCCTAGATTAATCATGTCAGGCGTCTCCCCGAGATACCTTCTATGATTAATCTGTAAGTGACAGTAAATAAACACACATACCCGAAAAACTCCTTTATTAGAAATAAAAAACACAAACATATACCCTCGTTCACCACTTTAATACGCCCGAAAAAGCCCTCCATGTCCGGCGTAATCCAGGATGGTCCAGCGTCACTTCCAGCTCTGCTGCATGAAGGTGACCGGAGCTGCAGAAGACACCGCCGCTCCTGCTTCACGGGTGACCGCTAATCATGAAGCGACACAGACGGAGCCGCAGCATGACAATGAAGTCGGGTGAAGTTAACCCGAGTTCATTCTGATCGTGCGTCTCTTTCTGTGTCTGCTGTCATTTGCCATTCAGCTCTGCTACATGGCTGTCTGTGTCCGCTGTTAGCGGCCATGTAGCAGAGCTGAATGGCAGATGACATAGTAAAAACGCATCCCTACACATTACACACGCTTGGCAAGTCAATAAAAGAAAAAAAAAAAAAAAGGGTGCCCAATGCATACGTCACAGAACACATGATCTAAGGGATCGCACACAAAATTGATCAATTTAACATAGACTACTAACATACGTGTGACAGCAAATGAACGACTTACGTGCGATCTCATTAAATCGCATATGCGACCTGGGCGTGTCACATCACATACGAGATTGCACACCAAATTGTAAGGTGTAAAGCTGGCTTAAGAATGTTTTTCAAAATAATAAACTGTTAGGGGTACTATGCACGCTGCGACATCGCTATCCGATGCTTGCGATGCCGAGTGCGATAGTACCCGCGTCCGTCGCTCATGCGATATCTTGTGATAGCTGCCGTAGCGAACATTATCGCTATGGCAGCTTCACACGCACTTACCTGCCCTGTCACACGGCAGGCGGCCAATAGAAGCGGAGGGGCGAAGATGACCGGGATGTAAACATCCCGCCCACCTCCTTTCTTCCGCATAGCCGGTGGAGGCAGGTAAAGAGATGTTCCTCGCTTCTGCGGCTTCACACACAGCGATGTGTGCTGCCGCAGGAACGAGGAAAAACATCGTATCTCCTATTGATGCGACATTATGAAAATGACCGACACTACACAGATCATCGATTTATGACGCTTTTGCGATCGTTTATCGGCGCATCTAGGCTTTACACGTTGCGACGTAGTTACCGGCGCCGGATGAGCGTCACTTTCAATTTGACCCCGACGAGATCACAGTAGCGATGTCGCAGCGTGCAAAGTACCCCTTAGACTCACCTCGCTTTGGAGCTTTGCATACAAGTCCCACCTTTGCCCAGTGCATCAATTAGCTTATCTTCAACCATCTTCTCTTTCAATACTTATATACAGTATGTCTTCTCTCTTTAGGCACTGCTATTAACTAGGCCTCAGATGGTCACATGAGACATAGCATGTTATTAACTTCAATGACGTATGTTATATCCTACGTGACCACTAGTGATACAATGTCTTTAACATCAATGGTGTGCTTTTTTCCCCAAATGTACACATCTGCCTAGTCTATACCTTACGAGATGTGAGTGGAAGATGAATAAGTCTAAAGTGGAGCTGATTTGTAAAATTTGGTGATGTGATATACACATGGTAGAAGCTGAGGAGAGGTGTGTAGAAGAGCTTGTTGTTTTAAACACCTTCACAATAGAGTGGATTACAACTGCATCTATTTTATACAGACTGAATATTAACATTTCCCAGGATTAAGCAAATCTGCTGAAATATAATTTTTGGAGACTCACTCTTCTCAATCTCTAATCATTCTGTGTCCAAAAATAAATAAATAAAAATCAATTATAAAGTGTTATGTCATTGAAATTATCAGTAAACACTGCAAGTATTTCTGCCGAAACTCAAGCCCTCACTCATGTCCATCAATGCAAAAGCAAAAAGTTATTGCTCTTAAAAAAATAACATTTTTTTTCTTTTACAGTTAGGTTAGCATATTATTCATATCATAAGATGAATGGTGTATAAAAAAAACAAAAAACAAAACAAAAACAATACATGGCTGTCTTAGTAGTGTAGTCAAAATCTATGACTCACATGACAAAATTATTATTTTTTAAAGCAATTTTGTAAAAATCGTAAAAACATAAACAAATTGTAGCCTTTGGTTCGGCTGTAACTCCCCATAGTTGTATCATGAATCATGATATTTAGGAGCCTTGTGATACAAATGAGGTGAGTGTAGCTCTCAAAGAATATGCAAAATTAGAGTACAAATATTTTAAATAGCACCATGATATACCACGTTTATTTGTTAAATAATGTACAGTACATACTTTTACTCTTTTCATTGATGTTAAAATCAAAGTGTTTCTAATCAGACTAATTATTAAAATAAATTTGATTGTTAATGACTAGAGATGAGCGAATACTGTAATATTCATATTACGTATATCAACCACCGGCGTCTGTGATTAGTTGCAGTCAAACCCGCCCCTACGCTGAGTGATAAATGTCTGACTGCAACTAATTACAGCTGCCAGTGGGTGGGTCTATATCGTACAGTAAAATAAATAAATAATTTAAAAATACCCGCCATGCTGTTCTCCCAATTTTGATACCCAGCAAAGATAAAGCCCCACAGCTGGGGCCTGGTATTCTCAGGCTGGGGAGACCCACGTTATTGGGAGCCCCCCAGCCTAAAAATATCAGCCAACAGCCACCCAGAATTGCCGCATTCATTAGATGTGACAGTCTCGGCACTTTACTGGCTCTTTCCATTGCCCTGGTGCGGTGGCAATTGGAGTAATAAGGGATTTAATGGCAGACCATAGCAGCCACTAGGTCCTAGATTAATCATGTCAGGTGTCTATGAGACGCCCCCCGTCATTAATCTGTAAGTGAAAGTAAATAAGTACAAACACCCCAAAAATCCTTTATTTGAAATAAAAGACAAAAATGCACCCTCTTTCACCACTTTATTAACCCCCCCAAACACCCCTGCAGGTCTGATGTAATCTACTCGAGGTCCCACGATGGTCCTGGGTCTCCTACATCCAATCTTGGTGAGACCGAAAACATGTACGATCTTTCCAAGCTCTGGTAAACACTGACAAGAAGGACCCGGCTGGCAACAGTGATATCACTCAGCTCATCAGAGGTCATACCCAGGTTCCCATGGTATGACCTCTGGTGACCTGAAGCACTCTGGTTTAAAGTGTGGGGACGTGTTCAACTCCCCGCCAGGCCTTCAACACTGACAATGCCATGCAGGGCAAGCCCGCACTTCCATGCCGGCACTGTCACTGTTAAAGTGCTGGCAGGGAGCAGTACATGGCCCCACACTTTAATAGTGGCAGTTATGGCATGAAGGTGCGGGCTGCCCCACAATTCCCGGATGATATTGTCAGTGTTGAAGGGCTGGCGGGGAGCGGGACATGGCCCAACATTTTAACACTGACAATGCCGTTTTGAAGAATGTGGGGCATCAGTTTGAGAATACCAGCCTCCAGCTGTGGGCTTTGTCTTAGCTGGATTTCAAAATTGGGGGGACCCACATGCCGATTTTTTTAAATTATTTAATTTATTTATTTTACTGTATGATATATACCTGCCCACTGGTGGCTATGATTGGTTGCAGTTAGACAGCTCTCACTCAGCATGGGGGCGAGTCTGATGGCAACCAATCACAGATGGGGAAGCAGTGAATATGTGTGAGCCTAATGAGTGGGTGCAGTGAATATGTATGAGCCTAATGAGTGGGTAAGGAAGAAGAATTAGAGGCAGTGGGAGCAGTGTGACAGCACTGCTGCGCCGGTGCTCAGTGAGTATGAAGTGCTTGGACAGAGATGCTGGCAATGTAATGTGTGCAAAATGGTGGTGGAAGAGCTTTTATAGACCCTAAGACACTGCGCGGCCAGCCTATCACAGTAATGCCACAACCAAGATGGCTGCGGCATTACTGTGATTGGTTAAGAAGCCCAGCATGTTTAGTGCCTGCAAATCAGGCGCCAAATCTGCTGGGTGGGACATCCGAATATAGCGACGCAAAGACACGATTACTCACTATATAACGAACACCCTGAATACCGCACTATTCTGCAAATAGCTGATAGTGATACATTCAATCATCACTATTAATGACCAGAGATAAGCAGACTTTAGGTAAAGTTCAGTTCGGGACCCGGACTGGATCTGAACTTCATTGCAAGTCACTGATTGGGCATTTCGGGTCTCCACCCACATGCAGCCAACCATAAGCAGAGCACTTTGGGTGAGGGAAGATGCGTTTTTTTGTTTTTCTTTTTGACACATTAAATCCGAAAACGTTTTTACTCCCAGTGAAAGCCATTCAGAGACTGCATGTGGATAGCAGTGGGCGAAGCACCCAGAATACCTAAACACCCTGGAGGGGTAAAAGTTTCTGATAGATTCCTTTTAACAATATACTATAATTCAATGACATAGAGATCTATTGAGCATTAGATGCTTCTACTCATTTCATCCATGAAGTGAAGATTCAACAGATGGGAAAAAGAAACAACCAAATTTAAGTAATATGTGATAAGAAGTATGTTTTTGTACGTGAGTGAGACAAAGTATATTGTATAATTTACAAAAATTATATCCAATTATAGGACCAGCCACTGTAACCGAGCTAAAAGCCTCTATGATAGACAACAGCACAGTAAATGTCAGCTGGAAACTTCCAGAAGGTAACAGAAGTTCATATTTCGTAGAAGTGATTGGAGATCCATGGCATAGCATCACAGTGTTTTCTGAATCGGCAATTATCACTAACCTGACCGTTGGGAACCAGTACACAGTACAGATCTCTGCAGTTGCAGGCAATGGTCTTCAAGGCGGAAGCAGTGATATTGTTATCTTCGGTGAGTAAGCATTACTTTAACATTTTATATTCAACACTTAATTTGAGTTCTGTAAGGCTATGTGCCCACGGGACTTTGTACCTGTGAATATATCCGCAGGTACATCTGCAGGTTTCCCGCAGCTGCTCCCCGGAATTATTTATACCTGCGGTATTCCATCGAAATATCTGCAGTAAACCTGCGGGCATTCATGCGGCTTACCTGCGGAAGACCTGGCCTCCATCTCCATAGTGGAGTGCCGGGATTTCCGCAGGTAATTCCGCAGAAATAATTGACATGCAATTACTTGCAGCTGCGGGACATCCGCAGCATGTTCCGCAGCCGCACATATCCGCAGCATGGACACAGCACTCCCCATGTCCCATAGGATAACATGGGGAGTGTCTGTACTTGCATAAACCTGTGGATTTGTCTGGAAAATCCAGAAAATCCACGACATTCATGTGCCATTCGTGTGATGTACCTTAAAATTGAAAAGAATTTTATCACGGACCTGTGAATGAGGCCTAAGGCTGCCAGATAGTGTTGTTATTAGCTTTTTTCACTTGTTTACTTATATGGCCCTTATGTCACCAAGGGAAAATATTATCCTTTATTTATTAAGCAATTTGTCCGTGATGATGACGTGACAAATAGCCACTAAAATTTGAACTTTTTCTTTTCGCCTAAAAAATGTGAAGTGACAAAAAATCGCAATCCAAAGAGGATTAGTTTGGACATGAAAATGCACAAATTTAGGTACAAATCTACACCTGGCCATAACCGACATAGAATTGATATTTAGATTGTTAGACATTAACAATTGCACCAAATATATGAAAACATATATTATGAAATATAAAAAATGCACTTAAATGGCTTTCCACCTGAGGGCGAACTTTTAGAACGATACTATCAGACAATACTAAAACAGTGTAATGTGCACACTGTTTGGCATCTGCTCTGCCTGCCGGTTGGAGAGGTCATCGTGTTAACTAGATACTCAGCTTTTTTTCATCAATGCTGTATTGAGAGAAGTGGATAAGAAACTAGTGGACATGTTGACAGAAAATATGAAAATCTCCCATTTGCATGAAAATCCCACATTTGCAGTCATATGATGACCGCTAGAATCTGCATGCAGAGCAGAATCCTTACATTGCATGTTGTTGGTAATCGGCAAGCTTCATTGCTTGCCAAAAGCTTTCCATAGAGTGGAAAACCTATTTAATATATTAGTTGCAAAATAAACGTTATCCAATTCCCATAGACTTGATCACAGTAAATGTGGGTAGATTGTTCTTGTTTTTGACTCTGGTAATTATGTTATATAAGTGATATGTGGCTTCTTCCACAATGGCAGGAAACATCTCGGCTACACTTATTACCACTACCTCTTTCTGGCTACATTGGGATTTTAACATTGCTGAGAATACAACCTACAACATTTCTGTCTATGGAGAACCATCCATCACCTGGACTGTGGATACTACAACAATACAGATCACTAACCTGACATCTGGGAATTTCTACAACATTCAGATTTCTGCATATAATAGATTCTGGCCTTTATATGGTTATGTTGGTCAGATCAGTCTGTACACACGTAAGTTTTATTAGTATTAATTAATCATTTTTGTTTCCTTTAGTAATGGTTGCTCATACAGGGAGCCATTTTTTGTCAAATTAAACAGAAATATATGGTATATAGACATCAGAGCTGGATTAATGTTAGTTTTGGGCCCTGGACCAAAGTTTTGGTGTAGTTTACGCAAACATAACAGTACTCTATGCCATACATTACAAGGCAATCCTAAGCTGGACACAAATATTACATTGATATCTGCTGACAACATTAATGTCAATACAATTTTCTCAAAATCTAATGTGAATGGTGGAAGAAAAATTGTCCCTTCATTTTACTGCTAATGAAAAAAAGAATCTGATATGTTATATTTTAAACCCTAAGCGATTTTTTTGTTTGTTTTTTTTCACTTCATTTTTTCCTGCCTTTATTCAAGAGCCCTTTTTATTTCTACATCAAAATAGCTATATGATTGCTTGGTTTGTGTGGGACTCATTGTAGTTTTGAAATACACCATATATTTTAGGAGTCATTGTTCTGGAATATGGCAAAACAAATTTAACCCCTTTACGATGGTCGAATGGTTTAAAACGGTGGGAAGAAAGGGTACTTATTCTGATCCGTCATTTTAAAATGGCAGCAAGAAGAAAGTGAATAGGTCCTGCAGCAGCTGAGATGTGTATTTTGAGGTTCTGCAGCAGCTGATATGTATATTATAAGCTTCTGCAGCAGCTGAGGCATATTAGGAGATTCTGCAGCAGCTAAGATGTGTATTAGGAGGTTCTGCAGCAGTAGAGATGTGTAAAATAAGGTTCTGCAGCAGCTGAGGTGTGTATGATGAGGTTCTGCTGCAGATGAGGTATGTATTAGGAGGTTCTGCAGCAGCTTAGGTTTGTATGAAGATCTGCAGAATATCACATAATTTGTGAACAAATTATCCAATAAAATTGTTTGCAACATTGCCAACTGATGTGAACCCAGACTGATTAATAATGGCATTATGGTATACAGTATATGCCGTATTTCTTCCATACATAGAGCCCCCCTCCTAATGGTGTATATATTGTACTTGACCTCAGTCTGCTGTCAGTGAAGCTGAAAGAAAAGACACATACACAGCATCCGTCAGACCTCATTTTGTGTATGTGGTACTGCACCTCAGTGTGTTCAGGTCAGTGGAGCTGAGAGGCAGTGACACATACACAGCAACTACATCCTTATTATGTATATGTGGTACTGCACCTCAGTCTGTTCAGGTCAGTGGAGGTGAGAGGCCGCGACATATATATCCCGAGGACACTTTATTATGCAGACAGCAGAGATTTTTTCTAATTTTGTATAATCCCGTATAACATCTTTATTTTGGTTTTGATCTTGAATACACGCAGCTCCGGCCACCGCTCCATTGTGCATTGTCTGGTCTCATCCTGTACATTTATCCACAAGATTTGTTATATACATGCTGATCTCACTAGTGTGGCCACAACCTGCACCGCTCTCAGTCCAGAGATGCAGAACTCCCATCCATGTGTGCAGGAATGTATACCATCTCTTAACAAAGAGTGGCAATGCCTCGTTCTCCAGATACATGTGTACCCCATTGGTGAGATCTGCATGTACCATCCATGATGTAAAATATCCAGGGATACGGCATAAATGTACGAGATCAGAAGACCCCCTATAAGAATGAGATCAGACGTGGTGCAAATAATGTTTATTTCAGCTGCAGATTCTCCAGCACAAACTTGGAGGAGTTTATTGTACCATACATTTGAAGAAATCAATTTTCTTAGGATTTAAAAAAAAAATGGCCTCCTGTCCTTATAGGGTGGGGGCACCAAAGGGCAGTTTCACACAGAGCACCATTTAGGCTAAGGCTGGCCCTGGTAGTCACGATCCTGTCGCAATAGAGTCACAGACCCCACAATACATGTAATAAGAGTAACCTAGCAATATCTGTCTGTAGAAAGTACACCTTGCTGAGGTTGATGTTATTACTTTTTACCCCAATCACAGGTCCTGGCACAGTCAGTAATGTCCAGGTTACCAATATCTCCACCAGTTCTATGAATCTATCTTGGCTCCATCCTCAAGGCAATTACAGTCACTATCTCATTGAAGTGGCAGGAGACATTTACAAGAATGAGACAACGACCTCCGAGTCGCTCACCGTCAGCGGTCTGACACCTGGAAACCAATATACAGTTACCATTAGGGTGGTTACTGGAGAAAATGTATTTGGAGATTCTACAGAAAGCCTAACTTTTACCAGTGAGTATATAATTGGAATAACTTTTCAAGAGAGAAGATACTAAGAAAGCCACGGACCCACTTGGGGGGAGGGGCGACATGACCAAGGGGGAGGTAGGGAGTGATGGGTTAATAGGGACAGTGGTATATGCCTAATATGGCTTTGGGGGATGGTTTTAGCCGGGGAGGAAGAGGAGGAGCAGGGAAAGGGTTAGCTGGGAGAGGAAGGAGTTACCTCCTCTTCTGTTTCCGGACGCCGAACGATCTGCACGTGCACCTCCATGGCAGATCTTCAGGAGCTCCAGCGTCTGATTCAGGCAGCGGTCGCAGCGCACGGGCCCCTGGCAGTGCAGACCCACATCAGGGCTGCCGGGGTTAACCCGTCGGCGCTTGCCCCTCGTCCCCCCAGCAGCGGCGGGCGCCAGTCGCGGCCCCCCCGCAGGTATTCCCCGGGCGCGGGGGGGGCGAGGAGGAGATGTAAGAGCCCCTCCAGGGACCCTCCGCAGAGTGCAGCGCAGCAGCAGCGTCTGGCTGCTGCAGAGGCCGGCGGGAGGAATCTTCGTTCCAGCCGCGGCGGTCGGGAGGTGGGAGTGGCCAGCACGGGGCCTGCTTCCGGTCCCGGCCTCCGGGCTGGAGTTACTGAGACTGCAGCGGCTCCAGGCCGGGAGCGCGCTCGGCGCAGGAGAGAGGCCAGCAGATCCCCCTGCAGTCGGCGGGGGGACCGCGGGGCTGCACGTGGCGGTAGGTCCGGCGCCGGGGGGGGGTCTGCGGTGCCTGACCCCGGTGCGGCTGAGAGAAGGAGTGACGGCGGGAGCCCTGCGGCAACCGCCGGGTCACTCAGTACCGCTGTGCAGCCCCCGGATGTGGCAGTCTCCCGTGGGAGCGGGAGGACTCGGCGGATGGAGGCCTGCAATAGCCCAGGAGGGCCAGAGGCGACGACGGCTGAGATCCGGAGCCGGGCGTCTGGTCGTCCGCGCCCAGAGGCCCCTTGCAGTCGGCAGGGGGGCGGGCGCAAGAGGTCGAGGCCCGGGGTGCCGGCGCGGGGGACAGGACGGTCTCCTGGGTTGTCACCCCGGGGCAAGAGATGGAGCGGGGATGACTCTGCCCACGCGGCGGCCCTGTCTGGCGGCCGTGGTGGGGGGGGTGCTGCGGCGGCGCCCCCCGGATGTCGGATGGAAGATGAGGCCAGCGGCGAGGAGGGGGAAGAGGCTTTCGGTTCGGAGGAGTCGGATGGACGACAGACGGAGGACAGCGAGGCGGCGGTCTCGGGAGACGCCGAGCGGCGGTCGGGTGAGACGGCCGCGGAGGCGGCAGGGGCTGCGCTGGCGGGGGGCTTCGGGGGGGGGGGGCGGCTGCGGCTACGGCAGCGCCCGCTGGTTTCGCAGTGTGGAGTCAATTGTTGGGGCTGTTGCAGGGGCTGGCGGCGGCTTCGGGAGCGGGGGGGGGAGGGGGCCCAGGCGCCGGTGGCGGCGTGGGTGGGTGCAGCCGGTTTAGGGGCCTCGGCGGCGACGGGGGGTGACGGAGCGGGTGCGAGTAGAGGGGGGGGCGAAGGGGGGAGTGAGACGGGGGGGGGAAAGGAGAAGGAAAAGGAGAAGGAAAAGGAGAAGGAAAAGGAGAAGGAGGATGAGGTGGTGCGCTTAGATGATAGGGCTAAAAGCGAAGTTTATGTTTGTTTTGAGGGCCCGCTGGGGGCCCATTTAAAGAAGGAGGTGCGGGAAAAAATTTGGAAAGGGGAATATGTGGAGATATTTTCTCTGCTTCCCCTGGAGAAATTTAATTTGGATAGGGTTAAGCCGAGTGATTCCAAAAAGGAGAAGGACGAGGAGGAAAAGCGCCGTTATAGGCTTATTCCTCGGACTTTTGCCAACTGGCTACAGGCATTTGCGATTTTGGCGAGCGTGGTCGGGGAGAAGGAGCCGGAGCATTGTTCGGCTTTGTTCGGCTACATGGATGCGATAGGGGAGGCTTATCGAGTTTATGGCGGACTGGCGTGGCTGCGCTACGACGAGCAATTTAGGCAGCGGAAGGCATTGCGGCCAGATATGCGTTGGGACCATACGGATATTTCCTTATGGATGCGATTGATGTCGGCACCGGCTCAGCCCTTTCGGGGGGGCGCCGGGGGTTCGGGGGGGGCCGGGTCCCCGGCAAGTTTCAAGAAAGGTTTGTGTTGGCAGTACAATGAAGGGCAGTGCAGGTTTGGAGCGGCGTGCCGTTTTAAGCATGAATGCTCCGGATGTGGGGGGGGACATAGCTTGTCCAAATGTTTTAAAAAAGGAAAAGGAAAGGCTGGTGATGGGGCTGGTAAGAGGGACGACGCCGGTGAAGGTAGAAGTGATGGTTCCGTTTTTAAATAGGTATCCGGACAAGGAGGCGGCGGCGTTGTTAAGTTCTGGTTTTTCGGATGGTTTTCATATTCCGTCGGTTGTTAATGCATCGGTTCCGCCGTATCGTAATTTGCGTTCCGCTCGGGATCACCCGGAAGTGGTGGATGAGAAGCTGGAAAGGGAGGTGGCTTTGGGCAGGATGGGCGGCCCTTATGTCGCCCCGCCGTGCGGGAATTTGGTGGTGTCACCGGTGGGGGTGGTACCAAAGAAGGAGCGGAATAAATTTCGGCTGATTCATCATTTGTCTTACCCGGAAGGGTTATCGGTGAATGATGGCATTGCGCCGGAGTTGTCGGCGGTATATTATGTGTCGTTCGATAAGGCGTTGGACCTGGTTAGGGCGGCGGGGCGGGGTGCATTGATGGCAAAGGCGGATGTGGAAGCAGCGTTTCGGTTGTTACCGGTTCATCCAGATAGTCAGCATTTGTTGGGTTGCTGGTGGGATGGCAGTTATTATGTTGATCGTTGTTTGCCAATGGGCTGTTCCATTTCGTGTTCGTACTTTGAGGCATTTAGTTCGTTTGTTGAGTGGGTGGTTCGGGACGTGTCCGGGCTTACGTCCATCATTCATTACTTGGATGATTTCCTGTGTGTCGGGCCGGCGGGTTCGATGGTTTGTGCGGGTTTGCTATTTGCGTTGCAAAAAGTTGCGGCCAGTTTCGGGATTCCTTTGGCGCCGGATAAGACGGAAGGCCCGGCGCCGGTGATGTGTTTTCTGGGAATTGAAATTGACACCATTGCTATGGAATGCAGGTTGCCGGCGGAGAAGGTCCGTGATTTGAGGTCCGCAGTGTCAGGGGTAAAAGCGGCGAAGAAGGTGCGGCTTAAGGCGGTGCAGTCTTTGCTTGGAAAATTGAATTTTGCTTGCAGAATTGTGCCAATGGGGAGAGTGTTTGCGAGGCGTTTGGCGACGGCGACGGCCGGGGTACGGTTGCCGGCGCATTTTGTGCGGATCACAAAGGCGATCAGGGACGATTTGGAAGTATGGGATCAATTTTTGCAGCATTTCAACGGCCGGACGCTGGTGATGGAGAGGGTGGCGTCTAACGGGGCGTTGCAGCTGTTTACGGATGCGGCGGGGTCGGCCGGGTTTGGGGCTGTCTTCAGAGGTCATTGGTGTGTCGGGCAGTGGCCACAGGCGTGGCGGGAGAGCGGCTTGGTTAGGAATTTGGCTCTGTTAGAGCTATTCCCCATTGTAGTGGCAGTGGAGCTATGGGGGTCGCACTTTGCCGGAAGGAAAGTGTGTTTTCATTGTGATAACCAGGCGGTGGTGCACGCGATTAACAACTTGTCTGCTAAGTCGGAGCCGGTGGTGGTGTATTTGCGGCATTTAGTGTTGAGATGTCTGCAGTTGAATGTGCAGGTAGTGGCAAGGCACGTTCCGGGTGTTGACAACGAGGTGGCTGATGCTTTGTCTCGTTTTCAGTTCAGCAGGTTTCGGGCGCTGTTGCCGTGGGCGGACGAAGTTGGAGTGGAGTGCCCCGAGGATTTGTGGCATCTGGTGAGGCGGTGATCTCAGACTTGATTCGGAACTCGGTGACCGAGGTGACTTGGTGCCGGTATGCTAAGGTGTGGGCTGAATGGGAGGAGTTGTTGCGTCTGATGTTTGGTGGGGAAAGCGTGGATTACTTGGTGGCTTTGTTGTCATTGGTGAGTACGGATTTTTCAGCCGGGCGATCGGCATCGGCTGTGGCACATCGGGTGTCGGCAGTGGCATTTTGGTTAAAAATGAGAGGGGAGCGTGATGTTTCACAGGATTTTCGGGTTCGTCAGGCTTTGCGGGGCTTTCGCCGTGGCGTACGGGAGAGGGACAAGAGGCGCCCTGTATCGTTTGGTTTGTTGAGACGGATGGTGGGTGGCCTGAGCGGCATTTGTGAGTCTGTGTACGAGACGGTTCTATTTACAACGGCTTTCGGTCTCGCTTTTTATGGGGCGTTCCGGATAGGCGAGCTGGTGAGCCCGTCCAGGGTGACGGGTGGTGGTTTGATGTTTGAGGACGTGCAAGTGAGCAGTAGTCAGGTGGAGTGCCGGATTCGCCGGTCGAAAATGGATCAGCTGGGCCGTGGTAGATTGGTGGTGTTATATGCGGTTCCAGGAGAGGAATTGTGCCCTGTGGGTTTAGTCGAGAGATTTATGGCCGTGGGGGGAGGCTTACCTGGCCCGTTGTTGCGGCATTTGAATGGGTCGTTTTTGTCGAGGTTTCAGTTTGTGGCGGTGCTGCGGCTAAGTCTACGTAACGCGGGGGAGCGCCCGGAGGAATTCGGGTCGCATTCATTCCGAATTGGTGCAGCAACGGAGGCAGCCCGTTGGGGGCTTGGAGATGAGGTGGTAAAGCGTATTGGTAGATGGGAATCTTCTTGTTTTCGGCGGTATGTGAGACCGCAGTTGTTGTAGCATCATGGGACTTTGGTTACGTGCGGAAGGTTTGAGGAAAGGGGTGTTTTTTGATGTGTTGGTGGTTGTGCTGTTATTGGTTTTGATATTTTCGTTTTGTTTTATTTGTTATAGGGAAGTGCCTGATCTGGATCTTGGGGCACTCCTTCGTATTTTGGGGTGCCCGTCGGGCGGAGGTCCGCCCGAATGGTCGACAGCTGGGTTTGGATCTTGCGCAGGCGACTGTTCGATGGATCGGAGTTCGGGGCATGGAGTGGGGCAGGGTGGTCCCGGAATTTCGTTTCCATTGTAAAGTTGAGCGGCCCCCGGATGTGCTGGTATTGCATGTGGGGGGTAATGATCTTGGTGCCAGGGCGTCGCGGGATTTGATCCGAGACATAAAGATTGATTTACTGCAGTTGTGGAAGCGGTATCCTGGTTTGCTGGTCGTATGGTCTGACATAGTGACCAGGTTGGCATGGAGAGGGGCTCGGTCGGTGGAGAAGGTTAATAAGGCCAGGGCCCAGGTGAATAGGGTAGTGGCTAGGTTTGTGACCAGGAATGGTGGAATTGTGGTACGGCACAGGGATTTGGAGCCGGCTGATTGGCGATTTCGGAGGGGTGATGGTGTGCACCTCAACGAGGTCGGTCTGGATTTATGGGCGTTGGGTCTGCAGGATGGTGTGGAGCGTGCTTTTGGTGTGTGGCGGGTCCAGGCCACGTAAGGTGTCACGTGGTCTGTCCTGTGGCGGTGGGGGTAGGTCTGGTCCAGAGGTTTGGAAGTGATTGGTGGCTGGACCGGGAGTCATTGTCTTGGTATGGTGGCTCTCGGTTTCCGGGATGTGGCAGGCACGGGGTTCTGCCAAAGTGTGGGGGTCAATCCGTGGGTGATTGGCACCTCGTCTCTGGGTCGGTGTGTTGCGGCCGGGGACAGGGGGAGTAGTAGTAGTGGACTGGGCCTACCCCGGGGGGTATTGTAAATGTTATTGTCTATTGTTACCGTTATGTGGTTGTTTTGGGTCGCCCGTTGGACGGCGTCCCTAAGGTACTAGTCTGTAAAACAATAGGCAATAAAAAGGCTGCTGTGGCCATTTGAACCAAGTCGCATGCAGTCCGTGTGTTTAATTTTAGAGGATAAGGGGGTTTGGTTACACAGACATCATGACCGGAGAATCCTCCCTCAGCTGGTCAAGAAAGCCACGGACCCACTTGGGGGGAGGGGCGACATGACCAAGGGGGAGGTAGGGAGTGATGGGTTAATAGGGACAGTGGTATATGCCTAATATGGCTTTGGGGGATGGTTTTAGCCGGGGAGGAAGAGGAGGAGCAGGGAAAGGGTTAGCTGGGAGAGGAAGGAGTTACCTCCTCTTCTGTTTCCGGACGCCGAACGATCCCCGCCCACCCTCCCTTTGTGTTGTCATGTGGGAGATGTTTTGGGGTAGTTGGGATACCTTTTGTCACAGTAGCGGTGGGGGTAGGTCTGGTCCAGAGGTTTGGAAGTGATTGGTGGCTGGACCGGGAGTCATTGTCTTGGTATGGTGGCTCTCGGTTTCCGGGATGTGGCAGGCACGGGGTTCTGCCAAAGTGTGGGGGTCAATCCGTGGGTGATTGGCACCTCGTCTCTGGGTCGGTGTGTTGCGGCCGGGGACAGGGGGAGTAGTAGTAGTGGACTGGGCCTACCCCGGGGGGTATTGTAAATGTTATTGTCTATTGTTACCGTTATGTGGTTGTTTTGGGTCGCCCGTTGGACGGCGTCCCTAAGGTACTAGTCTGTAAAACAATAGGCAATAAAAAGGCTGCTGTGGCCATTTGAACCAAGTCGCATGCAGTCCGTGTGTTTAATTTTAGAGGATAAGGGGGTTTGGTTACACAGACATCATGACCGGAGAATCCTCCCTCAGCTGGTCATGACCTTTTAAAACTTTTATGTCAGAAAATGTCTAACTCAAACACAGGTTGTGACAAGCAGAGCCTTGGAAAATGAACCCCAGATAGTGGATATACAGTATGAGATAATTAACCAGATACTCTTCTCTACAATCTGGTTATTTGCTAATATAAAAGGCTAATAAAACTGGCGAGTGCTGAGCTAAACGTTACAGTTGTAGTTCAGTACTGAGTAATGCTGAATTTATTTAGGTTTGGACCTCTGAAATGCTTTTTCTTGGGGTTTGGTCAAATGTTAGGTAGAACCCTGATATTTTCATTTATTATTTCCATTTCTCATCCAATAAATCTTATTAACCTTAAAATATGGAAACAAAAGTGTGAAATTAGGAGGAAGGGATTTAAAAGCACCAGAGAGTACATTTAAAAGTAAACATGTTCACCATACTTGTGGAATTCCTACACATGTATTTTTTTCATCTCCTAATTTTCCTCTCATCATACAGACCTATCTACTCTCTAAAACAATATATATAGTACAGTATTTTTTTCCTGCAGCAATCCTTTTCTGATACTTTCTCATGATGTTTATTGCTCAAGTAACAAGAGTGGAAGTGCCAAAATGTGAAATTGTACTAATATATATTGCTCAAAAAAATAAAGGGAACACTTAAACAACACAATAGTATATTAGTGTTCCCTTTATTTTTTTGAGCAGTATATCTTAGTCCGAGACTTTTACATGTAAGGCCATCTACTGTAGTATGAAACTGTAAAGGGTGCTTTATACGCTGCGACATCGCTACCGATATATCGTCGGGGTCACGTCGTTAGTGCAAGCACATCCAGCGCCGGTAGCGACATCGCAACGTGTGACACCAAGGAGCGTCGATCAACGATAGCAAAATCGTTAAAAAACGGTGATCGTTGACACGTCGCTCCTTTCCCTAAGGCCACTTTACACGCTGCGATATCGTTACCGATATCGCTAGCATGCGTTCCCGCTGCCATTGGTTGTGCGTCACGGGCAAATCGCTGCCCATGGCGCACAACATCGCTCGGACCCGTCACACTACTTACCTGCCTAGCGACGTCACTGTGATCAGCGAACCGCCTCCTTTCTAAGGGGGCGGTTTGTTCGGCGTCACAGCAACGTCATTAAGCGGGCGACCAATAGAAGCGGAGGGGGGGAGATGAGCGGGACAAACATTCCGCCCACCTTCTTCCTTCCTCATTGCGTGCGGCCACAGGTACGATGTGGTTCCTCGTTCCTGCAGTGTCACACGTAGCGATGTGTGCTGCCGCAGGAACAACGAACAACATCGTACCTGCAGTAGCAATGATAATTGGGAATAGAGCAGAATGTCAACAAGCAACGATATGGTGAGTATTATCGCTTGTTAACGGTCGCTCCTGCGTGTCATGCGCAACGACGTCGCTAACGAGGCCGGATGTGCGTCACGAATTCCGTGACCTCAACAACATCTCTTTAGCGATGTTGTTGCGTGTAAAGCGGCCTTTAATATCGCTGCTGCCACAGGTACGATGTTGTTCATCGTTCCTGCGGCACCACACATCACTATGTGTGACACCGCAGGAATGACGAACATCTTCTTACCTGCGTCCACCAGCAATGAGGAAAGAAGGAGGTGGGCGGCATGTTCATGTGCATGTTCTCCGCCCCTCTACTTCTATTGGCCGGCCGCTTAGTCACGCGGCAGTGACGTCGCTATGACGCCGAACGTACCTCCCCCTTGAGGGAGGGATTGTTCAGCGGTCATAACGACATCGCTGACAAGGTATGTGCGTGTGACGCTGCCGTAGCGATAATGTTCGCTACGGCAGCGAGCACCAAATGTCGCACGAACGATAGGGGCAGGTGCTATCGCGCTCAACATCGCTAGCAATCGCTAGCGATGTCGCAGCGTGTAAAGCACCCTTAAGGCAAGGGCTATATGATGGTACTGTAATAATGCTGTAATATTCCATGACTCTCATGTCATTACATGACAAACACCTAAAACCAATTACAATGTACAAGTTTGGAATTAGAGGTTTCCGCCTTAGCAATAAATCTGAAACGTAGAATCTTACATGATCACTTTTTGATCTATTATTTATAGGATATATAAAACTTTCTTCACACATTGATAATTAATATATTTTTCTTTATAGATGAGCAATGTTTTTGTATTTTGTTTTAGGACCAGAAAAGGTGAAGAATCTGACAGTTTCTAGCATCACTGACACGTCTGTAACTCTGAGCTGGCTGCCGCCAGATGGAAGAGCTGGTTCTTATCTCATACAGATCCAGGAAGATGAAAAATACAATAAAACCACTACACTAACTGAGTTTACAGTGCAAGACCTAACACCTGGGACTCAGTACACCTTCCTGGTCTCATCCTTAACTGGCTACGATACAGTACAGGGGGACAACGTATCAACATCTGATTATACAAGTAAGTCTCCACTAAAGTTGGATAAATGAGTTATCTATCCCGTCAACTTTAAAGGGATTCTTTTCTACTGCTTAATCCCATTTTACCTGCTTACCTGCTTCACAGAAAGTAAACAAAAGCCTCATGGGGAAAGATGGGCAAACCCGCAGATGTTTAAACTATATAAAGACCAAGGGGACCCAAACTTTAGTGCTATAAAATGGTGTTAGTAAGGGCTAGAAGGGTGCAAAAAGGTAGCAAAATGGGGATTAAAGCAGGACAATTATACTTACTGAGTTTCCATAACAGGTTCCCTTTTAAGATGCAGCACTTTCTGGTA
Source organism: Anomaloglossus baeobatrachus (assembly GCF_048569485.1). NCBI lineage: Eukaryota > Metazoa > Chordata > Amphibia > Anura > Aromobatidae > Anomaloglossus > Anomaloglossus baeobatrachus. Next base: position 437,574,805 of record NC_134355.1, read on the forward strand.
ATGCTGCAGTAGTTGGATGTGTGGGGGTTTTTTATGGGCACTTTAATATTCGTAAATCCTATAGAACAAAGTTGCACATAGAGATTAGATATTTCAAAAATCATACTAGTTTAGTGTTTTTTTTTCTAAATTAAACAAATCAAAAATAATAAAAGCAATGCCAAATTTAAAAAGTAGGAAACTAGCAGATGGCACCAGAGAGGAGAGACAGGAGAGGCCCCATGATTTTGGTGTACGTCCCTGTGTATGCATTTTAGTGTCAATAATAAAATGACACAAGAAGGAATTGTGCTGCCCCTGTGCCTGCAGCCGAGCTGCTCAGATCCAGACCCGTGGTAGCTCGAGGGGTCTCCTGACCCGGGGGTCGTGCGGCCTCTCAAACGAAGGGGGATTATTTACAGGGGATGTGTTGGAGTTCCTGATGCCACCCGTGGTTTGTGGTAATTTTGGGAGTACCACCGCTGCAGTTGGGAGTACCCGGGGGCAATGGAATGGGGCAGCTAGGTGTTAGGACCCTTCACGGGTAGGGAGAATACCCCGAGACTCGGTGATGGCATTGAGGGGTGCCGTGGGGAGCGCAATGGCCACTTCCGTACTCACTCAGTCCATAAAGCTGACACCGACAACTAGATAAACCAAAGTTCTGGACACCGCTGCTGCTGAGGGGAGCTAGTTCGAGTCCCGTCCCCGATGGTGTTGCCTGGTGATCCGTGACCTGCCTCCTGCCACTAAGTTACTTCTTTGTCGGTCCCAGTAGTGTGGAACTAGCCGGGTCCCGCTCCCCAGTATGGCTAACTGTGGGAGCTTGCTCTCAGGGTTCATGCTTGAGATTTTCTGGACCATATTTGTGGAAAGTCCCATCCCCCTCAATGCGCTAGTACCCCGATTTTGGAGCGGGTGGAGAACAGATCTTGAAGGCTCCATTCTTGTCGGGTAAATTGTCAGGTTGCCTGAACCTACTCCCTGACCTAGGGTCCACGTACCCCGTTGTGCCCTGGTCCCAGCCCAGTGATGGTGCAAGGCCGCCGGCTGTCCTCCTCGCCAGTTCCATGCCCCTAGCCACGATCCCCTGTGACCGGGGGTCCAGCTTCTACTAGGTCCAGACCACCGTCTGTCACCTAGTTACTTCCAAGGAGCCCGGCTCCTGACTTCAACCTCCTCCTTCAACTCCCTAACTCCAACTTCAACTCTCCTGAACTGAAGTGCTCCTGACACTCCTGACCTCCCCTTAACCAACCCCCCAAGTGGCCTTATTGACCATGACCCTATTCCACTCAGGGTGTCCACTGGTGTGTCTGGTGGGTGTGGTGCAGAGGGTACCTAGGACTCTGACTGCTGTTGGCAACACCGTTAGATGGGGATCCATAACCAAGGAGGAGGTGGATATTGCACAGAAGGGCAGATTGCACAATACCCTGTGATGAACTGATAGGCCAGGGCGTCACAGAATCTCTGCAGTAAGGGAAGTGCAAGCCCATTGTGACTCCCAGTGATCAGTATATTGTTATGATTTGGTGTACAAAGGACTTTCTTCTCTCCTTTTATTTCACTATTTTTGGAAGTAGCACAAACTTATTTTATGTCAATCCGTTTTTCTGCTGTTTTCAAACTAAGGAATAAGTATTTTAAACCCTTCCTGCCGCAGCCAATTTTTACTTACATGTCTTCATTATTTTTTTCTTGCAAGCCCCATAAACCATAAGGGCTTGTTTTTGACAAGTTGTAATTTTTAATAGCGCCATTTATTTTAATAATTAATGTACCGGAAAATGGGAAAAAAAATTCCAAGTCTTGTGAAATTGCAAATTTTTTTTGCACAGGCATTTATAGGATTTATAGCGATAATACCATGACTGACAAGGAGGCCTCCCATATGGAGAGTGGGGGGACAATGGGCTCCATACTTATGCCCACCTAGTTGGCCACGGATGCACTTAGCAGTGGTATTTAAAGAATTATATGCTTGCAATTGGGGTTAATTGTTATCATAGCAATTAATCTTGGGTGCCAACTATGTCTCACAGCTGGATCCCATGCTGTTTGCAGTTGGCTTAGTTCCTGAGCTGCTCCATACACACTTCCACAGCACTTGTATACCAGCAGTCATCATGAGATTAGTCATTTATATGCTTCACCCGGGGATATAGGTAACTGTAAGTTTGTCTACTTTCTAGATCCCAGTATAGTGAAGAACATTACAGTGGACAATATCACTACAACCTCAGTGTCTCTGAACTGGGAGAAACCAGATGGAAACGCAGATTCCTATAGGATTCAGGTTCTTGAAGATCCAAGTTTGAACAGAATTGTGACCACCACTTTCAATACTATTGGAGGCCTCACCCCGGGATATTATTACACTTTCATGGTTTTTGCTCTTGTGGGAAATGGCACAGTTCAAGGAGATAAGATTACAATATTTACATACACAGGTGGGTTTCTATTGTAGGGATAAATCTATTTGTGTGTTGGTGGTACAGCCATGCACATAAAGCCTAATGGTTATTTTTATTTTATTTCATAAATCAATAGTACACCTTTGCGATATTTTATCAGACATCAGACAATTCTGCTTCTTTATCCTCTAGGACTGATCTTTCATTCTCAAAATTTGTAATTTCCTTGTAAAATCTGTGTTTAGATTTTTATATTACTGATATAAGTGATGGCAGATGCTACAGATAGGATTTTATTGTAGAAGGGAGTGGCAGGGAGCAGGAGCGAAAGGCAGAGGTCCTTTTTCCCGCTTTCCCCTCATTTCTGCTTGGAATCTTATAAAAACCAACTGCCAGCTCCTATTTTGGTAATATAAAAGTCCGATTCACTGAGTACAGATTTTATCTGGGAATTCAGAACTTTGAGATTGAAAGATCAGTCTCCAAGAGGAAAAAGAAGCAAATTTGTCTGGTAAGATATAATAGAAAGCTACATATTTATATGTATACTATTGGTTTATGAAAAACTTTTAAACTATGGTCACACTTTAGATACTCAAGCAAATAATTTATAAAGATACTTTGTATGTTGTAAACTGAAATATAACTGCTGCTTTTGGTTAATTCTTAGAACCGGAAATAGTGGGGAATCTTAAGACAGAGAACGTCACAACTACTTTTGTATCTCTGAGCTGGGAGAAACCGATTGGAAATGCAGATTCCTATATGATTCAGGTTCTTGAAGATCCAAGTTTAAACAGAATTGTGAACACCACTTTAAATACAATTGCAGGACTCACACCGGGATATTATTACACATTCATGGTTTTTGCTCTTGTGGGAAATAACAGTGTACAAGGAGAAAAGAATACCACATATACATACACAAGTGAGTCATTATCACAGTATTACAATTCCGGATCATTGGAGAAGTCTAAGCATATCAGTAATTTCTGATTAGCAATAAACTCAACATTTCAGTTGAACATTTGCAAATGGATATATGAAATGTATTTTTTTATATTTTTTTTTATTTAGTGGAAAAAACATTATTGTGTTTCAATTTCTTTTCTTCGTATTGTTTGCCTTTTTTTTTAATTATTTTTTTTACTTTGATTAGATATCTTTAGACTTGACACTATTCAATAATGGTTTTTTTCAACTTCTTTTTTTTCAAAGGGTAAAAGATAGTGAATCCAATTTTCATTATGCTTTTTATCTTTTTCCTAATCTCATATCAGTAATTTCCGATTAGCAATAAACTCAACATTTCAGTTGAACATTTGCAAATCAATATATGAAATGGATTTTTTTATAATTTTTTTATTTAGTGGAAAAAAAACATTATTGTGTTTAAATTTTTTTTCTTCTCTATTGTTTGCCTTTTTTTAATGAATTTTATACTTTGATCAGATATCTTTCGACTTCACAATATTCAATAATGGGTTTTTTTCTACTTCTTTTTTATCAAAGGGTAAAAGATAGTGAATCCAATTTTCATTATGCTTTTTATCTTTTTCCTAGTTTCACAGCTATATTTTAATTTTTACTTTACATTATAGTTCGTTAAGTTTAAAATAATCTATCAGCACAGAATGACTGTTCAAACCAAGTACAGGTGCTCGATGCATCATGGCGAGGTCAAACATTTATGTGCCCATTCCCACCTGTTTGTTTTCCATCTATCTCCTCCCTTCTCTGACTCTTTGAAGCCAGAACATTAAAATTAAAAAATATGGGCATTTGTATATGGAGGAACAACAAACAGGTGGGAGGGTATATTTCAATGATTAGCCCCAAAATGATGCATGACTTCATGTACTTAGTTTGAACAGTCATTTTGTGCTGACAAAGTCCCTTTAACTTGAACCTGTTGTCATATGATCTCTTGCTCTAATATTGTATTATTACACTCTGCTGTAATTATGAGACTATTAGGCATGTCTACGCTATATAGTTGATCTCTACTTTAGAATCCATAGCATTAAGGTACCGTCACAATAAGCGACGCTCCAGCGATCCCACCAGCAACCTGACCTGGCAGGGATCACTGCAGCTTTGTTACACAGGTTGCTGGTGAGCTGTCAAACAGGCAGATCTCACCAGCAACCAGTGACCAGCCCTTAGCCAGCAGCGACGCGTGGAAGCGATGCTGCGCTTGGTAACTAAGGTAAATATCGGGTAACCAACCCGATATTTACCCTGGTTACCAGCGCACACCGCTTAGCGTTGGTTCCCTGCACTCCTAGCCAGAGTACCCATCGGGTTAATTACCCGATGTGTAGTCTGGCTATGTGTGCAGGGAGCCGGCACTGACAGCGTGAGAGCGGCGGATGCTGGTAACTATCAAGGAAAGGGCTTCTTGGTTACCCGATATTTACCTTTGTTACCAGCATCCGCAGAAGCCGGCTCCCTGCTCGCTGCACATTCAGTTGTTGCTCTCTAGCTGTCACACACAGCGATGTGTTCTTCACAGCGGGAGAGCAACAACTAAAAAATGGTCCTGGACATTCAGCAACAACCAGCGACCTCACAGCAGGGGCCAGGTTGTTGCTGGATTTCACACACAGCAACATCGCTACCAACATCGTTGTTGCATCACAAAAGTCGTGCCTCAGCAGCGATGTTGCTAGCGATGTTGCTTAGTGAGACGTGACCTTTAGTCTTTGTGTTTACTAACTGTTTTCTTATGTATTTATGACCCATTATGAATACAATGATGTGGTATACAGTTTGTCCACCTATATCCTGTCCACCGCCATTAACTTGTGATCAGCGGAAGCTATAGGCATAGAAGTGGTGACTAGGTATAGTAAAATGTACTACACAATGAAACCACCTATAGCGCCACCTGATAGAAAACCCCAGAGTTAGCATTTTTATCTCGAAAACAGAACAAGATAGAGAACAAAAGTGAAATAAAAAATTGCAGGGCATAATCAATTCAATACAAATCGACACCTTGCATACAGAAATGCTATGATATGAAACCCATGACCCCCCAAAACATTGAATGCTGGTCATGCATATGACGCTCATTTAACTTAACTTTGATGCTCAGTGGCCACCGTCAGCTGCAATGCACATCTAGACTCTGAACAGCATACTGTATCTTGCTGCACGTTGTGCAATATGGTAGGTGACACATTTGCACAAGCATCTGTAATACGTTGTCGTAGGTCCTGCAATGTTGGTGGAGGGGTCGCATACACCTGCTGTTTGATGTGACGTAACAGAAAGAAGTCCAATGGGGTTAGGTCAGGTGAGCGTGGAGGCCACTCCACGCCGCCTCCATATTCAATGACTTGTAGGTAGGTCTCCATGAGGTATCCCTTCACGTCCGCAGCCTTGTGAGTTTTACACATTCTAATGATAGCATTTCTGTATGCAAGCTGTCGATTTGTATTGAATTGATGATGCCCTACAACTTTGTACTTCCCTTTTTTTCTCTATCTCGTTCTTTTTAAGGCTTAAAAATGCTAACTTAGTTGTTTTCCACCAAGTGGCGCTATAGGTGGTTTTATTGCATAGCGGATGGATACTTTACTATACCTAGACACCACTTCTATGCCTATAGCTACCGCCGTTCTCAAGTTAATGGCGGTGGACAGGATATGGGTGGACACACTGTATATTTTATTATACCTGAAAATGTGTGTTGTGCTGAAGTGTAATGTCAGACTCTTTACTTCTACAGAGCCCAATGTCATCACAGATCTAAGAACATTAAATATCAGCACCACTTCTATAACTTTAGGCTGGCAAATACCAGTTGGAAATGTCACTTTCTATCTGATAGAGATGGCAGGTGCTGTCACTGTGTATTTCCAGTCATCTATAAATGAGTCTGTTATTAAATATCTGACACCTGGAAATTTATACTCATTTCGCGTATTTGCGGTTGTTGGCGAATCTAATGCGACAGGAAATAGTTTAAACATATCTGCCTATACTAGTAAGTATTTCTCATCAGTTTCTTTTTATTTTAATTCACAATACCTTTGATAAACTATTTAAAAAAGTAATGACATCTAGATAAGCTGTAACATGATAAATAACTCTGTCAAGACTTAACTAAAAATAATAGCATCAAAACATGGAAGGTAGCAGCTAAATTGAGAAGCAGCAAGATTAGGAGGCATCTGTTACCAAGAGAAATCGCTTTTCAATTATAATTCTAGAAGGTAAATGTTATAAACAGAACTAAGAATAAGATATTATAGGGCTCAAATCAGGAAGGAAGTCTAAACAATTGACATCAGGAGACTGAAAGTGAGCCTTTAGCACTAGAAGTCCCAGAAATTTCGAGTTCCCCCTGAAGTCCCGAAAGAGGGTCAAATGACCCTTAGTCCAAACTGAATAGAACTAACTAGAAACTAAATGGCTAAACTCAATGGAAAACAACAACCTCCTGTAGTGCGACAGTAATGGCCTTAATTACAGAACAAAAGATGGTGATTATAGGATATTAGCTAAAATCCTTCAGGTCATTCGACCCGTCTCTAGGTTCCAAAGGTAGAAATGTTAAATGTCCCCTCTCTGGGACTTCTAGTGTTAATCATGACAAACAGTATCTTATAACACACGGAAATATGTATGATACACTCCTGACACCAACAGGAAGCGTGAAGAAAAGGAAATGTGGGTGTGTTGAAAAAAAGCCCAACTGTGTCCTCAAGGATTTCATTTGTCATGCAAGCTCCCTGCATGTTTAGAAACAGTAAAACAAATAAATGTGGTATATCATATAATGCACAATGTATAATGATTACATGCTCAATAGACAAGATTAGAATATAGAGTCACAAATAGTACAGAATTAATACAGTATATCTGAAAAACCATAAGAAGCTAGGTGTATAAAATACATAATCTATTTTATGAACATAAAAGTATATATGAATATTATTATAAAAAAAACATATAAAAATGGAAAATAATCTATTGTGACCCTATAGAAATTATTGATGTGTCTGAGCAGCACGCTCATTTGGAATATTTCCCACACCAGTGAGCTGATATAAATTTTATTCTTTCCATAGATTTGTTGGTGTGCTGATAGCACAAATATGCACAAAAATAAACAATTTACAATGATATTAGGTATGTTGTATAATGAAATATAACTGCTGCTTTTGGTTACTTCCTAGAACCGGAAATAGTGGGGAATCTTAAGACAGAGAACGTCACAACTACTTCTGTATCTCTGAGCTGGGAGAAACCGATTGGAAATGCAGATTCCTATATGATTCAGATCCTTGAAGATCCAAGTTTAAACAGAATTGTGAACACCACTTTGAGTACAATTGCAGGACTCACCCCGGGATATTATTACACATTCATGGTTTTTGCTCTTGTGGGAAATAACAGTGTACAAGGAGAAAAGAATACCACATATACATACACAAGTGAGTCATTATCACAGTATTACAATTCCAGGATCATTGGAGAAGTCTAGGCATACCAGTAATTTCTGATTAGCAATAAACTCAACATTTCAGTTGAACATTTGCAAATGGATATATGAAATGCATTTTTTTTAAAAAAAAATTATTTAGTGGAAAAAAACATTATTGTGTTTCAATTTTTTTTTCTTCGTATTGTTTGCCTTTTTTTTAATTAATTTTATACTTTGATCAGATATCTTTAGACTTGACAATATTCAATAATGGGTTTTTTTCTACTTCTTTTTTATCAAAGGGTAAAAGATAGTGAATCCAATTTTCATTATGCTTTTTATCTTTTTCCTTATCTCACAGCTATATTTTAATTTTTACTTTACATTATAGATCGTTAAGTTTAAAATAATCTATCAGCACAAAATGACTGTTCAAACCAAGTACAGGTGCTCGATGCATCATGGCGAGGTCAAACATTTATGTGCCCATTCCCACCTGTTTGTTTTCCATCTATCTCCTCCCTTCTCTGACTATTTGAAAGCCAGAGCTGTCAATTAAAAAATATGGGCATTTGGACATAGAGGAACAACAAACAGGTAGTAAGGTATATTTCAATGATTAGTCCCAAAATGATGCATGACTTCGTATACTTAGTTTGAACAGTCATTTTGTGGTGACAAAGTCCCTTTAACTTGAACCTGTTGTCATATGATCTCTTGCTCTAATATTGTATTGCAGTATTTTATTTATAATGGTGTTCTTCTATGAAGCCTGGCTAAATACTGGGCATCAATGGAGTGCTAAAATATTGGCCACGGGAACTCAGCTAGAAAAACCACAAAGAACTATATAAAAAAAACACCAAAAGGGAGCCAAGACAAATGATATGTGCACACACAGAATGTGGTGAGCCTTCCTCATAAAGATGACTGCAGCCAAGGTGCAAGATGCTGATGTCACAGCCACTCAACCTCCACACTAGAGGGGAGGGGCGGCTGCTTAGCATAAGACATGCACACTTAAGGCTTGCACTGGGAGCCCATCATATAATGAGTGAAATGCACAGTGTCTGAACTGTAACCTATAAATGACGCCAGAAACCCAGGTCAGGCGGGCTAAACAGCACTATATAGGTGCATCTCGCACGGATACACGAGACGCACAGTGTCTGAATAATGGTCTATAAATGACGCACAACACCAGGTCCAGGCGGGTCAGTTAGCACTATGAGTACATAACACATGACAGGCTCACCATTTAACCACCTGAATTCAAAAGGTCCACACACATCCTGCAAAAATGGATAAAATGTGCCATACCTCAAATAGTGAGATATTAGTTTATATTTTGGCCCAAAATCCGTTCGTCAAGGATTCTCACACTTGCGAGTCCCTACACTGAATAAGTTAGAAAAACCACAAAGAACTATATAAAAAAAAACAACGGGAACTCAGCCATGGCTATCCATTGGCACCTTGCGAATGCAGTATCTAAATGCTGCATTCAGTGTTTGTAGCATTCCAACTGTTAAATGACAACGATCTGAGCAATATCCGGTTGCTACTGGTACAGGAAGAAGCTGGTTGTATAACATAGGGTATGGTGCAAGCTCAGCTCCTTCACCGACACCCAACATGTGATGTACCCCAAAGTCACATATCAAAAAGTAAATACATAGCTAAAAAAGTCAGAAGAGACACAGCAAACTAATGAAATCAGTGTCATTTTGCTGCAATGATAAGACTACTAGGCATGTCTCTTTTATACAGTTGATCTCTAATTTACCATAGTATGTTTTATGACCACTTCTAAATACAATGATGTACAATTACAAATAGAATTATTATACCTAAGTATATGTGTTGTATAACTTTAGACTCTCTACTTCTACAGAGCCCGAAGTCATCACTAGTCTGAGAACATTAAATATCAGCACCACTCTGCTGTAATTATGAGACTACTAGGCATGTCTACGCTATATAGTTGATCTCTACTTTAGAATCCATAGCATTAGTCTTTGTGTTTACTAACTGTTTTCTTATGTATTTCTGACCCATTATAAATACAATGATGTGGTATACAGTGTGTCCACCCATATCCTGTCCACCGCCATTAACTTGAGAACAGCGAGAGCTATAGGCATAGAAGTGTTCTCTAGGTATAGAAAAATGTGCTACACAATGAAACCACCTATAGCGCCACCTGATGGAAAACACCAGAGTTAGCATTTTTATCTTGAAAACAGAACAAGATAGAGAACAAAAGTGAAATAAAAAATTGTAGGGCATCATCAATTCAATACTAATCGACACCTTGCATACAGAAATGCTATGATATGAAACCCATGCCCCCCCCCAAAAACATTGAATGCTGGTAATGCATATGGCGCTCATTTAATTGAACTTTGATGCTCAGTGGCCACCGTCAGCTGCAATGCTCATCTGAACTCTGGACAGCATACTGTATCTTGCTGCACGTTGTGCAATATGGTAGGTGACACGTTTGCACAAGCATCTGTAATACGTTGTAATAGGTCCTGCAATGTTGGTGGAGGGGTCACATATACCTGCTGTTTGATGTGACCTCACAGAAAGAAGTCCAATGGGGTTAGGTCAGGTCAGAGTGGAGGCCACTCCACGCAGCCACCATACCCAATGACTTGTAGGAAGGTCTCCATGAGGTATTGTTTCACGTCCGCAGCCATGTGAGTTTTACACATTCTAATCATAGCATTTCTGTATGCAAGCTGTCGATTTGTATTGAATTGATGATGCCCTACAACTTTGTAATCCACTTTTTTTCTCTATCTCTTTCTGTTTAAGGGGTAAAAATGCTAACTCCGTTGTTTTCCACCAAGTGGCACTATAGGTGGTTTCATTGCATAGCGCATAGATACTTTACTATACCTAGACACCACTTCTATGCCTATAGCTGACGCTGTTCTCAAGTTAATGGCGGTGGACAGGATATGGGTGGACACACTGTATATTTTATTTTACCTAAATATGTGTGTTGTGCTGAAGTGTAACGTCAGACTCTTTACTTCTACAGAGCCCAATGTCATCACAGATCTAAGAACAATAAATATCAGCAGCACTTCTATAACTTTAGGCTGGCAAATACCAGTTGGAAATGTCACTTTCTTCCTGATAAAGATGGCAAGTGCTGTCACTGTGTATTTTCAGTCATCTATAAATGAGTCTGTTATTAAAGATCTGACACCTGGAAATTTATACTCATTCCGGGTATTTGCAGTTGTTGGCGAATCTAATGTGACAGGAAACGGTTTAAACATATCTGCCTATACTAGTAAGTATTTCTCATCAGTTTGGTATTTTTTTCTTTTAATTCACAATACCTTTATAAACTATTTAAAAAAGTAATGACATCTAGATAAGCTGTAACATGATAAATAACTCGGTCAAGACTTAACTAAAAATAATAGCATCACAACAAGGAAGATAGCAGCTAAATAGAGAAGCAGCAAGATTAGAAGGCATCATCTCTATTGGACTCTAGCAGCATGGTTGAACATATATTTTCTAAATTTATGTGAATCTGTTACCAAGAGAAATTGCTTTCCAATTATATTTCTTGAAAGTAAACATTATAAACAGAACTACGAATAAGATATCAGAGCGGTAAAGGAAAAAATCATCAGGCACTCACCAGTTGTTGCTTGTGCAGGTTTTTTTGTTTTATTCATGCAGGTTACAAGTGCATGGAGTGGAGGGGAGGGAGCGGACGCTACACACGTCCAAAGACGACGGCGGCCGTTTCGCACCTGTCTGGTGCTTCAGCTGGTCTGGATTGGGCTGACATCACATCCATTATATCCACATAATACAAGTGGTCGATGTCAGCAGTGATTAAAACAAGTTTAAAATCAAACTACAGTATTACTACTGAATGGGGTGCAAAATAAGCATGTACAACATACAAGGACATATAATAATATCACTTACAATTGGAATCCAGAAAAAATTATCCTAAGAATACGCTCAACTCATTTTTATCATTTAGTCCTAATGGACCTAGAGCATTAAACTTCATAATATATTCTGCCTCCTTTCTGAGTAGAAGTTTGTGCGTATCCCCACCTCTGGCTGGAATTTTAACTAAATCAATGCCTGCAAATGACAATACATTGGGGTCAGAATCATGGGCTTCTTTTATGTGATTAATCAATCTAGTTGCGCCTATCCCGCTAGAGATGGAATTTCTATGCTCCCTAAACCTTACAAATAAATGTCGGATGGTTTTGCCAATATAGAAATATTGGCACGGGCAGAATATCACATACACTACCATTTTGGACCTACAGGTAATTAGACTTTTGACATAATGTGAATGACCACCTATTTTAAATGTTCTGCCTACTATATGGAATTGGCAAAATGAACAATTGCCACATCTAAAATTACCTGTAGGGCCAGCATTTTTTTCTCCTTTTTTTCTCCTTTTTTTCTCCTTTTTCCTACGAATAAGATATTATAGGGCTCAAATCAGGAAGGAAGACCAAACAATTGATATCTGGAGACTGAAAGTGAGCCTTTAGGCTGCCACACCCTATGTACTCTATCTCCAATAGACAATATCATCAAT